>NW_004444008.1:6115659-6153386 GCF_000243295.1 Trichechus manatus latirostris
CCAAAGGGGCAGCTTCTGTCCAGAGGTGAGATGGGAAGGCAGACAGGGTTAGGAGCTGGTTGAATGGACATGGGGAATCAGGGGTGGAAAGGAGGAGTGTGCTGTCACGGAATGGGGTGAGCAATTAGGATCTCATAACAATGTATGTATAAAAAATTTTGTATGGGAGACTAAATTGAAATGTAAACTTCATTTAATTACAACAATAAAAAAATAAAAGAACAACAACAACAAAAAGAAAACCAAACGCCACCATTCTGGACTGATTCCCCATGTAAAGAAGAGTATCTGTTGTTGTTGCTGTTGTTATTAGTAGCTGTCAAGTCTGCTCCAACTAATGTGACCCATGCACAATAGAACAAAACTTGGCCAAGCCCTGTGCCATCTTCAATATCATTGGTATGCTAGAGTCCATTGTTGAAACCACATGTATTTTGAGTGCTTCCAACCTAGGGGGCTCACCTTCCAGTGCTCTATCACACAATATTCTTTTGTGATCCATATGGTTTTGACTGGCTAATTTTCAGAAGTACATCCCCAGGCCTTTCTTCCTAGTCGGTTTTAGTCAGGAAGATCTGCTGAAACCTATCCACCATGGGTGACCCTGCTGGTATTTACAATACTAGTGGCATACCTTCTAGAATCATAACAACAAGCAAGCCACCACAATATAACAAACTGACAGATGTGTGATGGACAGAAGAGTACTAGTAAAGTTTAATTCTAAACTGCAGAAAAATAAGATCTCCTAAATTTCCTCTCAGTGTTGTAGTCATTATGTGCTGTTGAGTCGGTTCTGACTTATAGCGACCCTATGTACAACAGAATGAAACACTGCCTGGTTCTGTGCCATCCTCACAATCATTGTTATGCTTAAGCCCATTGTTCCAGCCACTGTATTAAGCCATCTCATTGAGGGTCTTCCTCTTTTTTGCTGACCCTCTACTTTACCAAACATGATGTCCTTCTCCAGGGGTTGATCCCTCCTCATAATATGTCCAAAGTATGTAAGACATAGTCTTGCCATCTTTGCTTCTAAGGAGCATTCTGGTTGCAATTCTTCCAAGACAGATTTGTTCATTCTTTTGGCACTCCCTGGTATGTTCAATATTCTTCACCAACACCATAATTCAAAGGTGTCAATTCTTGTTCGATCTTTCTTATTCATTGTCCAGCTTTCACATGCATATGATGTGATTGAAAATTCTATGGCTTGGGTCAGGAGCATCTTAGTCTTCAAGGTGACATCTTTGCTTTTCAACACTTTAAAGAGGTCTTTTGCAGCAGATTTGCCCAATGCAATGTGTCTTTTGATTTCTTGACTACTGCTTTCATGGGTGTTGACTGTGGATCCAAGTAAAATAAAATCCTTGACAATCTCAATCTTTTCTCCATTTATCATGATGTTGCTTATTGGTCCATGTGTGAGGATTTTTGTTTTCTTTATGTTGAGGTGCAATCTATACTGAAGGCTGTGGTCTTTGATCTTCATCAGTAAGTGCTTCCAGGTCTTTGCGAGTGTCATTATAATACTTAACTTTGCCTTCTCAAGCTGCCTTTTGAAATCTTCTGTTCAGCCTTTTTACTTCATCATTTCTTCCTTTCACTTTAGCTACTCTAAGTTCAAGAGCAACTTTCAGAGTCTCTTCTGACTTCCATTTTGGTATTTTCTTTCTTTCCTGTCTTTTTAATGACCTCTTGCTTTCTTCATGTGTGATATTCTTGATGTTATTCCACAACTTGTCTGGTCTTCAGTAATTAGCATTCATTGTGTCAAATCTAGTCCTGAAATGCTCTCTAAATTCAGGTGTGATATACTTAAGGTTGTACTTTGGCTCTCGTGGACTTAATTTTCTTCAGCTTCAACTTGAGCTTGCTTATAAGCAATTGATGGTTTGTTCCACAGTCTACCCCTGGTCTTGTTCTGATTGATGATATTGAGTTTCTCCATAGTCTCTTTCCACAGATTTAGTCTATTTTATTCCTGTGTATTCCATCTGGCTAGGTTCATGTGTATAGTAGCCATTTCTGTTGGTTAAAAAAAGTATTTGCTACGAAATCACTGGTCTTGCAAAATTCTATCATGTGATCTCCTGTGTCATTTCTATCACCAAGGCCATATTTTCTAACTACTGATCCTTCTTCTTTGTTTCCAACATTCACATTCCAATCACCAGTAATTATCAATGCATCTTGATTGCATATTTGATCAATTTCAGATTGTTGAAGTTGGTAAAAATCTTCAATTTCTTCATCTTTCGCCTTAGTGGTTGGTGGGTAAATCTGAATAATAGTCATATTAACTGGTCTTCCTTGTAGGCGTATGGATATTATCGTATCACTGACGACGTTGTACTTCAGGATAAATCTGGAAATCTTCTTTTTCACAGTGAACGTGATGCCATTCCTCTTCAATTTGTCATTCCTGGCATGGTAGACCATATGATTGTCTGATTCAAAATGGTCAATATCAGTCTATTTCAGCTCACTAATGCTCAGAATATCAATGTTTATGCACTCCATTTCATTTTTGACTAATTCCAAGTTTCCTAGATTCATACGTTGTATATTCCACATTCTGATTATTAGTGGGTGTTTGCAGGTGTTTCTTCTCATTCTGAGTCATGCCACATCAGCAAATGAAGGTCCCAAAAGCTTGACTTTATCCGCATCGTTAAGGTTGACTCTACTTTACCTGTCAATGTTAAAATTCCCCAAATGGGTGAATTACAAGACAGAAGCTGTTTTAATAGGAACAGTGCTTCCCTTCCATGCCTGTTCTCACCTCCTGGCCTCTGCTCTCTGTCTTGCTTATCACACTGCTCACACTCCTTTCAATTTCTACCAAGCCCCTTAAGGTACTCAGCTCAGCTTAGAGGTCTCATCTTTGAGTCCAGTGCCTCCTGGGTACTTTCAATTCACCCATGCTTCCCCCAGGCTCATCTTACTGCCAAATTATGGCAGCTGCCTCTTCACTGTCATCTCCCCAGAGGGGTGAATGACCCAACCTGGATGCCCAGCACATACGTGCGAAGACCACTTCCACATACCTGGCCTCCATTCTATTAAACCACCCTTTCCTCTGGCCTTCAGATCACAACCATGGCCTCTCCCATTCATCGTGAACTAACCCCATGTCTGCATCCAAGCTGGCATTGGCAGACAGCAGTGACCTTACTAAGTACCTCTCAACAACTCATGAGAGTTCTTACTCTCCCCATTTTAGAAATGGGAATAAAAGAAACAATGAGGTTAAAGATGCTATGCAAAGTCTCCTGGCATGTTGCCTGTCATGGGTGTGAGTCAGATTAGCCCAGCTCTTGACTATGTGGCTACCCTGGCTCTTGCTGGAACTGATTACTAAGTTAATGAGTTATGTTTGCCACCTCATGCCCAGTGCACAATAACCTGTCACTTTGTCTTCTGTGGAGCTGAACGGGAAGCCGGCCTGATGGGCAGAGGATTCTAGGCAGAGGCCAAGAAAAAAAGACTAAAACAAGGAGCAATACCGCCTCATATTGATACCAGACTGCTGATGTCACCACTGCTGCATCAATCTCCAAAAAGTCAGCCTGACCATGGGTCTGGGTGATTTCCAGGTAACAGATATGACCCACAGACAAGCACACACTTTGTCTCAGCCCTTCATGCCAGTGAGCAGCAGTCCAGCTTCCAGTCCAGTTCTTCTCATGGAATCTTTGACTCCTCAGAAGTCTTTTTTATTATAGTGAGTATTGCAGATTCTGTCTTGTGTGTACAAACCCCAAGACAACTAATGAAATTCACTGCAGTTCAATCAATACCTTATTTATTGTTTGCATGTTATTTATCGGAAGACAGGCACTGAAACAAAGCATTAGCCAATATTTTTTATTGGATGATAGCCAGAGTGTGGGAAAGTGTGTTTTAATTTCCGTTCATTATGAGTTTCCAAGGAGACCAGTCAGATAATGAAAGGCTTGCTCTGTAAAGTATGTTCCCATCCCCCTCTCTCTGTGGGTTCTGTATTAAATCACCATTCATCTACCTTGCCCCATCTATGTCAGTAACCCTGGGTGGTGCAGCTTCAGCTACTGTGCTGTCTGGACATTCTGTGTTCCCAGCAGTGGTTCTGATAGCCACAGCCAAACTGCTCTCTAAAGCAAAGAGAAGGAGCCAAAAAGAAAAGGGTCAAATGAGAGCCAACATGGACAGTCAGAATCCCAAGTACTCATTCTTTTTCTCTATTCACTATCAAAATGATGGCTAGTATCACTAAGTGTTTATTAACTCTTCCACCCAAAGTCCCTTTCCAATCCTATCCGTGGAAGGCACAGTCTTTTCTCATCATAAATGTGTCAGAGAGAATCACCATTGACCTTGGTCTGCATGAACTGGCAAGCAGCTCTTGTGCCAGATTGCCCCAACAGATAAATCTCCTCCCCAAGGATGTTGACATTTTGGGAAGCTGCACGAGCCAACAGATCAAGCTGTTCCTACTCTCCTTCCACGTCTGAACATCTGTACTGAGTTACAAAACCCAGGGCCCCTTTGGGACTGACCCGAGGACCCTTCAAGCCTATCATCCCGAGTTCATTTTGCTCTATGTGGCCTCTAGAGCTTCTCAAACATTCTAGGAGTTGCTCAGACACAAATACTACAGGACAACTATGTTCTGGTTGGGATAGGATAAATTGAGTAAATTAGCATTCCCTCTTATACTACCCAAGGAGCATTTTCAACTAAACTACCCAAGCAAAGAGTTTATTCTTTGATTTTTAGATCAGATTATCCTGCCCATTGTTCAGCTCTTCACTTTGCTTAAACCAGTCTTTAATTACCAACAATTCTTTCAGAACAGGAAACGATGAATTAAATACATCTTTGTGATTTTAATGGGCATTGGATGTCTTTGTTCTAGAGGCCATTCGCATAGCCTCTAACCCAAGTCTAGAGTGAAAATAGACATCTTGACTGGGATTGGAAGAGAATGAAGTTGATGCTTTTCATTGACCTCCTGCCTACCCAACCTATGCCTTTTCATACCTTTCCCTTTCAACCACATTTTTAAATCTTCCCTCTTTGCATTTCCTACTTAAACTTCTCTAACCAAAGAACTCAAATTCTTCTTTAAAATGAATAATAAGGGTTAACCTTTTAATGTAAACTTTTGAATGTTTAAGGTGCCCCAAGGATGGCCAAACCAAGTACAACTTAACAACACTTGGCCTCCTCCCAACTGCCTCATCTCTGATTTCCCAGGGTCTGAGGATGCCTCAATTCCTCACCCATTTGGACACTTGGACACTGGCCTGTGACTTTCCCATTCTTCTTGTGAAAATCACTGTCTCCAGCTCTTTTGCTCTCCCCTGGCCCTGTCATCTGGATTCCCGTGATGAAACCTACACCTGGTCCTGCCTCCACCCTAGTCTGCCTTTCACTGGACCTATTTGTGTTTTGAATCATTTGCTTTCTCAGAGTTCAGACCTTGGGCCCAAGCCACAGGTAGCTTTGGTTGAGGAGCTTCAAACAGCAGCCAACCATGGTAAGTTCTGGTAGAGAACCTCAATTTTCCTTTATGCGTGTTTGCTCAGGGGCATCATGGCATAACAAGGAATGTCACTATAAGATTTTTGGTAATAATATCTTTGACACTTTTGAACCAGGCATAACAAGTTGGTGTGTGGGACAGTAGCACTTTGTCTCTTCTCTCTGCACACACATCTCTTCTATCTTGCTCATGGGTCCACTTCCTATTTTCTTGGTCTCCATTATCTCCTTGGTATACATCACTCCTCCAACTTTCTTTCTGTTGGACCCTCACTGTCCTAGGTTTCCTCAGAGTGATCCTCAGTCCTACTGAGCCAAACTGCAAACGCCCAGACCTGTAAATGCAGCTCATTTGTCCTGTCCCTGAGTTTAAATTAATTGAGTTTAAATTAATTGTCCACGTTTAAAACCACGGACGTAAATATCTAGATTTCCAGCTTTTCTTCAAGATTTAGAAAACCTGGCAACCCTCAATCTGCATTTTCACTTGTCATCAATTGGCTGGACAGGGGCAGTCACTCTTCAAGATGCGTCAGACAGTAACATTTCCTGACTGACCCTTGTGGCCCTAGCCAATTGGAATCCTGCATAAATGGTCTCTGTGGTTTGCTAGCCAATAATCAAGCAACTCAGAGGTATTGATCTCCTCACCACTGGGATCATTCATCAAGGACAGCATAATCAGCAGTAGAGATTCCTCCAAAGCACTAGTCTCAGTGGTTACCCATTGGAACCACCTGGATCTTACAAAATACCAATGCTCTGATTGAATAAGTCTGGGGTACATCCTGGGCACCAGCATTTTTAAAAGTTCCCCAGGTAAAATCACAACCTGTAGCCATAAGAATTTCTTCTTTTGCTGGAGCGTGAACTATGAAATCTTTCCAATCCCTTTCTATTCGGAGACGCCACTATTCTCTGATTTCTTTCCTTTGTCAGTTGAGCATCTCAAGGGGAAAAATAATGTTACCTTACATGGTTTAACATATTCCTGGAGTTTTAATTTTAGTCCAAAGGAGACTTGCAAGAAATGAATAGAAAATTTATTTCTTTTAAAGTTTCTCTGGTTTAAAAAAAAAAAAGTCACTGGTAAGAATAAATCTCCAAGCTAGCAGAAGTGTCATTTTGCATTTCAGTGTTAGAACTAAATAACTTAAGCACGACCGTGACAATGACTGTTAGGAGTTAATTTTTTGGGGGGAGAACAATTTCGTCTATCTTAAGAATGATGGGAATTGAGTAAGGTTAAACAACCAAGGAGTAGAAATTTCTCTGCCATAGGTAATAAACCCACACACTGGACATAACAATGGGACAGTGACAGACGGAGAAGTGTTAAGGACATGACATTTATTTAGTAGGAACTTATAGATCAACTTCTCTACATAGATTAACTCATTTATTCTCACACTACCACCAGGAGACAGGTACTAGAATTATTCCAAAATGGCAGGCTAAGAAACAGAAGCCTTGAGAGAATAATTTGCCCAGGGTGACAAGGCTAGGAATGGACAGAGCTGTGATTGAGCCCTCCAAAATCTGGGCTGTGAAGGACTACTCCATCACCTATGTAGGGGGTGTGAGGAGAGAGCTGGACAGAAGTCTGTATGCCCAAAGAGCTACCCAGCTGGCATTGTTCAGTCGCACCTGCTAGCCAGGAGCTGGGACCAGAAAGAAGCATGCAGAAAGGAGTTCTTGGGATAAGTGAAGGGCTGAATATGCAGGGAGAAGAGTCATTTACATTCACAAGACCTATACCTATTGCAGCCACATAAATATTAGCTTATTTACAGTTTTATAGCTCAAGGCATGCATCCTCTGTGCTTTGCAGGTGAGATATCCCAGGAAAAGAACTTACCCTAAACATATTTAGCTGTCCCTATCCTTGCAGGCTTCTAGAAGTAGGTTCCACACAGATGGCTTTGCCTGCCTGCTTTCAGCATCCCTCTGTGCCTTGTACCAATAGATTGGAGGCAGTCAATGGTCATGACATGCCACCTGGACATCCCCTGGCTGATCCTCCAACTCAAGCCATCTACCTGTCCCTTCACACATCCTAAACCACCCTGCAGTGAGAGTGTTATGGGATATGGTGGCTTCCTCCCATCCTGCCCACACTGAAGCAACTACTCTACTATATGTCTTCAGAGAGAAGGGAAAATATGCGACTCTGGATAATGTCAGTTGTGAGAGAAGGTGTTGATTCTTAGCATATGGCTGGCAAGTACAACACAAGGAATTTTAGAGGACATTGTTAAGCTAGCTGCAGACACTGTCGGGGTCTTTGCACAGTAATCACATTAGAAGGATGCAAAAAGTACACAGTGAAAATAAAATGAATGTAGGCACAGCCTGCTGACCTATTTACCCCTTGTGGTGGCAATTCAATAAAACAGATGCTTGGGAAATTTCCATTTAACTAGTGAGAGCAAATTCTGCACTTGTTTAAGTACCTCAAGTTTGAGGATGTTTGCAACCCAGAATGTCTCTAGGTGACCAGTAGAAGATGAGGCAAAAATGTTAGTGGGGCCAAGGTCATGAAGAACTATGTCTTCATGGTATTCCATTTGCACGTCTTGGTCTTCTCCTCCTCTTCTCTCTCTTGGTCAAGAGGAAAATTGTCACTGACCTCATGGTGAGTGCATAAGATCACACAAGAACATAGAAGATACTGGTTTGGAGTTTTATTTCCTTGACACCCACTTCCACTAATATCAACAAACCAGATCTCACCACTTCCCATTGAAAATCATGTGGGAAGCTCATGACTATTCTACAGACAACTAGTACTTCAAATAAAAACTTCATTCTTCCTTATACCCCCTGCCATGGATTGAATTGTGCCCCCCCAAAGTATCTGTCAACTTGGCTAGGTCATGATTCCCAGTATTGTATGATTGTCTACCATTTTATCATCTGATGTGATTTCCTTAAGTGTTGTAAATTCTTTCACTATGACATAATAAAATGGATTAGCCCTAGTTATATTGATGAGATCTACAAGATTAGATAGTGTCTTAAGCTAATCTCTTTTGAGATATAAAAGAGAGAAGCAAGCAGAGGGACGGGGGACCTCATACCACCAAGAAAGCAGTGCCAGGAGCAGACCGCATCCTTTGGACCTGAGGTTGCTGTGCTGAGATGCTCCCAGACCAAGGGAAGACTGATGACAAGGACCTTCCTTCAGAGCTGACACAGAGAGAAAGCCTTCTCCTGGAGCCGGCACCCTGAATTTGAACTTCTAGCGTACTAGACTGTGAGAGAATAAACTTCTCTTTGTTAAAGCCATCCACTTGTGGTATTTCTGTTATAGCACCACTAGATAACTAAGACACCCCTTATTTCTTGGCTTTCTGGTCCAGCCAGTCTAACCACATCCAAATCCACTTAGCTTTTACAATGTGAAAGTTCATCATAATGTCCAAACTACTAAGTGCTATCTTATCCCAGTTATATTGCAGGCAAGTAAAATAAATTTGAATTTTGCCATCCACCCAAGTGTTTGAGCTTATGAATTGAATTGTGTCCTCCAAAAAGATAGAATGAAATCCTAACCCCTGGACCTGTGAATGTGACCCTTTTGGGGAATAAGGTCCATTGAGATGTTCTCAGTTAACATGAGGTCGTACTAGAGTAGTATGGGTCAAAATCCTGTATGACGAGTGTCCTTATAAAATAGAAGAAGATACACAGAGATGAGGAGATAGAGGAAGGACACCACATGAAGCTGTAGCTGTAAACCAAGGAATGTCTGGAGTTACCAGAAGCTAGGAGAGAGGCATGGAACAGACTCTCCTCCAAAGTCTTAGAAGGAATCAATATGGATATGGACTTAGAGATTATTTATTGTTATTTTATAGCTATTCAGTACTGAACTTGGTTTGCTAACATATTATTTAAAATTTTTAAATCTATGATTTTCAGTGAGATTGGCCTGTCATTTTCCTTTGCTGTTGTTTTTAGGTGCTGTCCAGTCTGTTCCAACTCATAACAACACTTAGAACAACAAAACAAAACACTGCACAGTCCTGCAACATCTTCACAATCATTGCTATGTTTCAGCCCATTGTTGCAGCCACTGTGTCAATCCAACACATTGAAGGTCTTCTTTTTTTTCACTGAACCTCTACTTTACCAAGCATGATGTCCTTCTCCAGGGATTGGTACCTCCTGATAATATGTCCAAAGTACCTGAGGCTAAATCTCACTATTCACGCTTCTAAGGAGCATTCTGGCTGTACTCCTTCAAAAACAGATTTCTTCATTTTTCTGGAAGTCCATGGTATATTCAGTATTCTTCACTAACACCGTAATTCAAAGGCTTCAAATCTTCTTCAGTCTTCTTTATTCATTGTCCAGCTTTCACATGCATATGAGGTGATTGAAAATACCATGGCTTGGGTCAGGTGCACCTTAGTCCTCAAAGTGACATCTTTGCTTTTGAACACTGCAAAGAGGCCTTTTGCAACAGATTTGCCTAATGCAATATTCTTGACTGCAGAACAAAGTAAAATGAAATCCTTGACAATTTCAATCTTTTTTCCATTTATCATGATGTTGCTTATTGGTCCAGATGTGAGGATTTTTGTTTTCTTTATGTTGAGGTGTAATCCATACTGAAGGCTGTGGTCTTTGATCTTCATCAGTAAGATCTTCAAGCTCTCTTCACTTTCATCAAGCAAGGTTATGTCATCTGTGTAACACAAGTTGTTAATGAGTCTTCCTCCAATCCTGATTTCCTATTTTCCTTCATATAGTCCAGCTTGTCGGATTATTTACTCAGCATACACATTGAATAAGTATGGTGAAATGATATAACCCTGATGCACACCTTTCCTGACTTTAAACCACACAACATCCCCTTGTTCTGTTCGAACAACTGCCTCTTGATCTACATACAGGTTCCTTATAAGCACAATTAAGTGTTCTGGAATTCCCATTCTTCTCAATGTTATCCATAATTTGTTATGATCCACACAGTCAAATGTCTTTGCATAGTCAAGAAAACACAGGTAAATGTCTTTCTGGTATTCTCTGCTTTCAGCCATGATCTATCTGACTTCAGCAACAGTGTCCCTCATTCCATGTTCTCTTCTGAACCTGGCTGGAATTTCTGGCAGTTCTCTCTCGATGTACTGCTGCAACAGCTTTTGAATTATTTTCAGCAAAATTTTTCTTGCATATGATATTAATGATATTGTTTGATAATTTCTGCATTTTGTTGGATCAGCTTTTTGTGGAGTGGGCACAAACATGGATCTCCTCCAGTCATCTGGCCAGGTAACTGTCTTCCAAATTTCTTGACGTAGACAAGTGAGTGCTTCCAACACTGCATCCTTTTGTTGAAACATCTCGATTGGTATTCTGTCAACTCCTGGAGGCTTATTTTTCACCAATGCCTTAAGTGCAGCTTGAACTTTTTCCTTCAGTACCATCAGTTCTTGAGCATATGCTGCCTTCTGAAATGGTTGAATGTTGACCAATTCTTTCTGGTATGGTGACTCCGTGTATTCTTTCCTTCTTCTTTTGATGACTCCTGCATTGTTCAATATTTTGCCCATAAAATCCTTCAAAATAACAACTCGAGGCTTGAATTTCTTTTTCAGTTCCTTCAGCTTGAGGAATGCTGAGTGTGTTCTTCCCTTTTGGTTTTCTAACTCCAGGTCTTTGCACATTTCACTATAATATCTTACTGTTTACTAGTTTTGAAAGTTCTCAATACTAGCCTCATAAAAGCCTTAGAGGGAATCAATAGGCCTGACACACTGATCTCAGAGTTTCAAGCCTCCAGAACTGTTGGACAATAAATTCCTGTTGTTTAAATCCACCCACTTTGTGATATTTTGCCACGGCAGCACTAGGAAATCAATACAGAGTAGTATAAGATATTACAATAAAGTATCAAGAGAAATGGGACTTTCCAGGAATTATGTCTCCCACCACCACCATTCTTCTTGTGAATTTAGATTGTATTTAACCAGCCTGCAAAGATACAACCTCTGTACCTCCAGATCAATCATGGAGTGTAAGAAGCTTGCAGAAGCCATTGATCCCCAACTTCTGTAAAGGCCCGGGAATTTTCCTGGATTTAAGAGGGACATTGTTATATCTGGAGACAGATATAACCTCCTTCAGGGAGGAGAGAAACCACGTCCTGCTATAGCATGCTTGTTAACCTCTTGAGTAGAACTAAGTTCTAAAAAGGGATCATTGCTCTTGTGGACTCACTGTTTTCATAAAAATACAAATCTCATAACTGGCATTTTTAAAGTCCTGGTTACTTATATCTAGGAATCTATGATCATTATGGAGCCCTGGTGGGGCAACGGTTAAGAGCTCAGGCTGCTAACCAAGAAGTTCGGCAGTTCATTATGAAATTATTGTCTCTTAAATTACAAAATAAACTCCTATGCAAGTTATAAAGATTTATCAAAGCATAATGCAGGTGGGAAAGCTGCAAGAACTTTATCGGAGCTCAATTTCCCAACAGGGTGATGGAGATCAACCTTTTACTTAGGAAGCTATCAAAGTATTGGAAATATCCCCACATGTGCTAAAATAACTGTTTATAACTTGGATATCTTACTCAAGATCACAAAGATTAACTTAGGAAAAAAGACAATCATCATCATCACAACAAAAAGCATGACTAAGCCTCACGAATTGTTGGGAGTTCTCCAGTGAAGGCAGCACCAAAAACAACTCCTCGCCTCTCTCTCTCCTCAGTGAGGCACCATCTTTCTTTCCATCTTCTCATCCACCAGGATGATTTTGAGACATCACTACAATTCTAAATGCCCACTTTGACCAAACCAAGTGGCTTCTTCTCAGTCTTCACTTCTCATCTTCTCTCAGTAGACTTCATCATTACTCAGCTCTGTCTGTCTCCGCTCTTTGAATCTCTCTCTGCTACACTGTTATGCCTCTATGCAACTATCAGTTTTTCGTATTGTAGGGGCTTGCGTGTTGCTGTGATACTGGAAGCTATGCCACTGGTTTCAAATAACAGCAGTGTCACCCAAGGCGCAAAGCTTTCAGCTGAGCTTCCAGAATAAGACTGACTACGAAGGACCTGGTGGTCTACTTCCAGAAAAAATTAGCTGGTGAAAACATTATGAATGGCAGTGGAACGTTGTCTGATACAGTGGCAGAATATGAGCCCTTCAGTTTGGAAGGCACTCAAAAGACGACTGGGGAAGAACTGCCTCCTCAAAGTAGAGTCAACCTTAATTACCTGGATGAAGTCAAGCTTTTAGGATCTTCATTTGATGATGTGGCAACACTTAAAATGAGAAGAAACAGCTGCAAACATCCAATAATAATTGGAATATAGGAAGTATGAATCTAGGAAAATTGGAAATCATAAAAAATGAATTGGAACACATAAACATCGATGTCCTAGGCATTAGTGAGTAGAAATGGACTGGTACTGGCCATTTTGAATCAAACAATCATATAGTCTACTATGCTGGGAATGACACATTGAATAGGAATTACCTTGCACACATCATCAGAAAGAATTTTTCAATATCAATCTTGAAGTACAATGCTGTCAGTGATAGAATAATATCCATACGGATACAAGGAAGACCAGTTAATAGGATTATTATTCAAATTTATGCACCAACCACTAAGGCCAAAGATGAAGAAATTGAAGACTTTTATCAACTTCTGAGTCTGAAATTGATCGAACATGCACTCAGGATGCATTGATAATTACTGGTGATCGGAATGCAAAACTTGGAACAAAGAAGGATCAGTAGTTGGAAAATATGGCCTCAGAGACAGAAATGATGCTGGATATTGCGTGATAGAATTTTGCAAGACCAACGACATCTTCATTGCAAATACCTTTTTCAATAACATAAATGGTGACTATACCTGTGGACCTCGCCAGATACAAAACACAGAAATCAAATCAAATACATTTGTGTAAAGACACAATGGAAAAGCCCAATATTATCAGTCAGAACAAGGCCAGGGCCAACTGTGGAAGATACCATCAATTGCTCGTATGCAAGTTCAAGTTAAAGCTGATGAAAATTAGAACAAGTCCACAATAACCAAAGTACAACCTCGAGTATATCCCACCTGAATTTAGAGACCGTCTCAAGAACAGATTTGACACATTGAACACTAACGACCAAAGACCACACAAGTTGTGGAATGGCATTAAAGACATCATACATGAAGAAAGCAAGAGGTCATTAAAAACACAGGAAAGAAAGAAAAGACCAAAATGGATATCAGAAGAGACTCTGAAAGTTGCTCTTGAACTTAGAGTAGCTAAAGCGAATGGAAGAAATGATGAAGTCAAAGGATGAACAGAAGATTTCAAAGGGTGGCTCCAGAAGACAAAGTAAAGTATTATAATGAAATGTGCAAAGACCTAGATGTAGAAAATAAAAAGGGAAGAACATGCTCGATATTTTTCAGGCTGAAAGAATTGAAGAAAAAATTCAAGCCTAGACTTACAATAGTGAAGGATTCTATGGGCAAAATACTGAACAATGTGGGAAGCATCAAAAGAAGATGGAAGGACTATACAGAGTCACTGAACCAAAAAGAATTGGTCGACATTCCATCATTATAGGAGGCAGCATATGATCAAGAACCAATGGTACTGAAGGAAAAGTCCAAGCTGCAATGAAGACAATGGCAAAAAAACAAGACCCCAGGAACTGATAGACTAGCAATTAAAATGTTTCAACAAACGGATGCAGTGCTGGAAGTGCTCGCTGGTCTGTGCCGAGAAATTTGGAGGACAGCTACCTGACCAACCAACTGGAAGAGATCCATATTGATGCCTACTCCAAAGAAAGGGAAACCAATCTAATGCAGAAATTATCAAGCAATATCGTTAATATCACATGCAAGTAAAATTTTGCTGAAGATCATTCAAAAGTGGTTGCAGCAGTACATCAACAGGGTACTGCCAGAATTTCAAGCTGGATTCAGAAGAGGACTTGGAATGAGGGATCTCATTGCTGATGCCAGATGGATCATGGCTAAAAGTAAAGAATAGAAAGATGTTTACCTGTATTTTATTGACTATCAAAGGCATTCGACTGCGTGGATCATAACAAAATATGGATAACTTTGCAAAGAATTGGAATTCCAGAACAATTAACAGTACTCATGAGGAATCTGTACATAGAACAAGAGGCAGTTGTTGGAACAGAACAAGGGGATACTGGGTGTTTTAAAGTCAGGAAAGGTGTGCATCGCCATTGTATCCTCCCACCATACCTATTCAATCTGTATGCTGAGCAAATAATCTGAGAAGCTGGACTAAATGAAGAAGAATGTGGCACCAGGGTTGGAGGAAGACTCATTAACAAATTTCAATATGCAGATGACACAACCTTGCTTGCTGAATGTGAAGAGGACTTGAAGCACTTACTGATGAAGATCAAAGACCACAGCCTTCAGTATGAATTACACCTCCAACATAAAGAAAACAAAAATCCTCACAACTGGACCAATAAGCAACATCATGATAAACGGAGAAAAGATTGAAGTTGTCAAGGATTTCATTTTACTTGGACCCGCAATCAACACCCATGGAAGCAGCAGGCAAGAAATCAAAAGACTAATTACATTGGCCAAATCAGCTGCAAGAGACCTCTTTAAAGTCTTGAAAAACAAAGATGTCACCTAGAAGACTAGGGTGTGCCTGACCCAAGCCATGATGTTTTCAATAGCCTTGTAAGCAGGTGGAAGCTGGATGATGAATAAGGAAGACTGAAGAAGAATTGATGCCTTTGATCCGTGGTGTTGGTGAAGAATATTGAATACTGACTATGGTATCATGGACTGCTAAAAGAATGAACAAATCTGTCGTGGAAGAAGTACAGCCTGAATGCTCCTTAGAAGCAAGGATGGCAAGACTACGTCTCACATACTTGGAACATGTTATCAGGAGGGATCAGTCCCTGGAGAAGGACATCAAGCTTGATAAAATAGAGGGAAGTGAAAAAGAGGAAAACCTTCAATGAGATGGATTGACACAGTGGCTACAACAATGGGTTCAAGTATAACAGTAATTGTGAGAATGGCGCTGGACCAAGCAGTGTTTCGTTCTATTGTACATAGGGTCACTATGAGTCGAAACCAACTCAACGTCACCTAACAACAACAACACTGTTATGGGTAGCGCAAATGATTAAGCACTGGACTACTAACTGAAAGGTTAGTAGTAATTCAAACCCATTCAGAGGTCCCTCAGAAGACAGGACTGATGATCTGGCTCCAAAAGTTCAGACACGAAAACCCTGTGGATTGCATTTTTACTCTGCACTCTTGGGGTTACCATGAGTCGGAATCAACTCAAAGGCAGCTAACAACAGCAACACTGTTCTCACGGAATTCTTGCCCTCTGCTCTTCTTTCTACACTTCTGTCTTACAATTCGCTGTCATTCATGTCACTTCAGCTAGGGAGCCTGCAAAGATAACTCTAAGTACATGTCTCCTGCCCTAAGGTCTCTCCTAATCATTAACCCCATCTGAATTTTGTTTCCATTTGCACTGCCATATTTTCTCTTCATGCCTGGACTATTACTATTATATCCTAACTGACTCTAACCTATTTCCCCTTTGGTTCACTTTTTTTTGTACTATTGCAAGATGAGTCATCATAAAACCCTACTTAAACACTCACCTCCAGCTGAGCAACCATCAACGACTGCTCTTCACGTATCAGATAACGTGAAACTCCTTAGCCACATCCTCACGTGTTATCTTCTATCAGTCTCCTAATTGTTATGTTATTTTCTGCCCATTATTTCCTTGTTTATTCTTCCAATGTCTGCTATGTACCAGACCCTGTGCTGAATTCTTGCCATTTACTATTTCATTGCATTATCTTGACCTGTCAAGGACGATCTAATGCCTACATGTTGCAGATCAGGGAACCGAGACATAGTCATGTAAGAACTTGTGCAGTCTCGTGTAACTGACTCCACGGCTATGGTCTTAACCACACATGTGCCAACATCCATGTCATCAATAGTTTTGTCCTCATGAACGAACATATAGCTCTGCCTATGTGGCTAAACAAGGGCCCAGGGAATGTAATATATTCAGATTAGCTGCAAAACCTCTACTCCAGTTCACATCATCTTTGCAACAATGCTCAGAGCAACAGCCTCACTAAGCTCATTAAATTGCCATATCAAGACTTTCTTCTTTTACATGCTAATTAAGTCTCCTCAAGTCCCCCATTTTCTATGATTAAAAGGACTGTCTGGTAATAAACAACTGTTGGAACTGAATTTTCATATTTCCTTTATTAAATCAGGTACCAGCCAAGGGAGAGCCCCAGGTCTTGGTCTCAATCAACACTGAGCATTGTCCAATAGCGTCAGGGGCAGAGATGGAGAGCAGTGTCAGAATCTAAATACAGGAGGTACAGGTGACTGAGGGGATGCTGGCTGTCAGAGGGAAAATGTTAGCACCAACTATTGCTCTTACTTCAAACACTAACTTTAGTGCTGGAAATGTATCGATGGACCTTGTTAGTTCATAGACAAATACAATACCACATTTTACCAGAAAGGACTTTTCCAAAACAGAAGGCAAAGCCTCCAACAGTTAATTGTACTTTTTCTGTATAATTCTGCGTTCTGGTCTCTAGAACCTAGAGATACTTAATCAACATGCCTTATAAGCTAAAGTCTGTATTAATCTAATCATTTCTCCCTGTACTACTAATTGAAAAAATTCTCTGGGTGAGGTAAAGCCTCCCTCCGATAATACAAGGATGACACAGACTCTACTCTCAAGTAACTTACTTCTAAGTAGACAAGAGAATCTCCATGCCAAGTAGCTGTTGACAAGTGACTTGAGAGAGATTCTGAGGATTTCAAAGGCATTGCAAAGACAATAAGATAAGTTCCAGCTGGGAAGATCAAAGAATTGTTGTTGTTAGGTACCTTCAAGTGGGTTCCAACTCATAGTGACCCTGTGTACATCAGAACAAAACACTGCCCAGACCTGCTGCATCCTCACAATTGTTATGCTTCAGCCCATTGTTGCAGCCACTGCGTCAATCCATCTCACTGAGGAGCTGCCTCTTTTTCACTGACCCTCTACTTTACCAAGCATGATGTACTTCTCCCAGGACTGATTCTTCGTGATAATACGTCCAAAGTATGTGAGAAGAAGTCTCGCCATCCTTGCTTCTAAGGAGCATTCTGGCTGTACCACTTCCAAGACAGCTATGTTTGTTTTTCTGGCAGTCCATGGTATATTCAGTATTCTTTACCAACACCATAATTCAAAGGCATCAATTCTTCTTTGGTCTCCTTTATTCACTGTCCAGCTTTTGCATGCATATGAGGCAATTGAAAACACCATGGCTTGGGTCAGGCACACCTTGGTCCTTAAAGTGACATGCTTACTTTTGAACACTTTGAAGAGCTCTTTCAAGGTAGATTTCCTCAATGCACCACTATGTCTTTTGATTTCTTGTCTACTGCTTCCATGGGCATAGACTGTGGATCCAAGTAAAATGAAATCCTTGACAACTTCAATCTTTTCTTCATTTATCATGATGTTGCTTATTTGTCCAGTTCTCAGGATTTTTTTTTCCTTTATATTCAGGTGCAATCTATAATGAAGGCTGTAGTCTTTGATCTTTATCAGTAAGTGCTTCAAGTCCTCTTCACTTTCAGCAAGCAAGGTTGTGTCATCTGCATATCGAAGTTTGTTAATGAGTCTTCCTCTAATCCTGATGCCACGTTTTTCTTCATATAGTCCAGCTTCTCAGATTATTTTCTCAGCATATATATTCAATAAGCATGGTGAAAGGATGCAACCCTGATGCACACTTTTCCTGACTTTAAACCATGCAGTATCCCATTGTTCTGCTCAAATGACTACCACTCGGTCTATATACAGGTTCCACCTGAGCACAATTAAGTGTTCTGGAATTCCTATTCTTCACAATTTTATCTATAATTTATTATGATCCACACAGTCGAATGCCTTTGCATAGTCAATAAAACACAGGTAAACGTCTTTATGGTATTCTCTGCTTTCAGCCAACATCCATCTGACATCAGCAATGATATCTTCTTTCCAAGTCCTCTTCTGAATCTGGGTTGAATTTCTAGAAGTTCCCTGTTGATGTACTGCTGCAATTGCTTTTGAATGATCTTCAGCAAAATTTTACTTGTCTGTGATATAATGGTATTGTTTGATGATTTCTGCATTCTGTTGGATCACCTTTCTTTGGAATGGGCACGAATATAGATCTCTTCTAGTCAGTTGACCAGGTAGCTGTCCTCCAAATTTCTTGGCATAGATGAGTGAGCACCTCCAGTACTGCATCTGTTTGTTAAAACATCTCAGTGGCTATTCTATCAATTCCTGGAGCCTTTTTTTTCACCAATGCCTTCAGTGCAGCTTGGACTTCTTCCTTCAGTTCCATCTGTTCTTGATCATATGCTACCTCCTGAAATCGTTGAGCATTGAAAAATTTTTTTTGTAAGGTGATTCTGCGTATTCCTTCCACCTTCTTTTGGTGCTTCCTGCACCAAATATTGAAGTATTCTTCGATATTGCATATCAACGCTGGAATTTTCGCTTCAGTTCTTTCAGTTTGAGAAATGCTGAATATGTTCTTCCCTTTTTGTTTTCTAACTCCAGGTCTTTGCACATGTCATTATAATATTTAACTTTGTTTTCTAGAGCCACCCTTTGAAATCTTCTGTTCAGCTCCTTTATATCATCATTTCTTCTGTTCGCTTCAGCTACTCGAATTTCAAGAGCAAAATTTAGAGTCTCCTCTGATATCCATTTTTGTCTTTTCTTTCTTTCCTGTCTTTTTAATGACTTCTTGCTTTCTTCATGTATGATGTCCTTAATGTCATTCCACAACTCATCTGGTCTTTGGTCGTTAGTGTTTAATGAGTCAAATCTATTATTGAGATGGTCTCTAAATTCGGGTAGAATATACTGTAGATCACATTTTGGCTCTCAAGGACTTGTTCTAATTCTCTTCAGCTTCACCTTGAACTTGCATATGCACAATTGATGGTCTGTTCAACAATTGTCCCCTGCCCTTGTTCTGACTGATGATATTGAGCTTTTACATTGTCTCTTTCCACAGATGTAGTCGATTTTATTCCTGTGTATTCCATCTGGTGAGGTCCATGTATATAGTCACCATTTATGTTGTTGAAAAAATGTATTTGCAATGAAGAAGTTGTTAGTCTTGCAAAATTCTATCGTGTGATCTCTGGCATCATTTCTATCACCAAGACCATATTTTCCAGTTACTGCTCCTCCTTCTTTGTTTCCAACTTTCACATTCCAATCACCAGTAATTATCAATGCATCTTTTTTAAATTTTTTCTTTATTGTACTCTAGATGAAGGTTTACAGAGCAAAGTAGTTCCTCATTAAACAATTAATACACATATTGTTTTGTGACATTGGTTACCCACCCCATGACATGTTAACACTCTCTCCTTCTCAACCTTGGGTTCCCCACTAACAGCTTTCCTGTCCCCTCCAAACTTCTTATCCTTGCACCTGGGCTGGTGTGCCCATTTAGTCTCTTTTTATGGGCCTGTCTAATGTTTGGGTGAAGGGTGATCTTCAGGAGTGACTTCAGTACTGAGTTAAAAGGGTGTTCAGGGACCATATATTAATGCATCTTGATTGCATGTCTGATCAATTTTAGACTGCAGAAGTTGATAAAAAATCTTCAATTTCTTCCTCTTTGACCTTAGTGCTTGGTGTGTAAATTCGCATAATAGTTGTATTAATGAAAAATAGTTTCTAGAAATACTTTTGACGAAGTATGATTTACAAGAAGGATTTACAAAATGGAAGAATGTGATGGTTAATTTTATGTGACAACTTGGCTAGGCTACGGTTCCCAGTGGTTTGGCCAAACACTAGACTAGTTGCTGTTGCATAATGTAATTTAGAGCAACGTAATGTAATCACTTTCCATGATGTAATCTAATGTAATATAATCAATCAGTTAAAAGGGGAGTTCCTTATGGTGTGGTCTATAAATAGATATTTTGGCAGAACTTGCTGTCTCTCTCAACTCTGCACTCTTTTTGTAACCTGACCCACTAATTTTAGACTTGTCAGACCCTCACAATCCCATGAGAAAATCCCTTGAAATCAATCTAACTATCTAAACAACTATTTATGATTCTCTAGAGAAAACTAAGACAAAGAACATTCTAGGCCAAGAAAGAAAAGTGAGCCAAATCTCAGAGGCAGAGTGTGTAGGGAGAACAAGTTGTTGATCAGACTTGGAGGAAGCGGAAGGGAGTGATGGAGAGGAATTGGGAAAGCATGTAGACACGAGACCTAGGCATCTGAAATTTACTTAATGTTCAAAATTGAAAAGTGTTTTGTTTTTTTGTTAAGATGTAACATGATACATTAGAAAGAATTCCATACCACTAAAACTTAAATAAACAGTTGTATAATGCAGGGATTACAAGCACAGACTTTGGAGGGAGATAACCCTGATGCTTCATCCAGTGTCTGCATCCTATGAAACATTCAGTAAAGGCGTAATTATTATTAACGTCACTGTGATGGTTAAGGTTGTGTGTCAGCTTGGATGGGCTGTGATTCTAGGTGGTTTGGTAGTTATGTAATAATGTAGTTTGGCAGTTATGTAATGATGTAATTTGACAGTTATTTAATAATGTCATCATCCTCCATTATATGATCTGATGTGATCAGTCAATCAGTTGTAAAAGGAGTTTCCTTGGGAGTGTGGCCTGCATTCAATATATATATGGACATTCTGGCAAAGCTCGCTTCCTTGCTCTGGATCCTGCATCTGGTTCGTCATCATCTGACCTCTGGTTCTTGGGACTTGAGCCAGCAACCTGCTGTATCTTGGAATTCTTTGACATCCATGACCTGTGAGCCAGCAGCTTGCCATCTTACCTGCCAATCTTGTATTTGTCAGCCTCCAAAGTCTGTGAACCAGCAGCCTGCCATCTGACTTGCTGATCTTGAGTTCATCAGCCCCTGAAGCTATGTGAATCAGAAGCCTCCAGTCTAACACCTGACCCACGGACTTGGGACTTGCCAGCCTCTACAACCATGTGAGAAATTTCCTTGAGATAAATCTCTTTATATAAACATATATTTTTTACTAACTTTGATTCTCTAGAGAACCCAGCCTAAGACAGTCACTAATGACTATCTGAGGGGTCAGAGGATGAAGGAAGAGAGGGATTGAGAAGAATGGTGATAGGTTGCTTTTTGGTTGACGATGTCAGTGGGAGCATGGTGGAAGTGTTCACTAGAAGAGATAAATTCAGACCTGGAGTAGGGGAGATAGACTAGGGACAGACATCAAGATGGAGGACACAACCACACAACTGAGGGCTGAAAGCATTCAATGAAATGAGATTTCCAAAATTCAAGAGGCACAGAGCCCTGAGGAAGACCTCACCAAGGAGAATAGAAGGGAAATAAGCCTGAGAAACACCAGTGGAGTTGGAAAAAAAATCCAAGAAGTTCAGGGTGTGGAAACCACAGATGAAACAGGTGTGCCAAAAATAATGAAGTACTCACTTTTCACATGCCTCCTGGAAGTGGAGACCAACAAGAGCAGAGAAGAGGCGAACAGCTTATCTCAGGTTGGAGAGAATCCAAAGGGAATTTAGAAATATTAATTATATGTTTCTATGAAGATTGCAGTCACAGTTAGTAATGAGAACAATTAAGAAATCAAATACATAAACTTATACATAACTTTCCCTAATTATAAGAGCCTAGGAAAATAAAAGCATGCTATATTAACTGTACCTGAGCCAGAACATTTCATGGGCCAGAGAGTGCCCCTTATTAAGTGAAAGGGACCTGTTTTGTGAAAAAAGGATGGTGTCTGGGTAGTCCATGCCTGCCTATCTTTCTCTCTAGGGTGAAATTCACTGGAGGATCTCAAAGGGACTGTATTTGCCGAGAAGACTTTACACAATGATTCTTCTATAAGCTCACTGATTTCCTCCCCTGTGCCAACCGTTTGGATCTGGTTGATGTGACCACAAATTAAAGATGTGACTATTTAGCATAAATGAAAAGGAGGGAAAATCCATTCTTACTATATTCATATAAGACCTGTATCCAATGAGGATTAAACCAATGTTATAGTTCTTAGATGCTGTTGAGTCAGTTCTGACTCATAGTGACCTTATATACAACAGAACAAAATACTGCCCAGTCCTGTGCCATCCTCACAGTCATTGCTATATTAAGCCCATTGTTGCAGCCACTGTGTCAATCAATCATTGAGGGTCTTTCTCTTTTTTGCTATCCCTCTACTTTACCAAGCATGATGTCCTTCTCCAGGGACTGGTCCCTCCTGATAACATGTTCAAAATATATGAGATGAAGTCTTGTCATCCTTGTTTCTAAGGAGCATTCTGGCTGTACTCCTTCCTAGACAGATTTGTTCATTCTTCTGGCAGTACATTGTATAATCAATATTCTTCACTAACACCACAATTGAAATGATCAGTTCTTTTTCAGTCTTCCTTTTTTTATTGTCCAGCTTTCACATGCATATGAGGAGATCAAAAATACTATGGCTTTGGTTAGGCACACCTTAGTCATCGAAGTGACATCTTTACTTTTTAAAATTTTAAAGAAGTCTGTTGCAGCAGATTTCCCCAGTGCAATATGTCCTTTGATTTCTTGATTGATTTAAACAACAGGGGGATTAATTTTGGGAAATCCCTTGCTGTGTCACTAGACAAAAATAACATTAAAACTTAGGCTATGTGTTTAAATATAAATATGTGAACACTCTAGCTTCACAATAAATGGCTTCAACCTAAGCTCTGAATTTCAGAATCTAATGTTGAGATAAATTAAGTAGATACTATTTTTTTTTTTATTGTACTTCAGGTGAAGGTTTACAGAACAAATAGTTTCTCATGAAACAGTAGCACACATATTGTTTTATGACATTGGTTAACAACCCCACGACACATCAACCCTCTCCCTTCTCGACCTTTTTTTTGTTGTTGTTGAATGTATACATAGCCAAAGATACACCATTTCAAAAATTTCTACATGCACAGTTCAGTGACATCCACTACACTCTTCCAATTGTGCTGCTATTCTCACTTTAGATGAAGGTTTACAGAACAAAATAGTTTCTCATTAAACAGTTAGTACACATGTTGCCCTCTGACAATGGTTAACAACCTCACAACACATCAACACTATCCTTACTCAACCTTGGGTTCCCAATCACCAGCTTTCCTGTCCCCTTCTGCCTTCTAGTCCTTGTCCCTGGACTGCTGTGCCTCATTAGTCCAGTTTTGTTTTATGGGGCTGTCCAATCCCTGGCCAAATGGTGAACCTCGGGAGTAACTGAACCACTGAGCTAAAAGGGTGTCTTGGGGCCATACTCTCGAGGTTTCTCCAGTCTCCTTTAGGCCAGTAAATCTGTTCCTTTTTTTGTGAGTTAGAATTTTGTTCTACATCCTTCTCCAGCTCTGTCCAGAACCCTCTGTTGTGATCCTGGTGAGAGCAGTCAGTGGTGGTAGCCAGGCACCATCTAGCTGTACTGGACTCAGTCTGGTGGAGGCCTTGGTAGCTGTGGTCCGTTAGTCCTTCGGACTAATCTTTCCCTTGTATCCTATTCTCTTCACACTCCCTTGCTCCCGAAGGGATGAGACCAGTGGCTGCTCACAGGCTTTTAAGACCCCAGACGCTACTCACCAAAGTAGAATGTAGAACATTGCCTTTATAAACTGTGTTATGCCAATTGAGCTAGATGTTCCCCAAGACCATGGCCCCCACAGCCCTCCACCCAGCAATTCAGTCCCTCAGGGAGTTTGGAAGTGTCTATGGAGCTTCCATGACCTTTCCTTGTACAAGTTGTGCTAGCTTCCCCAGCATTGTGTACTGTCTCACCCTTCACCCAAGATACCACTTATCTATTGCCTATTTAAGTAGATACTATTTTTAAATAACTTTTTCTAATTGAGAAATTAATGTGTATGTTCAGAGTAGAATATTTGGAAAATACGTCAAAACTTTAATAAAGACTAAATTTAGAATAACTTTTATTCTAATATCCAAAAACAAAAATCTGCTAGGATTATTTTTTGTTTTGTTACTGGTATTGTGTGTGTGTATTTGTATATATAGTAAAATAGAAAATATATATATAAAACCAGTTGCTGTTGAGTCAATACTAGACGATTACCATGTCTTTGTTTCAAAGTGTGCCTCTGGGTGGACTTGAACCACCAACATTTTGATTCAAAGCCTAACACTTTAACTGTTTGCACTCCCTAGGGAAATATTTCTATTTTATGTAAAATAGACCAAGAGGCATTTGTTCGAACAGAACAAAGGGATACTACGCAGCTTAAAGTCAAAAAAGTGTGTGTCAGGGTTGTATCATTTCACCATACTTATTCAATCTGTATGCTGAGCAAATAATCTGAGAAGATGGACTATATGAAGAACTCAGCATCAGGATTGGAGGAAGACGCATTAACAACGTGTGATATGCAGTTGGTATAAGCTTGCTTGCTGAAAGCAAAGAGGACTTGAAGCCCTTACTGACAAAGATCAAAGACTACAGCCTTCAGTATGAATTACACCTTAACATAAAGAAAACAAAAATCCTCACAACTGGACCAAGAGGCAACATCATGATAAACAGAGAAAAAGATTGAAGTTGTCAGTGATTTCATTTTACTTGGATCCACAATCAACACCCCTGGAAGCACCAGTCAATAAACCAAGTGATGTATTGCATTGGGTAATCTGCTACAAAAGATCTCTTTAAAATGTTAAAAAGCAAAGATGTCACTTTAAGGACTAAAGTGTGCCAGACCCAAGCCATGGTGTTTTCAATCGCCTCCTATGCATGTGAAAGTTGGACAATAAATAAAAAATACCGAAGAAGAGTTGATGCCTTTAAATTATGGTGTTGGAAAATAATATTGAATATACCACGGACTTCCAGAAGAACAAATAAATCTGTCTTGGAGAAGTACAGCCAGAATGTTCTTTAGAAGCAAGGATGGCAAGACTTTGTCTCACATACTTTGGACATGTTATCAAGAGGGACCAGTCCCTGGAGAAGGACATCATGCTTGGTAAAGTAGCAGGTCAATGAAAAAGAGGAAGACCCTCAACGAGATGGACTGACACACTGGCTGCAACCATAGGTTCAAACATGTCAACGATTGTGAGGATGGTGCAGGACCAGGCAACGTTTCATTCTGTTATACATAGGGTCACTATGAGTTGGAACCGACTGGAAGACACCTAACAATGACAATAGTGCTCAAGGCTTCCTGTGGGAAAGGCATTTTTCTAAGCATCTCATAGACGCCATCTCATGTAAACCTCAAGCTAACCCTATTAAATTGCAGGTGAGGAAACTGAGGCTCAGAAGAACAGCTTGCCCAACATTACAGAGCTAATACGTGTTAGGATGTCTCCAATTCATTAATAAGAATAATATGAGTATCTTTGTGGCCACATATTTACACATATCCTTGGTTATTTTTCTCTAGGATAACATTTTCATAAGTACAATTGCTGGTTCATAGTATGTGTTTATTTTAAAGACTTTGATGTGCATTTTCTCAAAATGTGCTTCATAGTGTTTTTAATTTTGTGAGCTGGTGGCAGGAGGGAATTGTTAATTTTGCTTTTATGAACCCTATCATACATGGCAGTAACTAATTTTCAGTCCAACGGAAACTTCCTCCCAGAGATGCTTGCATCTTCCTCTTCTTGCTTTTCTTGGTGGGGCCAAACAGACTTCAGAGTTGTTGCTGATAAATAGTGTGGGGCACTCTGTGGAGCCAGGACATTGTGCCCTACAGAATCTGGAGCTGATACTTCACCAATACCATTAATTAATAAAATGCAGACAGGGCCGTTTAGAAGCTCTCCTGGCTTGTCCTGTTGACAGCACCAGAAGCCTGGTGCACGGTGCACTGGAAGAAATACCCTCTTCAGGGAGGATGTGGATGGAAGCCGCAGTCCAGATCCATCCATGAATGAACACCAAGTCTATTTTCATTCCTGCTCTCCAGCAGACAGGCACCTTCTCCACATCTGGCCCCGCTAAGCACCCTTTCTCTTGATTCATTTCTCACTGACTAGAAGCTTCCAGCACAATGTGCTCAGCATTGAAGCTGGTTGATTCCTGCATTAAAATCCTGTAAAAGATAACAGCCAGCCCATCAAAGTTGTCGCTTTCTTCGACCTTGCTCCTCGCCCATGCCTGGCACGCAGTTAGAGATGTCCTTGTAGCTCCGCGTGCCAGCACGGGGAGCAGACACCTCCCAGATAAGATCCAGGTTAATTAACCTTTAGGTGAAAGCGCGGGAGCCCTGCAACACTCACTTCCTTCTTGCT
Source organism: Trichechus manatus latirostris (assembly GCF_000243295.1). NCBI lineage: Eukaryota > Metazoa > Chordata > Mammalia > Sirenia > Trichechidae > Trichechus > Trichechus manatus. Next base: position 6,142,583 of record NW_004444008.1, read on the forward strand.
CATTATGCTCAGCCCGAGAAGCATCAAGGAGAGCAGTAAAGGCGTTCATTAGGAAAATGATAAAGGCAGCCACATTTATTACCTCGGCAGTTAATCTTCTCTGCAGGATGCCTGGAAAAGTCACCCTCATGGGGGAAGCGGGGGTGTTGTGAGGGCAGAGGCAGCTGCTTGAGGCCCTGGGCCCCTCACTGTCTTCTAGAAGATGAGATCGCACTCTCTCTAAGCAATTGCCACGAAAGCAAAAGAAGCCTCCCAAAAAAAGCCCGGAGTCTGCTGTGGCTGGCTGGTCACCCTGCTCTTCTCCCAAGCCACCCTGCCACAGGAGGGACCCAGGAGGAGGCCTAGGCATTCATTGTCTTTGCCTCAGAGGGAACTATAACCTCCATCGAATGTCGATGGGACACTTGGTGGGTGAAAAGTGATGCTTGGATAAAAGTTCCACATGTGACTTGGATGGAAAAGTAATAATATTCAGGGCTTGTGAAATGGGGAGACATTTCCAAAGAGAAAGTGATGTGTCTACATACCTTTCACTGACGAGATGTGATGCCAGCTAAAGACCTCTGTGCCCTTCCAGTGACTTCTGCACACCATCTCATCCTTGCCCCAGTGTGGATAACCGGATCCAGCCCACCTTGCCCCATCCACCTTCACCCCAGTGTGGACAACTGGATCCAGCCCACTTTGCTCCCATCTGTTCCCACACCAGTGTGGAGACTAGATCCAGCCCATATTGTCCCCATCTGTCCTCACCCCAGTGTGGACAACTGGATCTTTCCACCTTGCTCAGCCAGGACTGTCTCTGAAGCTGAGCTGATTTGCATCTGATGGATACACCATCTGTAGCCTTCACCTCACTCTTCCTTGCTCTGGACAACCCTAGGGTGCCTCTAGGATATTCATGGAAGAAGCCCCCCTTGTTTTCCTTCTGTTAAGGATCAAATTCTGTCCCCACAAAAGATACATTGAAGTTCTAACATCTGAATTGGTGAATGTGACCTTGTTAGGGGAAATTCATTTTTCTTTACAGATGTGAAAAGTTAAGTTAAACTAGGTCTCCCTGTGGTAGGGTGGGTCCTAACCCTAATCTGCCCTGAGCAGTGTCTTAGAAAGAAGAAGGACAGACATGAAAACAGTCACACAGAGGGGGAAGACCGATGACACGTGATGACGGAAGTAGATGCATCTACGAGCAGCAAAAGAACACCAGGAGTTCCAGCACCGCAAGAAACTAGGAGACAATCACAGTAAATCATCACAGAAGGAAACCACTTGACCTGAATCCTGATTTGCTCCTAGCCTTCAGAACTGAGAGACAATAAATTTCTGTTCTTTAGAGTCAGCCACATTGTTGTATTTAGTCACGGCAGCCGTACATCATGAAGACAACTTCACAACCCAAGTGAGGGATTTTCCAGCCTGGACAGCCCTTCCTGACACCCTCAGCTCACCTCCCACCTCCAAGGGTGATATTCACTCCACTCTCCTCTCACCAGCCTACAGAGACACATTGTCACCTCTTCCCAACAAACTGAAATCCTTCACTCACGTCGCACTCAGGCCCAGGTCCTCAGTACTTGATAAAGCTGCTTGGCATACAGTAGGTGCTCAATAAATGCTCATAGAATGAAATTTAAAAGGCATACTATACAATAAAGCTTCTGTAGAGGTTTAAGGAAAGAAAACCAGTTACACTACAGTTTTGATGTGAAGGTAACGTTAACCACAATCCATAAGACCATCTAAATCTTTGTTTTAATGTCAGACAGAGAAAAGAAGGGAAGCAAGGCCTGCTGCCCCATAGAACAACCATCTAGCCTAGTCCTCGTGAGGCCCCCATGCCTGACTGTACTCTCTGACCTCGGTATCTTTCATTGAAAAATATAACCAAACTCCACTATAGACAGGTTCCACCTGTCAGGGATTATGACATTTTCCACATTCTACGTGGAAGAAAAAATTACCAGGTATCATGCAGGTGACCCATCTTCGATTCCCAGCCAAACGCATCTCATCCGTGGCAGAGGCTTGCACGTTGCTATGATGCTGAATAGGCTTTAGTGGAGCTTCCAGACTGAGACCAACTAGAAAGAAAGACTTGGCAATCTACTTCTGAATATCAGCCAATGAAAACCCTGTGGAGCACAATGGCCCAATCTACAACCGATCATGCGGATGGTATAGAACTGAGCAGCATTTTGTTCTGCTGTACATGGGGTTGCCACAAGTGGGGGTCCACCCACAGCAGTCAACAACAACAACGTTTGCCCTGGATGGAACAGTTACAGCCCTTGCTCCTTACTGCCCACACCACCACAGTGCCTCAGTCAGGTGGGGCTAGACTGTGCCTAGGCTTAAAAAGTAAAGCACATTATTCATAGATATTTATAAAGAGAACTTCAGCCACTTATGGCAGGGCTCCCCTTCAATCTGAGTCAACAAGATGCCAATGCACTTACGTTTTTAACACTTGATTTAGGGATCAACCGCAGGATCCCAGAATTCTTCTGAAAACATAGGGGCATTTCACTCTCAGAAAGCGCATCTGCACTGTACCTAATGTTGACCCTTGAGAGAGAGAGATAGATAGCTGCCGTAAAATCGACTCCAACTCATGGTGACATTATGTAAAACAGAACAAAACTTTGTAGGGTCCTGTCATCCTCATGATCACCAGCATGTTCGAGTACGTCATTGTAGCTACTGTGTCAATCCATCTCTCCAAGGGTCTCCTTCAACTTCACTGGTCTCCTACTTCACCAAACATGATGTCCTCCTCCAGCGATTGATCCCTCCTGATGACATACCCAAAACGAGTGAGTGGGACAATGTTCTGTCATGATGCATAGGGTTTCATTGTTTACTCTTAGAGACATTAAAAATGATACCATTTCTCTCTCTACTGAGACCAGTCCAGCCATCAATGGCTGGTCCTTTTGCCTTCTGAGTAGGAGACTATGATCCTGAAAAGCCAGCCAAGCCTTTCCTGATGTTCCTGATGCCTTTCTCTCATCCTTCGTGCCCTGTGCCAGGATCTCGGAGAGCCAGGAGATGGCCCTGCCCAGCGAGTCTGCAGTGTCACTGGAGAGCTGGGCTGCCTTGTGAACACATCATGGAGAGTTCCTGCAGACAGAACTGCCGCGCTGCAGACGGCACAATGAGGGCTCTGGGAAGGATGAGGTCAAGGAGTGTGCTGCATCTCTCTCTCCACAGAGATGGAGGATTGAAACCCAGGACCATGAGATCATGCTTGTTCCCGACTCACAGGTCCCTCTATGGTGGGGCTGTTTGATCTCTGGCATCAGCTGGTTGGTATTAAAGCTTAGCCAGCCCAGCCCGACCTCGCCAGCCCTGACCATGATGCCCGTGGGCAGGCCAGAGCGGGGGCCACCTCCCAACCTGGGGCTCACACCTCCCTCTGCTCTGCTCCATGGAGACTGGGCAGCACTTACCCCATGGGAGAGAGACTCAGATGTCCTGCCAGCACACTCTGCCATCCACAGGCTTCCAGAGCAGCTGAGGTGGGCTCGGGCTCTGCCGCCAGGCCTCCCTCACCCACCAAGCATTCAACACTGTCCTGGGAAGAGGCTTGAACATTTGCCTGTTGGGGAGTGGGACAGGGTGGGCTGCAGTGATGGTCGCCCCAACCTGTCAGGACACCAGGCGGGAGCAAAAGCTGTACCCAAGGCCTCTGCTTCTTAACAACAGCCACAGCCAACCTCCACGGGCCTGCCCTTTCTGCTGAGATGCTTCATGGAGACATGCGACCCTCACGGCCACATTTGCTGTCAGTTCCATCTTGAGGAAGTAAGACTGAAAGAGTGTCTTAGGTTCCTAGAGATGCTATAATAGAAATACCACAAAAACCAGAAAGAAAACCCAAACCTCTTGCCATCAAGTCGATTCCGACTCATAGCGACCCTATAGGACAGAATGGAACTGCCCCATGGGGTTTCCAAGGAGCACCTGGTGGATTTGAACTGCCAACCTTTTGGTTAGCAGCTGTAGCTTTTAACCACCATGCCACCAGGGTGAAATACCACAAGTGGGTGGCTTTAACAGACAGAAATTTATTTTCTCACGGTTCAGGAGCCTACAAGTCCAAATTCAGGGTGCTGGCTTTTGGGGACAGCTTTCTCTCTGTTGGCTCTAGTGGAAAATCCTCCTCTCTTTTCACTTCTGTTCCTCAGTGTCTTGGTGATCTTCATGTGGCATCCATCTTCCTCATCTCTGACTCCTTCCCTGTGACTAACCTGCTTGGTTTATATCTCAAAGATGATTGACTTAAGACACATCCTACATTGATATGTCCTCACTGACATAATAAAGAAAACCCTATCCCGAATGGAATTGCATCCCCAAATATTAAGAAAAAAAACAACCCGTTGCCGTCATTGATTCCGACTCATAGTGACCCTATAGGACAGAGTAGAACTGCCCCATAGAGTTTCCAAGGAGAGGCTGGTGGATTTGAACTGCAGACCTTTTGTTTAGCACCTGAGCTCTTAACCACTGCACCACCAGGGCTCCTCCCTAAGTATAGGAGTTATGACTTACAACACATATTTTTTGGGGACACAATTCAATCCATAACAGAGAGCATGAGAGGGAAAAGGAGAGCAAGGAGAGAAAGAAAGGAGCAAGGAAAGAGATGACATCTGCCCCTCCATAGAGAAGATGTCCCCAGACTGTCCCTGTGCCAGTGGACACCTGCTGCTTGGGGTGAGGGTCAGCCCTTAGTGCTGGGTGTCTGTGTGTGGGCCTAGCCCTGGCTCAGACCTGAACGAGGACACACTCTGACTTTGACTCCCTTCCCTGACAACCCGGCACCATCTCAGAAAATCTCTCTCTCCAGAACCGCCCTGCTGGAGCGTCCAAGCACTGCCTCACCTGGAGTTGTGTTGTTGATAGCTGCCGTACGGTGGAGTCTGATTCACGGCAGCCCCGTGTATGTATGAGTAGAACGGCACTCCACTTAGGACTTTCAATGGCTGACTTTTCAGAAGTAGATTGCCAGGTCTTTCTTCTGAGGTGCCTCTGGGTGGATGCAAACCTCCAGCCTTTCGATTAGCAGTCAAACCTGTTAATCATTTCCACCACCCAGGAGTCAGACTACTCAAAATATTTCAAAGGAATGTTACTTTAAATGCATATCGTGTTATTCAAAGAAGCAGTCTGCACCTTTGAGTGGTGGTGTTGGCACCACAAGGAGTCAGCATTGGACCCCCTTGGATCTGCCAAGGACCTGCTGTTCATGAGGCTGGAGGAAGGGATGGAGCCTTGTGGGCCTCACCCCAGGCTGGGTGGTGCTGCACCGCTGTGAGATCCCTTCCTCAGCTGCAGAACAGCGTGAGCATGGACATGAGATGCCTCCACTGTGTGCACCTGAGCTGATGTCTGCCATGCCACTCTGTTTCCCCCATGGAGCTGACCTTGCATGGGTCATCCTTGTCTCCAGCCTCTTGCTCTCTGCTTGGGGGATGGCCTCCCAGGAGGCCAACGAATGCATCCACAGAACCAGACTCGCCTTCAGCTCCTCCTGTGCGGGGGTTCACACCTATGTTGCAAACATCCTAATGACTTTCAGATGTGCATAATCATCTCCGACAGATGCACCACACACTTCACAATCACTCGCGTAAGCCAACTGAGTTTGAGAGTTCGCCTCTGGACAGAGGCACGTGCAAGCAGTAAATTTAATTTGCTCTCACATCTGCTGTCATTACGTGGGGGCCTCCTGGTCTCAGCAGCTGTCCAGGACTTGTATGTTCCAATGCAGCATCTCTGCTGTGTCTGTTTTTAATTAGAAACACTTCCACCAAAATGAATCACCTTTCAAAATTCCAGCTGGGGAAGCAATTTCTTTCCTACTTAGTGAAACTGAACCCAAGACCACTTGGGCAAGAAGTGCAAAGGCTCAGAGCGAATTCATTCGCACATTTGCTACTCTCAGTGTATGTTTGCTATCAGAGAGCCCTGAGGTCTGACCAGCACTGTGCTTTGAAGATTCACAGAAGCGGGCAGAGCCCTCAAGAGCATGTCAGTTTAGGAATTCAATAACTCCTAACCTTATTTGGATTGCTTCTTTCCTTAGAGTCCTCAGGCCGTTCATACTTTTCCCTGTGTAATTTTGCAGTTGAACCACTCCTCTGTCAGTTTGTAATACTATGATCACTTACATGCTGCTGTGATGTTGGAAGTTATGCCACCAGCATTTCAAATACCAGCAGAGTCATCCATGGTGGACAGGTTTCAGCAGAGCTCCCAGGTGAAGACAAACTAGAAAGAAAGACATGGAAATCTACTTCTAAAAAACTTGGCCAGTGAAAACCTTATGAATAGCAGCAGTGCACAAAGATGAGCCACTCAAGATGGAAGGCACTCAAAATACTATGGGAAAAGAACTGCCTCCTCAAAGTGGAGTTGACCTTAATGATGTGGATGGAGTCAAGCTTTCAGGAACTCCATTTGCTGATGTGGCATGACTCAAAATGAGAAGAAACATCTGCAAACATCCATTAATAATCGGAACGTGGAATGTACAAAGTATGAGTCAAGGAAAATTGGAAGTCAAAAATGAAATGGATAAACATCATAAAGATCAATGTCCTAGGCATTATTGTTGCTGTTGTTGTTGTTAGGTGCCATCAAGTCGGTTCCGATTCACAGCGACCCTATGCACAAAGAAATGAAACACTACCTGGTCCTGCGCCATCCTCACAACTGTTGCTATGCTTGAGTCCATTGTTGCAGCCACTGATCCTCGTTGAGGATCTTCTTCTTTTTCGCTGACCCTCTACTTTACCAAACATGATGTCTTCTCCAGGGACTGATCTCCCCCGGATAACAAGTCCAAAGTATATGACACAAAGTCTTGCCATCCTTCCTTCTAAGGAGTATTCTGGCTGTACTTCCAAGACAGATTTGTTCGTTCTTTTGGCAGTCTATGGTATACTCAATATTCTTCATCAACACCACAATTCAAAGGCGTCAATGCTTCTTCAGTCTTCCTATTCATTGTCCAGCTTTCACATGCGTATGAGGCAGCTGAAAACACCAAGGTGTGGGTCAGGTGCACCTTAGTCCTCAAGGTGGCAACTTTGCTTTTCAATTCTTTAAAGAGGTCTTTTACAGCCGATTTGGCCAATGCAATGTGTCTTTTGATTTCTTGACTGCTGCTTCCATGGGTGTTGATTGTGGAGCCAAGTAAAACGAAATCCTTGACAACCTCAATCTTTTTCCATTTATCATGATGTTGCTTATTGGTCCAGTTGTGAGGATTTTTGTTTTCTTCATGTTGAAGGCTGTGGTCTTTGATCTTCATCAGCAAGTGCTTCAAATCCTTTTCAATTTCAGCAAGCAAGGTTGTATTATCTGCATAATGCAGGTTGTTAATGAGTCTTTCTGCAATCTTTATGTCATGTTCTTTTTCACATAGTCCAGCTTCTCAGATTATCTGAACAGTTTACAGATTGAATAAGTCTGGTGAAAGGATACAACTTTGATGCACACCTTTTCTGATTTTAAATCATGCAGTATCCCCTTGTTCTGTTCAAACAACTGCCTCTTGATCCATGTACAGATTCCTCATGAGCACAATTAAGTGTTCCAGAATTCCCATTCTCTGCAATGTTATCCATAATTTATTATGATCCTCACAGCTCAATGCCTTAGCATAGTCAATAAAACACAGGTAAACATCTTTCTGGTATTCTCTGCTTTCAGCCAGGATTTGTCTGATTATCAGCAGTGATATCCCTCGTTCCACATCCTCTTCTGAATTCAGCTTGAATTTCTGGCAGTTCCCTGTCAATATGCTGCTGCAGCCACTTCTGAATGTATCTTCAGCAAAATTTTGCTTGCATGTGATATTAATAGTATTGTTCGCTAATTTCCACATTTGGTTGGATCACCTTTCTTGGGAATAGTATAAATATGGATCTTTTCCAGTCAGTTGGCCAGGTAGCTATCTTTCAAATTTCTTGGCATAGACAAATGAGCAGTTCCAGTGCTGCATCCATTTGTTGAAATATTTCAATTGGTATTCCGTCAATTCCCGAAGTCTTATTTTTCACCAATACCTTCAGTGCAGCTTGGACTTCTTCCTTCACTACCATCGGTTCCTGATCATATGTCACCTCCTGAAATGGTTGAACATTGACCAATTTCTTTTCACTATAGTGACTCTGTGTATTCCCTCTGTCTTCTTTTGATGATTTCTGCATCTTTTAATATTTTCCCCATAGAATCCTTCAGTATTGCAACTCGAGGCTTGAATTTTTTCCTCAGGTCTTTCAGCTTATGAAATGGTGAACACGTTCTTCCGTTTTGGTCTTCTATCTCCAGGTCTTTGCACATGTCGTAGTTTGGGGTCTTGGGTGTTGCTGCGATGCTGGAAGCTATGCTACCGGTATTCAAATATCAGCACGCTCACTCAAGGTGGACAGGTTTCAGCTGAGCTTCCAGACTAAGACAGACTAGGAAGAAGGACCCAGTGGTCTATTTTTGAAAAGAATTAGCCAGTGAAAACCTTATGAATACCAGCAGAACATTGTCTGATACAGTGTCAGAAGACAAGCCTCTCAGGTTGGAAGGCACTCAAAATATAACTGAGGAAGAGCTGCCTCCTCAAGTTGAGTTGACCTTAATGACCTGGATGGAGTCAAGTTTTCGGGACCTTCATTTGCTGATGTGGCAAGACTCAAAATGAGAAGAAACAGCTGCAAACATCCACTGATAATCAGAACGTGGAATGTATGAAGTACGAATCTAGGAAAATTGGAAATCGTCAAAAATGAAATGGTACGCATAAAGATCAATATCATAGGCATTAGTGAGCAGAAATGGACTGGTATTGGTCATTTTCAATCAGACAATATGGTCTACTATGCCTGGAACAACAACTTGAAGAGGAATGGTGGTGCATTCATCGTCAAAAAGAACATTTCAAGATCTATCCTGAAGTACAACACTGTCAGTGATAGGATAATATCCATATGCCTACAAGGAAGACCAGTTAATACAACTGTTATTTAAATTTACCCACCAACCACTGAGGTGAAAGATACAGAAACTGAAGATTTTTACCAACTTCTGCAGTCTGAAATTGATCAAACATGTAATCAATATGCATTGCTCATTACTGGTAATTGGAATGCAAAAGTTGGAAAGAAAAAGGATCGGAAGTTGGGAAATATGGCCTTGGTGATAGAAATGATGTTAGAAACTGCAAGACTGAATTTTGCAAGACCAACGACTTCTTCGTTGCAAATACCTTTTTTCAACCACATAAATGGCGACTATACACGTGGACCTCATCAGAGGGAATACACAGGAATCAAATTGACTACATCTGTGGAAAGAGATGATGGAAAAGCTCAATATATCAGTCAGAACAAGGCCTGGGGCCAACTGTGGAACAGACCATCAACTGTTCATATGCAATTTCAAATTGAAACTGAAGAAAATTAGAACAAGTCCATGAGAGCCAAAGTATGACCTTGAGTATATCCCACCTGAATTTAGAGACCATCTCAAGAATAGATTTGACATGTTGAACACTAATGACCAAAGACCAGACGAGTTGTGGAATGACATCAAGGACATCATACACAATGAAAGCAAGAGGTCATTAAAAAAACAGGAGAGAGAGAAAAGATCTAAATGGATGTCAAAAGAGACTCTGAAACTTGTTCTTGAACGTTGGAGCTAAAGCAAAAGGAAAAAATGATGATGTTAAAGGGCTGAACAGAAGATTTCAAAGGGCAGCTTGAGAAGATAAAGTAAAGTATTATGATGACATGTGCAAAGACCTGAAGATAGAAAACCAAACAGGAAGAACACACTTAGCATTTCTCAAGCTGAAAGAACTGAAGAAAAAATCCTAGGCATTAGTGAGCTGAAATTGACTGGTATTGGTCATTTTATTTTTTTTTAATTTTTTCCCGTATAAAAATTTATACATACAGTGTTATGTGACCCTAGTTGCTCTCTGCATACTGTGACAGCACACTCCTCCTTTCCACCCCTGATTCCCCATGACCATTCAACCAGCTCCTAGCCTTCTTTGGCTTCCCATCTCACCTCCAGATAAAAGCTGCCCATTTAGTCTCTTGTATCTACCTGAGCTAAGAGACACAGTCCTCACAAGTATCACTTTATGTCCCACAGTCCAGTCCATTCCCTGTCTGAAGAGTTGGCCTCAGAAATTGTTTTAGTTCTGGGCTGATAGAGAATCAAGGGGCCATGATTTCTGGGGTTCTTCCAGTCTCAGTCAGACCATTAAATCTGGTCTTCTTACTAGAATTTGAGTTCTGCACCCCACCTTTCTCCTGCTCCATCTGGGACTCTCCATTGTGTTCCCTGTCAGGGCAATCATTGGTGGTAGCCAGGCACTATCTAGTTCTTCTGGTCTCAGGCTGATGAAGTCTCTGGTTTATGTGGCCCTTTCTGTCTCTTGGGCTAATACTTCCATTGTGTCTTTGGTGTTCTTCATTCTCCTTTACTCCAGGTGGTTGGAACCAATTGACGCATCTTAGATGGCATGGCTGCTTGCAAGCTTTTAACACCCCAGACACCACTCACCAAAGTAGGATGCAGAACATTTTCTTAATAAGCTTGTTATGTCAATTGAACTAGATGTTCCCTGAAAGTGTCCCCCTACCCCTGCTACTCTGTCCCTCAAAGTGTTTGGTTGTATTCAGGAAACTTCTCAGCTTTGGTTTAGTCCAGTTGTGCTGACTTCCCCTGTAGTGTGTGCTGTCCTTCCCTTCACCTAAGATAATTATTATCTACTATCAAGTTA
>NW_004444008.1:6153745-6182308 GCF_000243295.1 Trichechus manatus latirostris
TAGCCTTGTTGGGGGGAGATGGTATCTCATTGTAGTTTTGATCTGCATTTCTCTAATGGCTAATGATCGTGAGCATTTCTTTATGTGTCTGTTAGCTGCCTGAATATCTTCTTTGGTGAAGTGCCTGTTCATATCCTTTGCCCATTTTTTAACTGGGTTATTTGTCTTTTTTTTTGTTGAGGTTTTGCAGTATCTTGTAGATTTTAGAGATTAGATGCTGATCAGATTTGTTGTAGCCAAAATTTTTTTCCCAATCTGCAGGTTGTCTTTTGACTCTTTCAGTGAATTCTTTTGGTGAGCATAAGTGTTTGATTTTTAGGAGCTCCCATTTATCTAGTCTCTCTTCTCGTGCCTGTGCATCATTACTTATGGTTTGTATTGTGTTTATGCCATGTATTAGGGCTCCTAGCATTGTCCCTACTTTTTCTTTCATGATCTTTACTGTTTTCAATTTTATATTTAAGCCTTTGATCCATTTTGAGTTAGTTTTTGTGCATGCTGTGAAGTATGGGTCTTGTTTCAGTTTTTTGCAGATGGATATCCAGTTATGCCAGCACCTTTTGTTAAAGAGACTGTCTTTTCCCCAATTAACTGACTCTGGGCCTTTTTCAAATATCAGCTGCTCATAGGTGGATAAATTTATGTCTGGATTCTCAGTTCTGTTTCATTGGTCTATGTATCTGTTGTGGTACCAGTACCAGGCTGTTTTGACTACAGTGGCGGTATAATAGTTTCTAAAATTAGGTAGTGTGAGGCCTCCCACCTTGTTCTTCTTCTTGAGTAATGTCTTACTTATTTGGGGCCTCTTCCCTTTCCATATGAAGTTAGTGATTTGTTTCTTCATCTCATTAAAAAATGCTGGTGGAATTTGGATCAGGACTGCATTGTATCTGTAGATCGCTTTGGGTAGAACTGACATTTTCCCAAAGCTGAGTCTTCTGGTATTGGCCGCTTTAAATCAGACAATTATATAGTCTACTATGCTGGGAATAACAAATTAAAGAGGAATGACATCACATTCATCATCAAAAAGAACATTTCAAGATCTTGCCTGAAGTATAACGCTACAGTGATAGGATAATATCCATACACCTACAAGGAAGACCAGATAATATGACCATTATTCAAATTTATTCACAACCACAAATGCCAAAGATGAGTACAATGAAGATTTTTTAATAACTTCTGCAGTCTAAATTGATCAAATATGCAATCAAGATGCATTGTTAATTACTGGTGATTGGAATGCAAAAGTTGGAAACAAAGAAGGATCAGGAGTTGGCAAATATGGCCTTGATGATAGAAACGATGTTGCAGATTGCATGACAGAATTTTGCAAAGCTAAAGACCTACTCATTGCAAATACATTTTTTCAATAACATAAATGGGGACTAAATACATAGACTTTGCCATATGGAGTTCACAAGAATGAAATCAACTACATCTCTGGAAAGAGACAATGGAGAAGCTCAATGTCATCAATCAGAACAAGGCCAGGGGCCAGCTATGGGACAGACCATCAATTTATCATATGCAAGTTCATGATGAACCTGAAGAAAATTAAAACAAGTCCATGAGAACCAAAATACAACCTTGAGTGTATCCCACCTGAATTTAGAGGCCATATCAAGAATAGATTTTACTCATTGAACACTAACCCCTGAAAACTAGATGAGATGTGGGATGACATCAAGGACATCATACACAAAGAAAGCAAAAGGTCATTAAAAAGAAAAGACCAAAATGGATGTCAGAAGAGACTCTGAGACTTGCCCTTGAACATAGAGTAGCTACAGCAAATGGAAGAAACGATTAAGTAAAAGAGCTGAATAGAAGATGCCAAACAGCAGCTTGAGAAGACAAAGTATTATAACAACATATGCGAAGACTTGGCGTTAGAAAACCAAAAGAAAAGAACATGCTCAGTATTTCTCAAGCTGAAAGACCTGAAGAGAACATTCAAGCCTCAAATTATAATATTGAAGGATTCTGTGGGCAACATGTTGAACGACACAGAAAGCATCAAAGGAAGATGGAAGGAATACACAGAGTCACTGTACCAAAAAGAATTGGTCCATGTTAAACCATTTCAGGGGGTAGCATATTATCAAGAATTGATAGCATTGATGAAAAAAGTCCAAGATGCACCAAAGGCATTAGTGAAAAACAAGGCTCTGGGAGTTTTAGGAATACCAATTAAGGTGTTTTAACAAATAGATGCAGCCCTGGAAGTGCTCACTTGTCTATGCCAAGAAATTCGGAAGACAGCTACCTGGCCAACCAATTGGAAGAGATTCATATTTGTGCTGATTTCAAACAAAGGAGATCCAACAGAATGTGGAAATTATTGAACAATATCATTAATATCACACACAAGTAAAATTTTGCTGAAGATCATTCAAAAGTGGTTGCAGCAGTACATTGACAGTGAACTTGTCAGAAATTCAAGCCAGATTCAGAAGAGGACATGGAACAAGGAATATTATTGCTGATGTCAGATGGATCTTGGCTGAAAGTAGAGAACACCAGAAAGATGTTTACCTGTGTTTTATTGACTATGCAAAGACATTCAACTATGTGGATCATAACAAATTATGTATATCATTGTGAAGAATGGGAATTCCAGAGCACTTAACTGTGCTCATACAGAACCTGTACATAGACCAAGAAGCAGTCGTTTAAACAGAACATGAGGACACTGTGTGGTTCAAAATCAGGAAAGTTGTCCATCAGGATTATATCCTTTTACCATGCTTATTCAATCTGTATGCTGAGTATATAATCTGAGAAGCTGAACTATGTGAATAAAAACGTGGCATCAGTATTAGAGGAAGACTCATTAACACCCTGTGATATGCAGATGACACAATCTTGCTTGCTGAAAGCAAAGAGGACTTGAAGCACTTACTGAATAAGATCAAAACTACAGTCTTCAGTATGAATTACACTTCAATGTAAAGGAAACAAAAATCCTTACAACTGAACCAATAAGCAATATGATGATAAATGGAGAAAATATTGAAATTGTCAAGAATTTCATTTTACTTAGATCCACAATCAATGTCCGTGGAAGCAGTAATCATGAAATCAAACAACTTATTGCATTGGTCAAATCTGCTGCAAAAGACTTCTTTCAAATATTGAAAACCAAAGATGTCACTTTGAGGAATAAAGTGTGACTGACCCAGGCCATGATATTTCTAACTGTCTCATATACATACGAAAGCTGGACAATAAATACGGAAGATGGAAGAAGAATTGATGCTTTCGAACTATGGTGTTGGCGAACAAATTTGTCTTGGAAGAAGTACAGTCAGAATGCTTGTTAGAAGCAAGGATGGTGGGACTTCATCTCACATACTTAGGACATGTTAACAGGAGGGACCAGTTCCTGGAGAAGGACGTCATACTTGGTAAAGTAGAGGGTCAGAGAAAAATAGGAAGACCCTCAACGAAATGGATTGATACAGTAGCTGCAACAATGGGCTCAAGCATAACAATGATTGTGAGGATAGCACAGGACTGGACAGTGTTTCATTCTGTTGTGCATAGTTTCACCATGAGTCAGAACCAACTCAATGGCCCCTAACAATAGCAATAAATTTGGCAATTACTGGGCTGCTAACTGACAGGTTGGAAGTTTGAGTCCACCCCGAGGCACGTTGGAAGAAAAGCCTGTAAATCTACTTCCAAATGATCACAGCCATTGGAAACCCTATGCGGCACAGTTCTACTCTGACACACATTGATTTGCCATGAATCGGAATCGACTTGACGGCACTATGTGGTGGTGGTGGGTTTTACAATTAATCAGTATGGACCAAGAAGTGTTGTTAAGACAAGGTGGCTATGCGTGGACCTGGCCAGTGCGGCTCCTGACTAATGAGGGCATCCCCCACTCACATTTCTGACAAGTCACTTTGTGTACGTTCAACAGTGATTTGTTCATAAAGAGACAGAAACAATCTTTGAGTTGGGGAGCAGTATAATTGTTTAGGATCCCCAGGTAGATGATGGAGGGGAGATTGATGTGGAGGAGAAGGAAGATTGGGCTAGTTGGGAAGAGGATGAAGATGGAGCAAGAGAGCAGACATGGACAGGGAGGGTATTTCCAGGGACCAGTGACAAGAACCGTTAGAAAAACAATGCCTGATGTTAGAACTCTATAGTAAACATGTTTTTAATAGATTCAGTTTCATTTCCATCACTCATCTGTCAGTTTGTGGTACTGTGGTGGCCTGCGTGTTGCTGTAATGCTGGAAGCTATGCCACTGGTATTTCAAATACCAGCAGGGTCACCCTTGGTGGACAGGTTTCACGGAGCATCCAGACTAAGATAGACTAGGAAGAAGGTCTGGCGATCTACTTCCAAAAATTAGCCAATGAAAACAATGGATCACAACACAGTATTGTCTGATATAGTGCTGGAAGTGAACTCCCTAGATAACAAGGCACTCAGAGTACACAGTGGCTGCAACAATTGACTTGAGCATACCAACCATCATGAAGACGGCACAGAACCGGGCAACATTTCATTGTGTTATACATGCAGTCACTGTAGTCGGAGCCAACTCATAGGCAACTAACAGCAACAGTTTCATTTACCCCACAGAAGCTGTAGGACACAGGCAAAATGGGTCTTGGCAGAGATACAGAATGATTTGGTACAGAATGACGTGGCTGAAGGCTCTGTCTCTCTTCAGATGTACTGCCTCTGGTACTGACCAGGTGTTAAGGTTTTATTTCCCAGTGTTAGGATTTTGCCTCTATCCCTCCTCCAGACTATGCGGGCTGGCTTTTTCTCTTTAGAGGCTGGCCAAAAGCAAGTAGAATAATCCCATGCATTTTACATATACACAGTTGCCATCGAGTCAACTCCAACTCACAGCAACCTCATGTACGTCAGAGTAGAACTGTGTTCCACAGGATTTTCAATGGCTTGTGTTTGGAAGTAGATCACCAGGTCTTTCTTCTGAGGTGCCTCTTGGTGAACTTGAACCTCCAACCTTTTGGTTAGCAGCCAAGCACGTTAACAGTTTGCATCTCCCAGGGACTCCTTTACATGTATGAACTCCTGGAATCCTCATGACAGTCTAGGGAGATAGAAACTATGATTATCCTCCTCCATGGTTGAGGGGGCTGAGGCTTGTAGACTACTTTGCCCCCTAGGAAATACCACCAATGATGAGAGCTCAAACGCACATGTTGAGCCCTTCCTAAACCCCAGACTAGACTACAAGCCTGTTGTGCTTCTGGGTCATAGGGTCCTCACAACCACCCACAAACAAGGTGCTATTCTTAGCATCTCTCTTTATAGATGAGGAGACAAAGGCACCAAAGGGTTCCAGAACTTCCTCAGTTCCTGTAGGTAGCAGGTGTCAGGAATTTGTCCCCTGTCCTCTGCCTGCCAGTTCCCAGACACTCCTACCCCATAAGGTAAGTGGGTGTTTCCCATGCAGAAATGAAAGGACACAGATGGGCTCAGGGGTCACAGCGAAAACATCCTACAGACAGAGAGATGACACGGAGGTTCCTCCACCACCATTTGCATGGCCACTGTGGCCCCTGGCCTCTGCGTGCTGCCAAGGTGATCGAGGTGGTGCCCTGCATGGAGTGGACACTCAGCCCCTGGTCACTGATGGTGCCTAGAGACTCCCCCCGCCCCACCCCCACCACATTGACTGTGTCTCCTGCAGCCTCAGCTGGCATCCCAAGCAGGCAGAGCAGCTGAGAGGTAATAGGACTGCCTGCCGTCCACCCCACAGAGGTGCCAGGAAGAGGCCAGGGCCCTGGGCCCTGAGCCTTTGGAGGAAGAACAAAGGCCATTTCTCAGCCACAAGAGGTTCTTTCTCTTCCATGAAATGGGGGTCCTGGGACCTTTTATGTATCTAGAATTTCCTCCTCCTCTAGTGCCTACCACCATACCGAGCACCCCTGCCCTTAGTCCTGGGCAGCTCCCAGGCCCTGAGTTCAGAAGGCTAGACTCTGGCCCCGTGTCTCAGTCTCCGAGGGTTGCAATAACACTAACACCACAGGTGGTGAAGTTAAAGAACAGGAATTTATTGTCTCACTATTCTGGAGCCTCAAAGTCCAGATCAGGTTCTCAGCCTTGTCGATTCCTTCCGTGGGCCTCTCTCCTAGTTTCTGGTATGTGCTGGTGATCCTTGGTATTCCCTGGCTAGTAGACAACCTTCACATGGATCAGTCTTCCCCTATGTGCGTGTGTGTGCCTGTTTCCCCTTTTTATGAGACACCACTCAGAGGGATTAGGTTTAGGAACCACCCTACTCCCATATGACCCCATTAGCATAACAAAGGAAAACTCCATATTTCCAAACAGGGTCCTATTTACAATCCAGGTGTCAGGACTTCAACATATCTTTTGAGAGACACAATTCAATCCATAACACTCTCCTTTAACCGCATCTCTCTCTACAGAAGAAGGCTGTGGGGGCAAGGGTGTGCCCCCTGGGAATCCGTGCATGTCTCCCTTCTAGACCATTCTGCAGATACCCAGGGGCTGGAATTCCTCACCCAAACAGCACCTAGTGCCTTCTAGCCTTTGTCACAGGGTCAGTCCCCCCAGGTGGTACACCACTCAAGGGTGAGTCCCAGCCCAAGAGGCAGCCAAGGATGAGTGCATGCAGGGCAATACAAGAAGCTCAGCAGCAGGCCAGGTGGTCCTGCTCCTGAACCCAGGTCCTGCATGCTACAGGTAGGCTAGGGTAGGCTGAGGGGGCCGTGTTGTGTGCTGCACCTCAGGTCCATGTCCCCTCTGAAAGCCTGAGAATTCCATATTCAAACTGACTTTCTCATCCCTAGAAAGGCACCACTGCCAAGATCAAAGTGAGATGGACTTTCTCTAGCCACTTCTTGCTCGAATTATAATGTGTATTGACTCAGACTTCTGCGACGTGGCCACCAGCTGCACCTGACCTGGGCCTATGACCCCAGACCTGGCCTGGTACCATGTCCCAGAGTGCCAGTCTACACCAGCCAGCTCCAACAATATCTTTCCTGAGCTCTGAGATGTCTGTGCAGAAGCGGGACTCCAGGCTTCACTTTCTCGTTGGTAACATCACAGGAGAGTGAGTGAAAGCTTGTTCCCAGACCTGCCAATAGCCACACCTCAGCAAATCCCAGATGACCTCATTTTCAGTGTCCTGGTTTCCTTTGAAACTCAGAGAACACAGGTGGCAGTTTACATAGTATAAGGGGATGATTTTCCTCTCAGCAGCCGACTTTGAGGGTCAGTAAAGAGAAAGTAGGCTGTTTGTGTATTAAAGAATAGTTTTTCTCTCCCCACAGAGTTCGTGGTAAGTCACAGCTGGGCCCTCCTTTTATGTCCTCTTTCTGGCCACCCAGGACTTGGCCAGGACAGAGGCATCTCTGAGTGGACCTGAACCTCAACCTTTCAGTTAGCAGCCAAGCACGTTCATCGTTTACTTCACCCAGGGATTCCAATGGTGGAGGCAGATGCATCTATAAGCAGCAAGGGACCACCAAGGATTGTGAGCAGCCACTAGAAGCTAGGAGACAGACCTGGAATAGTTCCTCTTCCAGAGATTTCAGAAGAATGCAATATGGCCAAGACCCAGATTTGGACTTTTAGCCTCCAGAACCATGAGATGATAAATTCTTTTAAAGTCATCCACTTTGCGGTGTTTTGTCATGGCAGCCCTAGGTCACCAGGACAGCTGGCCTTACGCCTTCCCGTACCCTCAACCTCTGGAGCACACCCTAGGGCAGGTGTCTCTGGAGATGGATTGATGTGCAGAGAAATATAGCTGGAGCTCAGCTTCACTGAACTAAGACCAACCAAACAAACGTCTTCCAATAAAAGCATGGATGATCAGAAAGCAATGCTTAGCTGCTGGAGCCATGCAGACCTCAGAGAGGGAGCGCAACCAAATAAGGCTCTTGGCAGTGTCCCCGGCATGCAAAGAAATTCCATCTCCTGATGGATCAGCACAGAATTCTGCCTGGTCATGGTCCAATGCAGGGATGTGAGAAAATGTTAAGAAATTGTCCATCACCTCTACTTGCTATAGCATCTCCGGTTGTTTACTGATATGGGTTCAAAGCTACAAATTCCAGCAACCTTTCTAAAAATGGCTTAAAATATCTCATCTACAAAGGAACCAAATCTTTCCTTTCTGAGTACTCTGTATCATCTGAGCATCCTAAATGTTGAGTTACTAAAGAAATGCTTCCCAGTCTCCTTTTCTAGGCCCTTCTGTCTCTCTTTGCCCCAGGAATAGACACTTGTAGATGTTGTTATGTTGTTATGTGCCGTCCAGTCGGCTCCAACTCATAGCAACTCCATGTACAACAGAAAGAAACACTGCCCTGTCCTGCGCCATCCTCACAGTCATTGTTATGCTTGAGCCCATTGTTGCAGCTATTGTGTCAATCCATCTCATTGAGGATCTTCCTCTTTTTTGCTGACCCACTACCAAGCATGATGTCCTTCTCCAGGGACTGATCCATCCTGATAACATGTCTAAAGTACATGAGACAAAGTCTCGCCATCCTCGCTTCCAAGGGATATTCTGGCTGTACTTCTTCCAAGACTTGCAGATTAGATTTTAATTAAATATAATAAACTGGACTGGAGTCACTTAGGCTTGCCAAGGTGAATGTATTAGTCTCCTAGGTCTGCCATAACAAAATACAAGTGGTGGCTTTAAAGAACAGAAATTTATTCTCTCACAGTTCTGGAAACCAGGCTTCCAAAATCAGGGCATTGGCAGAGCCACACTCTCCCTGTCTGCTCTAGGGGAAGATCCTTCCTTGTCTCTTTCAGCTTCTTGTAGCACCAGGCATTTCCTGGCATTCCTTGGCTTGTAGATGGATCCTCAAGTAGTGTCTTTCCGCTGCATTTGATTCTGTTTCCAGGTCTGTTCTCCCCTTTTTTAAGACATCACTCAGGGGGATCAAGACTAGGACCCACTCCACTCCAGGGGGACTTAACTGATAATATCTTCAAAGAAAGGCCCCATTGTGTAGGGTTTTAGAAATCTTTGAAAGTTAATAGAGAGTTGCTCAGGTTTGTCGAGCATAAACTCATTTACTTTACTGCAAGGTAGTCATGGCAAGGCACGTAAGTAAGACCTCACAATATTCATTTAGAACTGGAGAATCAGAATTAGCAATTACAATTACAATGTTAGTTCAATGGCTAGAATCCAAATCTTTAGATTTCAGGCTTTAACCTTTAACGAGAGGTCTTGGGAGGAAGGCTTAACCATGGCTTGAACTCAGCAGAGGTACCTGGTAGAAAGTGTCCAAGGTCTTCCATGAAAGGCAGAATCTCAGTTCCATCTCTGCCTTATCTCAGTGAGTGAGAAGAAATACAGGGTTTATATATGAGTTTGTCACCTTGGCTCCTCACAACAAGGGCCAGTGTGACATCAAAGACTAATATGTCTTATCTTCAGGGTTAGAGACCAACTGAATAACACATTCTTTCCTTCAAGGTTAGCGATTAGGGAGGTTGTTTGGATTTATGTTATGTTTTCTTGAGTTACAACATGCAAGATCAAAGTGAACTTAAGGGTTGTTTACATTTGTTACACACTTCACATACTTCTATGTCTATGTCTAAGTTCAGAAATTTTCTAAATAACTTTCTCATGGCTTATAGATAATGTTAGGGAGCCTCACAAACGTAGACATATTTCTATCTCTAAGTTCACACTATGAGTGCTTACGCATATGTATTTTGAAAGCATAATAGTGACTTATGTCTTATAAGATTTGAGATCATTAATAGAAACATACAGAACAGAGCCTATTCCCCAAAAAGGGTCACATTCACTGATGCAGGGTTAAGGACTTCAATGTATGTTTTTGGGGGATATGATTAAATCCATAGCAGTGGAGGTCTTGGATAAAATATATATATCCTCTGATCATATCTCTTTTAGATACCACTTCTTCACGACTGAAAAGATAAAAGCTAGTGGAGTCTTGAGTTTTGCCAACTTCTCTACTCCTTTATGAAGCAAAAGAGTCCAGAAGAGGCATCGTTAATGACCAAACCTTTTGTCCAAGTGGCCCCAAGAAGGCTGGAGGATATTAGGAAAGCCAAGCAAGAAGACACTACAACACCTCCCATACTTACAACAGGGTTCCCCATGGAAGCAACATGACTAGTTCTAAAATTACACCATGGAGTTCCTGGGTGGTACAAATGGTTAACACACTGGGCTGCTACCCAAAAAGTTTGACATTCAAGTCTACCAAGAGGTGCCTCAGAAGAAAGGCCTAGCGATCTACTTCTCAAAAATCAGCCACTGAAAACGCTATGGAGCACAGTTCTACTCTGACACACATGAGACTGCCATGAGTCAGAGTCGACACGACGGCAACTGGTTTTTCTGCTTTATTTACACTACTCATTTAAGCAAGTATTTCCCAAACCTCTCTGATCATAAAAATTCCCTGGGTAAGTTCCTAAATTCAGACTCTCAGGCCTCTGTTAAAAGTTCTGATGTCACACATTTGGAACCCAGATTTAACGAGTGGCCTTTATACTGACAGGCGCAGCTGTCACACTGAAGAGTGGACATTCAAATCTTTGCGGAGTATTATTTCCACATGTGATTCTGGCCAACGTAGAAGAAGAACAAAAGGCAACAGGGAGCAAAACAGAATCCAGATGACTTCCTCTTGTTTTTCTGTGTAAAATGTGCCACCTGGGCCTTCAACACTGCACTAGGCAGCACCGCGGAGGACGCGAATGGCTGGGACAGCAAAGAGAGACAGAGGAGCATGGAGCATGAGAAGAGGTCCTGTCGTCCCCCAGTGGCCACAGGAGCCCCTGGCCATGCCCCCTAGCACACAGCACTGACCCATCCATCCCGCTGAAGCTTCTCAGGGGAGTGTCCCCGGTGAGCGAGGGTCTGTGTGGGATAGACTGGATCCAAAGCCTGCTACCAGTAATGATAGTTGACTCTCTCTAGTAGATCATTCTGATTCATTCAATATCGAGTCCCTCCTCTGTGCTAGGAATTGTGGAAAACATGCTGTCTCAGTCTCCTAGTGCTGCTGTAACAGAAATACCACAAGTGGGTGGCTTTAAAAATCAGAAACTTATTTTCTTGAAGTTCAGGAGTCTAGAAGTCCAAATTCAGGGTGTGGCTCTAGGGGCAGGTCCTTCTTTATCTATTTCAGCTTCTAGTAGCCAGCAATCCTTGGAGTTCCTGGGTTTGTGGATTCATCTGCCTCCCTCATCATCATCATATATTGTCCATCTTCCCCCTGTGTCTCAGTGTCTATGCTGCCTTTTACATAACTCAGAAGTGGTCAGGTTTAGGAACCAAACTTCATTTATATGACCTCAACTGATTGATTAATTATATTTCATTAGATTGCACTATGGAAAGTGATTACTTTGCTTTAGATTAGATCACATCCAGAGGTATGTTATTGTTGCCATCAAGTCAATTCTGACTCATAGGGACCCTATAGGATAGAGTGGAACTGCCCCTATAGGGTTTTCCCCATCTTTATGGGAGCAGATTGCTACATGTTTCTCCTGCGGAGCTGCTGGTGGGTTCAAACCACTGACCTTTCAGTTAGCAGCTGAGCACTTAACCACTGCACCACCAGGGCTCCTTATAGGAGTTAGGATTCCAATACATATTTTGGGGAGACACATTCAATCCATAACACATACTGAACAAAATATCCACGGCACCTGGCCTCATGAAGCTTCTATTTCAATGATGGGGATAATCGCTGAATATACCTATGCTATCATCCTCAATATACAATTAACAGCTCTAATAAAAGCTGGGGATCAAAAGGGAGGCTGCTCAGGGACTGTGTCCTAGGGACCCCTAATTAAGGAGCCTCCATGGTCTTGGCATGAGCTGAAGGGTTAGAAGGAAGAGATGGAGGGTGAGGAAGGGAGCTTCCAGGCCGGGGAATCTCCACTGGAATGTCTTTATGCAAAATCCATTCTATTTCAAGATTTAACATTGCACATTAATGCTAAAAGTTTGTGCTTAAGGATTGATCAAACCCACGTTATGCAATCCTCTTATATCACACTCACTCAGAGCCCCTCTTCCTCACTAAAGACATCATGGTGCCCTGGCTCTGCAGGGCTGAGAGTCCCCACTCCAAAAGGTTGTCTCAGTCTAGTCCTCTCTCTCCACACTTCTTCTAGAAATCATGGTGAAGCCTTTTTTTTCTTATTATTACTACAAGTAATTCACATTCATTGCAGAAAATTTAGAAAATACACATAAACCTAGAGTAATATAAATTGTTTTTAAAAAATACAAATCGTTGTTGGGTGTCATCAAGTCAATTCAGACTCATGGTGACCCACATAAGAGTAGAGCTGCCCATAGGTTTTCCTGGTGGTAATCTTTACAGAAGGAGATCATCAGTTATTTCTCCTGCAGAACCTCTGGGTAGATTCGAACTACCAATCTTTTGGTTAACAGCTGGGAGGTTAAATGTTGCCTGGCCCTGCACCACCTTCATGATCATTGGTATGCTCTAGTCCATTGTTGAGGTTACTGTGTCAATCCATCTCATGGGGCGTTTCCCTTGTTTTTGCTGACCTTCCACTTTACCAAACAAGATGTCCTTTTCTAGGGATTGGTCTCCCTGATGACGTGTCCAAAGTAAGCAAGCTGAAGCCTCACCATTTCCTACAGAGGAGCAAAAGTTCCAGAAAGCTACTTATGTAACTGAGTCAGGAGCAACCCCTAAGAAGAAATTGTCTTAGGCTGGGTTCTTTAGAGAAGTAAAACCTGTAAAGCATGTATATAGATATATACATATATACATAAAGAGAGAGAGATTTATATCAATGAAATGGCTCACATGATTTTTAGAGGCTGTAATGTCCCAAGTCCACAGGGCAGGAAAGAGGATTCTCCTGATTCACATACCCACAGGGGCTGGTGAACCTAAGATCAGCAGGCAGGAAAGCAGGGCTGTTACAGGCTTCTGCTGATTCACGTAGCCAAAGGGGCTGGTGAATGCAAGAGCTGCAGACCAGAGAGAAGGGCTGTAGCAGGCTGTGAAGATCAACAAATCTCAAGATCAGCAGGCAAGCTACCAGCTCAAGTCCTAAGAACTGGAAGTCAGATGAACAGGAGCCAGCTGTAGGATCTAGAACAAGCAAAAGCCCCAGAAAGGGGAGCAGGAAGAAACTAGAGGGCAGAAGGCAGAGAGATGAAGGCTGAGGGCACAGTGAGCCACAACACGCCCCAACCCTGCTAGTACCACTCAACAGATCCCATCATGGGGATGATAACATATCAGATTTCAACAGGGAAGTGATCACAACATTACACAACTGCCAAAACACTGAGAATCCTGGCCCACCCAAGTTGACACACAATCTTAGCCATCACACTAACAAAAGGGAGGGCTGAGCAAGGAGAGCAGACTTTAGCATGCTTGCTGCCACTCCTCAGCCCAATGCCTGCACAGACATCACCAATCAATAAGCAAACTCCTTCTTGCTGAGCCAGTCCTTCTGCTCTGTGCTCAGGGAGCCAGTGGCCACTATTCTCAGGGGACGCATGAGAGGCTATGGCCAAGACAGACTGAATCTCCTCTTTTCTTCTTCTCCTTGCCCCTCTCACCTCCTACTCATTTCCCAAAAAGGGATACATGTGAATGAGACAGGAGACGGAAGAAGAGCTGGGAGACCTTGCTGTGTTTTATTGAAATGGATTGTCCCACTGGGGATGTAGGTGGGGATGGGCTGCATGCACATATCTAAAGTTTGATCATCTGACCATCTTTTTGAACCAGGTGGACACTCTCACTTGAGAGCCGTGGGTTCTAGCTAAGCCATTAGCACCAGGGGTACTTAGAAGGCTGGGTTTCCAGCGTTTGCATTTATTTCCATACTTTTAAAAGAATATTACACAGAACAAAGTAGAAATTGGAAATAAGGAGGAATGTTAGCACAGTTGGGATCAAATAGGTTAAATAAAGCACATTAAAGAAAAATATAGACACAACTGTCCATGTATATTTTTGCTTCACAGCAGTTAATAATGACCATCTCATGATCTCCTAGCTATACCTTGGGGCAGAAAGCATCAGTTCTCCTTTTCTGATGAAGCAATACTAGCTAGAGACCAACGTACCCATATAAGCAAAGCTGGAAAGAAGACAGACTTGACCCAGGTCTTCTGACTCCTGTTGATTCATCAGCTAATGCTAAAAAGTAAAAATCACAAGGAAGAACACATGTTTAAGAGACCAAACTTAAAGCAGAGGAGAGGGAATTGGAGGTGACTTGGAGCACAGGCCATATGAAAACATCATGGAAGGTTACACACTGGGAAGGACCTGCCAGAAAGGAGGAAGGTAAGGAAAGCTCGACGCCAGCTCGATTTTGTAAGTTAACGACACAGGTATTCCCATGCTCTCTGGATGTCATGAAAAATGGATTACTTGACAGCTGGTGAAGGGAAACGTAGTTTAGAATAGTTGGTTGAAAGCACAGAAGCTAAAGATCAAAAAGAGCACAGAGAACACAGCAGGCAATGGGAAAAACTTTCAATCCAAACACATGAAGGAGCCCAGCTTTACAGAAGAGAGTTGTATAGAAGCCCCCATGATGGAGTCAATGTGAGAAAACCCACCAGCAAAGAGGAAAACCAAGGCAGATGTGCCTTCGTCCTGTCAACAGCTTTGATCAAAACTTTACAATATTTGAGGTAAAAGACTCCACTGACATCTTGTCTATTTGACACTCACTTCCCAAGGAGTTTGTGGAAGAAGGGGCATAAAATATTAATGAAAAGATTTCCACATAAAAATGCCTGATTAGTGCTTATCCATTACTCCTAGTATCTTTATTTTAGGGGGTATGTGTTCAGTAAGCGCGGTGACGAGTTTTCCTCAGAGAACGGTGGGAGAGTTCAGGGACAGAGGAGCTTTCAGTCGCCATTACTACCTGTGACCTCATTCACTATTCTCTTCCAAGAGCACAGAAACCAGAAACATGAAAGCTCTTCCAATGAGCGATGACAGCGGCAATTTGGGGGTAACAAGCCCTGAGCCTGTCATCCGCTGCTCTGTTAAAGACCACCCTCTGAATCTGAACAGACACACATCTCACCTGGCACTGTTTCTAGGCAAGCCTTCTTCACCTGTCCTCTGCTCATCCCACCAAGACCAAGCTTCGAGGTCTTAGGAATACCAAGTCTATCTCCTTTCATCTAGCCCAGAGGTTGTCAACTGGGGTGATTTTTCTTTCCCAGGGTCCACTTAGCAATGTCCAGAGACATTTTTTGATTGTCATGACTGTGAGTAAGAGGAGGTATTACTAGCTTCCTGTGGGTAGAGGCTAGAGATGATTCTAAACACCCTACAATGTGCAGGACAGCCTCCAGGACAATCACTAAGGCCAAAATCTCAGTAGACTGGAGGAGGTTGAGAAACTGTGGCTGACCAAAGGACATGAGGAATCCAAGCTGTTCTATGCCACTTCTGAAGCAGTAACTACTTCACACACAATTCCTTAACTTAGGTCTGTGTACTTTATCATAAACACAAAATTCCAACACTCATGTGTCCAAACAACGGATAAGTGACACCTTGTGGTCAGCCTGATCTCCCACTAAGGCTTGGTGTTTGTGTTGAAGATAATGCTGACAGATAAATAAGGCCACAGTGACCCAGTGAGATGTGTGTGTGGGGGGTGGAGGGTATTCCAGAATGCCACGGATGCATGAAGGAGAGGCACACTGCAAAGGTTAACTTCAGAGACACGCAAGTTAATTTTGAGACAAGAATTCAAAAGGCCTACACTCTTCCCTGTCTCATTTGCTGCATGACTCTTTAGAAGTCAGTTACTGACGGCCTTGACTGGTCAAAAGATATATTGTGAAAATAAAGGTCATTCTTTGATCCTGGACAAGAGGCTACATAGAAAGTGGACTCTAGTATGTGCCTACAAGAACAGGTTGTATATTTTTAAAAATTTATGGAAAAACAACACAAAAAGTGTCTTTAAAAAAGCCAAAAAGTTAAATAACCCAGATGTCTATCAATTGATGAACGGATAAACAAACTGTTGTATATTCATACAATGGGATATTATTCAGCCATCATTCTATAATATGGGTAAACCTTGAAAGCATTATGCTGAGTGAAAGAAGTGAGTCACAAAGGCCATAAGTTGTACGATTCCATTTGTATGAAACGTCTAAAATGGGCAAATCCACAGAGACAGAAAATAGATTAGTGGGTGCCAGGGAATGAAGGAGGGGTGGTGTGTGGGGCTAGTAGGGGTGGGGTTTCCTTTTGGGGTGATAAAAATGTTCTAAAACTCGATAATAGTGATGCTGTGCACAACACTATGAATGTACTGAAAGTCACTGAATTATAGACTCTAAAATGGTTAAAATGGTGACTTTTATGTTATGCGAACTTTACCTAAATAAAAAATAAAACAAGTTTAGGGAATATTCATTTGGGAAGACTTGATGAGTTATCTGGAATGAAAGAGGAGGGGAATTCTTCTGTTAAGTGTGAAAGCATTCAGGAGCTATTGACCTATGGAAAAGAAAGCCAAACAAACGTAGCAGAAAATATCAATACACCAGATGTTTGTGGATGGTAGGTTAAGTAGCTCATTCCCTTGGAGCCGGGCTGCACAGTTCTGGGACAGGATAATGAACACACGTCATTGAGCAGAAGTCATTCCTGGTCACTAGCCAGCATATTCTCTCATTCCCATTTTTCATCCCTCTAGGTAGCTCCATTTCATGTGACTCAGTGAGACTCTCATGGAGTCCTGGTCAGCACCAAACTACGGCACAGGTGGCTGTATACCCACCCCCAAGACCTTACTCCCTAAACGCATCTCCACCTCCACTATCAATCGGTCCCCAACCTTGGAGCTAAAACATTGCTTCCAGATATCCCCAAGTTGCCTGAGTGGTACAAACAGTTAAGCACTTGACTACTAACTAAAAGGTTGGTGGTTTGAACCCACCCGAAAGTGCCTCAGAAGAAAGACCTGGTGATCTGCTTCTGAAAGGTCACAGCCATGAAAATCCTATGGAGCCCAGTTCTACTCTGCATACGTGGGGTCTCCATGAGTCAGAGTTGATTCGACGGCAACTGGTTTGGTTTTGGGTTTTTGGTTAGATAGTCTGGGGGAAGAGGTAAAGCACCACAAGACGTTGTTATTGTTATTCTTGTTGTTCCAACTCATAGCGACCCTACGTACAACAGAACGAAACACTTCCTGGTCCTGCGCCATCCTCACAGTTGTTGTTATGCTTGAGCCCGTTGTTGCAGCCACTGTGTCAATCCATCTCGTTGACGGCCTTCCTCTTTTTTGCTGACCCTCTACTTTGCCAAGTATGATGTCCTTCTCCAGGGACTGGCCCCTCCTGAGAATATGTTCAAAGTATATGAGACAGAGTCTTGCCATCCTCGCTTCTAAGGAGCATTCTCACTGTGCTTCTTCCAAGATAGATTTGTTTGTTCTTCTGATCACCTGTAAATCCACACGACACAGCACAGGGAACAGCATTTGGGATGAATGACCAGCAGGTGAGTTACCTAAAGCACAGTGTGCTTCCTACGAAGTTTCAGGTCTGGCTGGGGAGCCCAGAGGCCTCGGCAAAGACATGGTCATTCTGGAAAAAGGTGGTTTTTTTTTTTTTTTTTTTTAAAAAAAAGGAAGGTAAGGTTGGGTCAGGAGGGATTTCTAAACTAGAAACAAGAGCGCTCTGAAGATGAGCTTCACTGGTCCCACCGTCCGCAGGGCCACTCCTGGAGCCCTTTCCGCAGGGCACTCCGGCCTCCCCTCCTCCTGTCCCTGGAGCAGACCTTTGCTTTCCCCCACACTACGCTCTCTCCCCTTCTTGTCGGATGCTGCCAGGAAGGGCAGACTTCAAGCTTCCAGAATATTGCAGTAACGTTGGGGTAACCGCAGCAACATCCCACCAAGGCTTGCTTTGCAAAGGCGGACAGCCTGGTCCAGGCAGGAGAAATTTGAACAACAGTTCCCTGCTTGTTGTCGTCCACAATTGCACACTAATGTGCTCTTGGCTTTTGGCAGACTGGGTTATGTTCTTCCTTTGCTTTGAAGCAGGATATACAAATCACCATAGCCAGCCTGAAGCTTTCCAACCATGAATTAAAAAAATCATTCCAATTTCCCAAGATTGATTTACATGCTTAAACGGGTTTGGTTTTTAAAGTTCAAACTCAGCAGAAAGACTTCCTGATGCTGAAAAGGAAAGCAAACAAATGAATGTATACAGATCCAAATAATGTAAAGCTCTTTGTCGGCTTCTGCGTGTGCATGGCCAGGAGATTTACACAGGGACGCGGATGAGCCGCCCTGCACCTGGCCCAGCCGGCTTTGTTTGGTTAAATGCCTCTGCATCCCTACCCCGAAGAGAACACAGCAAGAAGCGATCATTCGCAGTACAACCCCCTCCTGATGTTTGCACCAAGGAGGAATTCCTCTCCTAAAGTCTTACTGCTGCATCCATGGGAGCCTGGTCTATTTTTAACACTGGGATGGCATACCCAACTCTGGACAGATGGAGCTGGTGATCAGAGGGGTTCCACCAAGGCTCTGTTCTCAGCTCCAAGGACACCAGCAGCCCCATGACAAGGGAGTGCCCACAAGTGGGGCCCCCTGAGGGGCCTCACCTCCCACAGGCCCCCTTGGGTCTGGAGGGGGCACGGGAAGCAGGGGGAGGGGCGGTGGTGCAGTGGAGGGTGCTCCTCTCCAGTATGAAGCAGAGGAGGCGGCCTGGGTAGTGAGGGTTAACATGGAGGCCAGGTGGTGATCCGAGGCTGCTCCCGGGCCTGTAGGGACAGAGGCCTGCCAGTACTTCGGGGGCAGGGGAGACATCTCAAGACTTGTTTAGACATTTGGGAGAAGCACTTATATTTATATACATGTGCACACCACACACATACACACATGCATATACACATGTACAGAAACACACATACCACACAGACACATACCACACACAGGTACACACACCCTACACAGACACAGATATACATACCACACACAGATACACAGACACACATACCCCTCACAGATACAGAGACACACATACCTCACACAGACACAGAGATACACATACCACACACACACAGACACATACCACACACAGATACACGTATCATATGCAGACACACAGGTACACGTATCACACACAGATACACATGTACACGTACCACACACAGATACATACACATACCACACACAGACACACATACCACTCACACAGAGACACACAGACACACATACCACACACAGACACACATACCACACACAGACACACATACCACTCACAGATACACGTATCATA
The DNA here is from genome assembly GCF_000243295.1 of Trichechus manatus latirostris. NCBI lineage: Eukaryota > Metazoa > Chordata > Mammalia > Sirenia > Trichechidae > Trichechus > Trichechus manatus. The sequence continues at coordinate 6,173,092 of NW_004444008.1, forward strand.
CACAGACACACAGGTACACATATTACACACAGATACACAGGTACACGTACCACACACAGATACACAGACACACATACCACACACAGACACATATACCATACACTGACACACACATACCGCACACACAGACTTACACATACTCATACAGACACATAGCACACACATATACACACATACACAACAGACATACATACCACACACAGACACACATATCACACACAGACACAAATACACACATATGCAGACACACATATTGCACATATACCACACACAGACATGCATATCACACACATAGACACATACATATAAAAAACACACACAAAAATGGATATTTATAAAATTCAGATTGCCCCCCAAAACAAAGACGCAAATGCAGTGCAGACCCAGACATCTGCTCCACATCCTGTCAGCTCACACTCTCAGACTACAAGCCAACAGGTTGCTGTCGAGATGACTCTGACTTCTGGTGACCCCACATGCTTCATAGCAGAATGTACTCCACAGAGTTTTCAGTGGCTGCTTTTTCAGAAGCAGATCATCAGGCCTTTCTTGTGAGGTGCCTTTGGGTGGACTCGAACCTCCAACCTTTTGATTAGCAGCTGAGTGCATTAATCATTTGCACTGCACAGGGCCTCCCTCGTTCTGAAAAACACAAAACAAAACCAAACTCATTGCCATTGAGTCGATTCTGACTAACAGTGACCCTATAGGACAGAGACCCTATAGGACTGCCCCTCAGGGTTTCCAAGGCTGGAATCTTTACAGACGCAGACTGCCACGTCTTTCTCCTGCAGAGCAGCTGGTGCGTTCAAATGCTGAGCTTTCGTTAGCAGCTGAGTGCTTAACCACTGGAACAAAACAAACCTGTTGCCGTAGAGTCGATTCCGACTCATAGTGACCCTGTAGGACAGAGTAGAACTGCCCCATAGGGTTTCCGAGGAGGGCCTGGTGGATTCAAACTGCAGACCTTTTGGTTAGCAGCCGTAGCTATTAACCACTACACCACCAGGGTTTTCAGCCATTGAGCCACCATTAATTCCTGTTGTGAGTATACATCTCTTCTTGGCCTTCTGGGGTCCCTGTGCTACGCAGCTATGACGTACAAATATCACAGAGAATGATAAACCTGGATGAGTCTCAGACATGCACCTATGCTAGCTTTCTTCCCTTTACCACATGTCTATGTGTGATATGCCCAGCTAGTTCAAGCACCAACCCCCAGGGTCTCTTCAACTCAGTAATTCCGTGGTTCTGTGGAGACTGGGGCTGGCAGACAAAGCTCTGGGGGTTGGGGGTCCTAGACCACACCCTAGCTCTACTATGAATGATGTACAGTGAGGCATTACTATCTTTGGGACTTGATTTCTTCATCTAGAAATCTGCTTAAGTATTGAATGGATCCATTCACCCCTTTGTGCTTTCTAAAAGGTTTAGTGCACCCACTCTGAGCCAGGTACTGTGCAAGGAGCCGGAGTGCAGAGATGAATGAGAGACATCACTGAGAGTCCTCACTCCCCCATCTCCCTCCCATCTCTCAAACTCGATAACAAGTTCTAAAAACAGGCACCCCGTATTTCTAACATCCCATCCGTAGTAGATGTGGTCAGAATCCTTCCAAGCAATGTCTTAGGCTCTAAAGCCTACCAGTCGCCCTCAAGTCAGCTTCAACCTATGGTGACCCAATGAGTGTCAGAGTAGAACTGCACTCCACAGGGTTTTCAAGGGCTAGTTTTTTGGAAGTAGATCACCAAGTCTTTCTTCCAAGGTGCCCCTGGGTAGATTTGAACCCCCAATCATTCGGTTAGCAGCCGAGCGTGTCAATCATTTGCACCACCCAGGCACTCCTAAAAGGCTACAGATCTCTGTTTCTAGGCAAACAATGACAAGCACAGCCACCTTACTCTCACCTGTCATGGACCAGCTGCGTTGGACTGCAGAGCAGAAGAACAAAAAGGCCAACTGTGCCAAGTCTCTGGCCCCTTCCAAATGTAACATATACTAAGACAGAACTATTGGTCTCAACTCATCAGGAGCAGAAAAGAAAGAAGGAAACCAAAGATTCAAAGAAGAAACTACTCTGCAGGACTAATAGCCCACACAAACCACATGTTCATCTATCCTGAGATCAGAAGAACTAGATGGTACCCAGCTACCACTACTGACCCTTCTGACCAGGGGCACAATAGATGGTCCTGGATAGAATGGGAGGAAAATGTAGAACAAAACTCAAATTCTTAGAAAAGTCCAGACTTACTGGGCCGGTAGAGACTAGAAGAACCCATGAGTCTATCACCCTGAGATACCCTTTAAATTTGGAACTGAAACCACTCCTGGAGGTCACCTTTCAGCTAAATAAAAGATTGTCTCATTAAACAAACAATAACACCAGTGAGTACTGAGCTGTTTTAAAAAATCATCTAGATGAGACCAAAGAGTCAACATTTACCCTAAAGCAAAGACGAGGGGCGGGCAAGGAAATAGAACAAAAATGGAAATGAGAATGTTGACATATTCCAAAAAATGTAACCAATGTCACTGAGCAATATGTATAGAAATTGTTAAATGGGAACCTAATTTGCTGTGTAAACTTTCACCAAAACACAATAAAATACTGTTAAAAAAAAAAAAACATAATGTGTAAGCCTGTGTACTTCTGTACAACTTGGACCTTTACTGTCCTTTTCTTCTCTTTTTCTTGTTTATTTATTTTTTTATTGTCCTTTAGATGAAGGTTTACAGAACAATAGTTTCTCATTAAACAGTACACATATTGTTTTATGACAGTGGTTAACAACCCCATAACATGTCAACACTGTCCCTTCTCAACCTTGGGTTCCCTATCACCAGCTTTCCTGTCCCCTTCTGCCTTCTAGTCCTTGTCCCTGGGCTGTTGTGCCCCATGAGTTTCATTTTGTTTTATGGGGCTGTCTAATCTTTGGCTGAATGGTGAACCTCAGGAGTGACTTCATTACTGAGCTAAGAGAGTGTCCGGGGGCCATACTCTCAGGGTTTCTCCAGTCTCTGTCAGGCCAGTAAGTCTGGTCTTTTTTTGTGAGTTAGAATTATGTTCTACATTTTTCTCCAGCTCTGTCTGAGACCCTCTGTTGTGATCCCTGTCAGAGCTGTCCGTGGTTGCCAGGTACCATCAAGCTGTTCTGGACTCAGTCTGGTGGAGGCCATCGTAGTTGTGGTCCATTAGTCTTTTGGACTAATCTTTCCCTTGTGTCTTGTTTTGTTCATTCTCCCTTGCTTCCCAAGTGGTGAGACCAGTGGAGTATCTTAGATGGCTGCTCGTAGGCTTTTAAGACCCCAGTACCGTCCTTTTCCGTTCTGCTCTGTGCCTTGGGCACTGGCCCCTGCAAACTGCTTCCCAAGGCTCCCATGCACACTGGCTTCCCTTCGAGCTCAGTCAGAGGGAGGCCCCAGCAGGAGATTAGAGGGAAGGGGAGGAGAGAAGTCAGAGTGTGTCTTCCCCATTTCCTGGTATAGACCATGCTTTTGGAAATGACTGACATCACTTCTCCACAGCCCCAGCTCCCACTTATCATTTGTTGTGGAATCACCTCTCACTCATGGTGCTCCCATGTGTGTCAGAGTAGAACTGCGCTACATAGGGTTTTCAATAGCTGACTTTTCAGAAGTGGATTGCCAGGCCTTTCTTCCAATGTGCCTCTGAGTGAACTCATATCTTCAACCTTTCAGTTAGCAGCCCAGCAATATGTAAAATATGCAAAAAAAATCAGCATAATGAGCTTACTAAAATACTTTCTGGGAGGAGCGTGCGGTTGGCCAAAAAAAGTATAAAATGTGCATTATTTGCATAAAAATACAGTAACAGTAACACTCTGTCTTGGTTCCTAGTACTGCTGTAACAGAAATACTGCAAGTGGGTGGCTTTAAAGAATAGAAATTTATTTTCACACACTTTAGGTGGCTAGAAGTCCAGATTCAGGGTGCCAGCTCTAGGGGCAGGCTCTCTCTGTCAGCTCTGCTGGAAAATCATTGTCTCAGCTTCTCTAGCGTTTTTCTGGGCATTCCTTGGAGATCTCCATGTAGCACCTAACTCTCCCCATTTGTGCTTGCTTGTTCCTCTCTGTATCTAACATGTTCTTTTCTATCTCAAAAGTCACTGGTTTAAAACACGCCCTACACAGATATGGCCTCATTAACACAACAGAGAAAACCCTATTCCCAGATGGGATCACATCTACAGGTATAAACCAAAAAGATCCAAACCCATTTCCTTGGAGTCGATTCCAATTCATAGTGACCCTGTAGGACAGATTAGAACTGTCCCCATCATGGGGTTTCCAAGGCTGTAACCTTTAGGGAAGCAGACTATCACATCTTTCTCCTTTGGAGCGGCTGGTGGATTCGAACCACTGACCTTTCTGTTAGCAGCCAAGCACTTAACCACCGCACTACTAGGGCTCCTTCCATGCACAGGTATGTTGTTAGGTGCTGTTGAGATGGTTCCAACTCATAGTGACCCTACGTATGACAGAATGAAACACTGCCTGGTCCTGTGCCATCCTCACAATCATTGCTATGTTTGAGCCCATTGTTACAGCTACGGTGTCAAACCATCTCATTGAGGGTCTTCCTCTCCACAGGTATACCCATTGCCATTGAGTCGATTCTGACTCATAGAGGCTGTATAGGACAGAGTAGAATGGCCCTGTAGGGTTTCCAAGGAGTGGCTGGTGGATTCGAACTGCCAACCTTTTGGTTAGCGGCTGAGCTCTTAACCACCGTGCCACCAGGGCTCCCTCCATAGGTATAGGGGTTATAGTTTACAACACATATTTTTGGGGACATAATTCTATCCACAACACCCTCCTTTGTTCTTTCCTGTGAACAAGGCCACACTCGGCAGACTAGCCCTTCCATCCCAGTCTCTGGAAACATCCGGGCTAGATTGCACCCTCTGCCGTCACCCTGACTGACAGAAGCCTCATTGGGAGCCTTGGGTATCATTGAGGCCATTGTTAGCAGCCAACATCATTCACTATTTTCTCCTGATATTGCCCTTAGATAGAAATCTCCTAAAGACCTAAATATCAGGCAATCCTTCCTTCAAAATGGGAAGCTGCATGTTTTTTCATGATTTACAAAGAGCTTCCAAAGCCTTTCAAATGAGTGGTTTGTGAATAGGAAAAATTTACCACTGTCACTCCTGCTATTGAAAACAAGTCCACGCCTCCCATCAGAACACACCAGTTGTAGAGAGCCAAGTCAGGCAGAATCACAGGGAAAGAGCTGGAAAGGTGGCCCCCCAGAGCCGGGGTCCCATTTGCTCCTCCCCCGGGGAGTACCAATTGCCTTTAAAGGGCCTCTCTGTCGGGCACAGTGGGTCACACCTCCTTTCTGAGCCTCCTTTGTCACGGAGAACAATGCACGCACATGGTGTGCTGAATCCTCATGAGGGGAGCCTTCTTGTCTTACTGAAAAGGAGCATCACAAGGCTCAGATTAGGTAAAACAGAGTTAGAAAAAATGTGAAGTTACATGCTCCCCAGTTTTCTCACACCCAAAGAGTAAAATAAACTTTCTTCTATTAATCTCTTTCTCCGTCGACTCCGAAGACCACCAATAGCAAATTAAAGTGAGTATATTTTACTGTAGTTGTTCAAAAACCATCAGGTAACTTGTGTTGTTAGGTGCCATCCAGTTGGTCCCGACCCACGGCGACCCCGTGCTCCACAGAACAAACACTGCCTGGTCCTGCGCCATCTTCACAATCCTTGTCATGCTTGAGCCCATTGTTGCAGTCAAGTTGATCTCAATTCATGGTGACCCATGTGTATCAGAGTAGAACTGTCTTCCATGGGGTTTTCAATAGCTGATTATTCAGAAATAGATCACCAGGTCTTTCTTCTGAGGTACCTCTGGGTGGACTTGAACCTCCAAGCATTCAGTTAGCAGTCAACTGTTTGCACCACCCAGGGCTCCAGCCATTACATAGGGGTGCCTGAAACATGTCATTGATACTCTGATACTCTGATAGCCTCCTGGTGGCTCATCTTTCTCCATTTCCACCCTACCTTACAGTGCACTTTTGTAAGAGGTACTGATGGCAAAGCTTCCAGTATCACAGCAACACGCAAGCCACCACAGTATGGCAAACTGACAGACACACGGTAGGCCACAACTATCCTCTTTGCACAGTCCCATCCAATCACTCGTGTGGGAGTTACAAGACCACGGCAAGATAGGCCACACAAAACTGATCCATCACACCACAAGTTTAAACCCAGCTCAGCCATTAAAACTACGCCATTTATGCCATTTAGTAAAACTAGAGGTAATAATAATCTCTCACACAGAATTACTCTAAGGATTAAGTTATATATTGAGTGAGAGTGTTTTATGAACTCAACCATCTGAAGGAAATACAGACTATTTATCATCCTTAAAAGTAAGCAGGAAATGTTACAATTTTAGGGTTTTATTCATATAAACATAAAATGAAAATGTAGATAGTTGTGTGGTCGGATTTCTCAGTGGGGGTGGGGGCAGATCGACAACAGAAAAACTGATGATATCTTTGCATCAATCCACATCTTCAACTTTAGCTCCGAGAGAACTCATCTAACTTCGGATGGCATAGGACACCATGATAGTTCTGGCGAAGGCTGGGGTATTAAACCCTTTTCATCAACTCCCACCCTTCCCTAAACATTTTCTGTCTTCAGGGTCAACCTCTGCACATTTTGGGGTCATATGGGGGTCATATGGCAGGGACGAGATCCTGTCTTTGACATCATACACGTGAGGATCAGCTTATTGGAGGGCCTATCCAATAGGCCACATGGTGGCCATTCCAAATAGAATTGTCCCAAATAGGAAGAGTAAGGCTATATTAAGGAGAGTTCCCAAGTCTGTCAAATCTGGCCAGTAATAAAACTGCCTCATAAGGTTTGAGGCTTAAATAGAGGTAGGCACCTAGAGCAGAGTAAGCTCAATAAGTGATAACCATCGCCATATCATCACTGAGGTGACAGCCTCAGAGCCCAGCCCTTCTAAGAGACACCTGCTGTGGCTTATCCTCCTACTCCGAGCAGAATAAGCTGTACATTCTTCTGAAATTTTCCTGGACAAGATAACCACAGAACGGGCCATTGATGGCCTCAACCTGCATCTTGGGGGAGACTTAACGTACTAATAAAAGAAAATCCACTGCTTCTTCCATCCCGGAGAGGACAATCGAACCTTTGTCTAGAGAAAATGTGTGAAGGTCAGTCCTGAATATTCATGATGAATTTGCATTGGCTTGTCTGGTCTCTGTAAAAGCCCGCCTCCCCAAGCTGCCTGCGAGCAGTCTTGGAGGCAACAGCCCCAATTGCTCCTTTCCTTGCGCAATGAAATAAAGGAGTCTTTCTGATCTCCCACCTCGGCCTCTTGTTTATTGGTTGTAACAAGTCACTCCAAGCAGGCCCTGGGGTTTCCACTTGGTAACATCACCATTATCATCACCAACATCATCACTGTCGTCATCATGATAACCATCATCACCACCACCATCATCATCACTATCATGAGCTTCTGGAATTTCATCACCATTATCATCACCATCATCATCACCACTGTCATCATCATCATTCTGTAGATGGTAGATTGTTTCTGCCTTCTTTTTGGTTTACCCTCCCACACACTTGAGTCCTCACTGCCTCTGACCTCTGGAACTAAATGTGCATGAATATGCTCATCACAGAGGCACAAGCACTGTGGGGTGTTCTTTCTTTCTGACCACATGAAGAAGGCAGGGATGCATGTCAAGCTGGACCACCATGGGCAAGCCTGGGCATGTGGCTGTGGGCTCAGTAAACACAGAGAGGAGGCCTCAAGGCCCAGGAGGCCATCTGATCAGATGGCTGAGAATAAAGATGTTACGAAATTGGCTGCCTGTGATCTTGAAAGTACAGTCACCTCACGGCCACAGGGAGCCTTTTTGAGACTTTTTTGCCTTGATGTTTTAAATGAAGCTCATTGTGATTCGTGTTTGTTCGGCTTATTTATAGTGACGAGTGAGATGAAGCCCAGCTGAGTTATTTGGTGGCAGGGAATGCTGCTGTTTGTAATCAAAGCAAATAAAAAGACAATTTTTTTTTTTTATTGAAAAGATGCATCCTCAAGGTCTTTTACAGACTGAAGATGTCTGCACTGTCATCTTACCTTCCTTTGAAAAGAGAATGCTTTTGAAAAGCAATCTATACTTTCCTAATTTCATGCTAAAATACCTGAATAGTTCTGTCTTTCTGAATCAGAAAAGAAAAGGAGGGGAAACAATAAATCCGCTGTGACATAAGACCTATCACAGCAACACAGGCCCTGGAAGAAGATGTTGGGGGAATGCTGGACCTCGGGCCACTACCTCTAAGGCACAGGACCCAAACTTGGTTTTACAGTATAATTGTAAGTAGTCAAGGCAATTACTAAAAGGCAAAGACACAAAAGGATGCATAGAATAGCAAAACCCAATGCATCTGAGGTTCTATAGACTAACTGTAGATTCACTCACTGTGAGCAAACACTTCATACCCATAATTTAAGACTACGTCACATGCCACCTAGTATATCCTACACACCAACAATGGATATAAGAGGCAAATGGATAATGATGCTTCAAAAAATAGTAAGCATGTCAGCCTCTATGATTACTCAGGAGTCCCCAGGACCAGGTCCCTTTCTGAAATTGTAAACATGATCATTCAAGTGCTCCTTGGAATTTGTGAATGGAAGAAACAGAGTAGATGAAACAAGACATCCTTAAATGACTCCACTACAACATCACATAGTGACACCCTCTTTCCTTCCACCACGTACCACTGTGGCTCTGCCCTCCTTCAGAAGGGATGCGTTCCTTGTATTGTCGATCAGGCTTACGAAAAACTGTTTCTTTTTAATCATCTAAAGGGCTGGGATAGCATTCATTTGACAGTAAATTATTTTTAGCTGAGCTACTGGAATTTTCACCTTGTGTTTCAGGCCACCTCTGCACCTGTTACCCCTTCTGCCCCTCTCTTGTGGACCTTTCCACATGGCCTTAAAATTACCAAGGTTCCCCAAGACAAGGATGCCCTTTATCACCACTCCGATTTAACATTGTGCTGGAAGATCTAGCTAGAGCAATAAGGCAAGAAAAAGAAATAAAGGGCATCCAAATTGGTAATGAAGAAGTGAAACTGTCCCTGTTTGCAGATGATATGATACTATAC
>NW_004444008.1:6182408-6223273 GCF_000243295.1 Trichechus manatus latirostris
TGATGTGTTGTGAGATTGTTAACCATTGTCACAGGGCAACATTTGTAGTAACTGTTAAATGAGAAACTCTTTTCTTCTGTAAGCCTTCATCTTAAGTGAGAATAACAGCACAATTAAAAGAGCGTAGTCAATATCACTGAACTGTGCATGTAGAAATTTTTGAAATGGTGTATCTTTGGCTATGTGTATTTTCACCAAAAATAAAAAAAAAGGTTGAGAAGTTAGAGGGTTGACATGTTGTGGGGTTGTTAACCAATGTCATAAAACAACATGTGTGCTACTGTTTCATGAGAAACTAAAAAGAAATTACTTGGTTAACCAAGGCCTTATGCCTGATTAATACATCTGGGTAGAAATAAATTTAACTCACTGGAGAGAAAAAAAAAAAAAAGTACCAAGGTTCCCTATTGTCTACAAGGCTTCCTTGGTCCCTCATGTCTTTCCATTTTTTATGCCCATTCTTGTCCCTTTATTGCTGTCTTAGTTATCTAGGGCTGCTATAACAGAAATAACACAAGCGGATGGCTTTAACAAAGAGAAATTTATTCTCTTATAGTCTAGGAGGCTAGAAGTCTGAATTCAGGGTGCCAGCTCCAGGGGAAAGCTTTCTGTCTCTGTCAACTCTGAGGGAAGGTCCTCGTCATCCATCTTCCCCTAGTCAAGGAGCTTCTCTGCACAGGGACCCCGAGTCCAAAGGACTCGTTATGCTTCTGGTGCTTCTTTCTTGGTGAAATAAGTGCCCCCTGTCTCTCTGCTCACTTCTGTCTTTCATATCTCAAAAGAGATTGACTTAAGACACAATCTAATCTTGGAGATTGAGTCCTGCTTCATTGACATAACTGCCTCTAATCCTACCTTATTAACATTATAAAGGTAGGATTTACAACATATAGGAAAATCATATCAGATGACAAAATTGTGGACAACCACACAGTACTGGGAATCGTGGCCTAGCCCAGTTGACACATTTTGGGGGACACAATTCAATCCATGATGATTGCTGAGCCCCTTGAAGCAGTGAATGGACTTGATGCAATGCTTTTTCCTTTCACATCATCCCTTCTCAGCTCACTGCTCTCTGGGGTCTGTATCCCCCAGCCACTGCTATTGCTCTTGTTAAAGTTGTGTCTAATCTCCATCACACCTATTTCTGGCCTGTGTCCTCCTTGCACATATTCTGGGCTGAGGTCCTGCTGGGTCCGAGGCTTCCTCCCTTTCCTGCCCTTTATCTGTTCTCTGCATCACAGCTGCAAAAGAACTCTACTCACCCCACCTGTTCAGGACACCTCACCTGCTCCCACAGACACAGGACAGAGTTTGAGCCACTTGGTCTGATGCCCATGGCTCTCCCAAGTCCAGCCCCTTCCTACCTTCTCTTTCACCTTGTAACGCACAGTACCCAACGTTTCAGTTAGCAATGCAGGAGAATCCCACAAAGGAGACTGGAAAGGAAATCCCAGCGAGGTGGGAAGAAGGCCAGTTGTGTGTTATAGAAACTGAGCGACGGTGTTTAAAGGAAAGGAGTGATCAGCTGTGACGACCTGCTGCTGGAGCACCAGGTAAGAGGGGCACTTAAAATTAACACCTGAAGACAGTGGTGAGGCCATCACTTTGACCAGAGACCACCAGAGCAGCAGGGGCAAAAGCCTTATCGGGGTCATTTCAAGGGAAAAATCAGGACAGTTACTGGACAGAAAAGTGGCACAAAAGGACATTTATTTTTTTTTAACAATGGATGAAATAATTGCTTGCTCATTTGCTGATGGAAATGTCCCAGTACGGAGAGAGAAATTGCCGATGCAGGAGCGAGAGGGGAGAATTACCCAAGTGATGACCTTGAGGAGCTTGGAGGGGACGGGATTTGTGCATATGTTTATCCTCCATAACAAGAGGGGGACAGAGAATTAGATGAGAGGATGGATGTGCCTGAGGAGGGAGGGAAGACTCACGGCAATTCTTTTCTGAGCATTCCTTTTTTCTCCACAAAAATGAAAAAGCAAGGAGATCAGCTGAAATTTAGGATGGAGGAAGACGTGATACAGGTTTCAGGAGAGAGAAGGTGGGAAATAGTGACATGGGGGGTGTGCTATGAGGGCGGGCAGCTTTCAGAACCACTTGCGTTAGTGGTCATGGATTTAACGAGAAAAGGGTCAGTACAACCTCATTCTGTTGCACAGGTGTAAGGGTAGTGTGGGTAGGGGACTGAGGCTGTGCCAAGCAAGTAAGATGCAGAAAAAGAGGAGCAGAGGGCTTCACTTTATTACTTCAACTATTCTGTGAACATTATTCCCTCTTTAAAGATAAGAGAACCCAGGTACTTAATAGGAGTAACAAGAGTTTTGTTACATAGGCATAATTGAACTCATTGAACAGGAGTTGAGTCCCTCACCCAAGGTCAGCAAGCTAGTAAGACATGATTTGGGGTCCAAATCCAGTTCCAGGTAACTTGACAGCCATTGACCTTCCCACTGCACTCTTCCTACGTGATAAAGAATTGCATATTACATATAGTGTTACAAATCAGTTCTTCTAGTGCTCACTCCCTGGAATTAGGTCAAATTTCACAGGTTAAGGGCACAATCCTCCCCAAGACTGCCTTCACTTCCCCAGACACAAGTTTGGTGTTCTTAGACCACCCATACTCCTGATCAACTGACTGCAAATGTGGGAATTCCCACTACCTCCTCAGGACACCAGCTGCGAGCTTGGGATTTCCCAGGACACCTGCACTTCTGATCTTCTGGATACAAATTTGGAGGTTTCCATTATCTTCTCAGGGTTGATAATTTGCTAAAACAACTCACAGAACTCAAAAAAGTGCTATACTTACAATTACAGTTTTATTATAGCAAAAAAAGAAAAAAGGATACAAATTAGAACCAGCCAAAAGAAGAGACACATAGGGAGAGATCTGGGAGGGTCCCAAACATGGAATTTCCTATGGAGTCACGACATGTCAGCTTCCCAGGACATCAATGTATTGTCAATCAGGAAAACTCACCTGAGTTCTGGTGTCCTGAGATTTTATTGGGGTTGTGTTTCATAGGCACATGATTGAACTCAAAGTCCAGCTCCCTCCATTCCCAGCCCCATCCTGAGTCATCTCATTAGTACAAACTAGCAGGTGTGAGCCAAAGTCCACCGTGGATACAAAAACACTCCAATTACTCAGGGAATTCCAAGGATTTAGAGGTTACCTCTTAGGACCTGGGGACAAAGGCCAAATTATTTGGGTAAAGTTAATTATTTACCCCACAGCTATTAATTACATCATATCTCTTCTCTAGGTTCTCTGTGCCATTAGATCACTCAGACCTCTTTGAATTGTGTTATTTTTATTATTAATTATTCGTTCTTTGTTTTCTAAAGTCCTTTATATTTTCTTTGTTAATATTTTAATTAAGGTGTAGCTTACATACAGGAATAACAGAGTTCATAGGTGTGTGGATCAATGAATATCACAAAGTGATAAGTATCAATGACCTTCTTGTATCTGTGAATTGATGTACTTCATTTGTTTTGGAAAATTTACAGACATCATCTACTTCAAGATGGCTTCTAATTCATACTTTGTTTTCTCTTCTTGGGACACCAATTCTACAAATGTTAGAACATTTTAATCACATCCAAACCAAAACAAAACCAAACCTGCTGCTGTCAAGTCAATTCCAACTCATAGCCACCCTATAGGACAGAGTAGAAACGCCCCATAGAGTTTTCAAGGAGCAGCTGATGGATTAAAACTACTGAACTGTTGGTTAGCAGCCGAGCTGTTAACCACTGTGTCACTAGGGCTCCTTTATCACGTCAGTAGGTCGTAATTCTTTGCTGTGTTTTCCATCATATTTTTTTCTATGACTCAGTTTTGGTATTTTCTTCTCATCTCTCCTATGCTTTACTAATCATACATCTCTGGTAAAATTTGTCAACTTGACTTTAAATTCTTGAATATCTTAATCACAGTCATTTTAAACTCTGTGTCTGATAATTCCAGCATCTGGATCTCCTGTGGTTCTCTTTTTAGTGTCTAGCTTTTTTCTCTTTGTTTTTGTTAGGTCTTATCTGCTTCGTGACTTGTTTTTAACTGTGCGTAGAAAATCAGGTATGAAAAACTAGAGATTATTTGAGGTGGTGGTTTATGCTATCATTTTTCAGGGAAGACTTACTTTTCACTTCTAACAGGCATTTAGGGTAGGGCTAGATAATATTAATCCTAGAATGTATGGAGCTGATTCACAGCTGTACTTTAATCTTTGTGAGATCTGGTCTATTTCTGGTTGACCCTTACTCTTAGGTGTCTCCCTGCAAGATTCCCAACAGAAAACCTGGGGTTTTTTCAGGACCTCTCTTCCTTGACAATATCTGATATCCAATCTTTGTCCTCCCAGGCCTGAGAGACTGCTGAAAACTCTGTTCAGATTCTCAGACTTTCAGCCACTGTAAATGCCTTGAGAGGAAAAGTGGCACCTAATGTTGGGGTTTCCTCAGTGTGCTCCCCTTCTTTTCAGAAGCTTAGCCCTCAAGGCCTTGATGTCTTTTGGTCCATTGGCTTCAATTAGTAAAACTTGTGTGTGTGTGTTTGTGTGTGTGTGTTCAGTTTTTCTAATTGTTTTGAGTTGAATTGTGTCCTCCAAAAAAGATATGTTGAAGTCCTAACCCTCAGCATCTGTGAAATATGATCTTATTTGGAAATAGGGTCTTTGCAGATGTAATCCAGTTAAGATTAGGTCTTACTACATTAGGATGGCCCTAAATCCAATGACTGATGCCCTTATAAGGATAGAGATATTTGGGGACACACAGATAATGAGGAAGAGGCAGAGATTGGAGTGATGCATCCACAAGCCAAGGAATGACAAGAATTGGCAGGAACCACTAGAAGCTAGGAAAAAAGCAAGGAAAGATTATTTACTGGAGTCTTTGAGGGGAGCATGGCTCTTCCAACACCTTGATTTTGTACTTTTAGACTCTAGAACTATATGAAAATAAATTTCTGTCTTTTTAAGCCACCTAAAACCAAAAAAACCAAACCCATTGCCATCGAGTCAATTCCAACTCATAGTGACCCTATAGGACAGAGTAGAACTGCCCCACAGAGTTTCCAAGGAGCGCCTGGTGGATTCAAACCGCCGACCTTTCGGATAGTAGCTGTAGCTCTTAACCACTATGCCACCAGGGTTTCCACCTTAAGCCACCCAGTCTGTGGTAATTTTTTATACTGGTTCCAGGAAACTAATACAGTTGTGTTCAGTTTTTCAAATTGTTCTTGGTAGAGGGGTTGGTCTGTATTACCTAGTATACCATTTCCAGAAATAGAAATCTCTTCTTAATTTCTTAAAGGGATCTCACATGGGTTCTTTTATGTGCTTTCATAGCCCATCACACATGGCAGATGTCTAGAAAGACACGTTTCCCTGGGTGGTACCCACACATATAAAGACAAATGACGGGGTACAGTGAATTAAGTACCTCTTTCAAGTAATCTCTTTAATGATTTTTTTTTTACCTGCCTCCTTTTGTATCATGAGGGGCCTAAAGAGTTAATTTTTTTTATTTTTTTATTAAACTAGGAAATTTCTCTCAGGATTCATTTCATTGTTTTCTTAAAAAATTTCCACCTCTCATTAAAGCACACAAGGTTACTTAATTATAAGTTTCCAAGTAGTGGTTGGGCAAGATAAGGAATTTAGAGACGTTCAACCTAACCTCAGTCTTAATAATGTGGTTTCAGGAGGAAAAAAAAAAAAAGGAACTTTAATTAAGAAAGCAAATGACAGATCAGAGGAATATAATCAAGCAAGCCAATCTTTCAGAGCCTTATTTATTATCCATTACATCTGGAGACCAAGTTTGGAGAATGAGAGTCAATGATGAGTTTGAGTTGAAGCCTGGCTCAGAATCAACCCCTGCACACTCTCCCTGAGCCCAAGCCCTGTCGATTCTCTGAACTGCAGCAATGAGCCTCGGGGTAAGAGTTGGATGTTAGGGAGGGTAGAGAAGTGAAGAAGGGAGAGCTCATCCTAAAATGAGGAGAATAGGGTTGGGTGAGCCATCTCTCCAGGAGTGAACGGAGAGATGCTCACGCACTTGTGTGGTCCAGGCAAGGAAGAACCTGTGAGCTCTCTGCCTAATGAGCATTTAAAAATATATATTTTATTGTGTTTAAGGTGAAAGTTTACACAGCAAATTAGGTACTCTTTTAACTATTTCTACACTAATTATTTAGTGATATTGGTTACATTTTTCACAATGTGTCATTATTCTCATTCATTCCATTCTGGTTGTACCATTTCCAGTACTCTAGTTTCCCTGCCCCCTTACTGCCTAATAAACATTTTAGCTCAATCTCATTGGATATCTCTTGTGTCATACTCCCTGTCTTAGGGTTCGCTAGAGAAAGAGAATCCATATATATATATATAGAGAGAGAGAGAGAGATTTACTCCAAGAAATTGGCTCACATGATATTGTGGTGGACAGATAAGTTCAAGGTCTGTAGGTCAGGCGACAGGCTGGAGACTCCTGCTGGCTTTGTCCCAAAATCAGGTCAGGCAACTAGAAGAGTGAAGAGTAAGGGCATTCTGGCAAAATATCAGTTTGTAGTTTGGAGACAGAACACGGCCTGGGGAAACTCCCTTTTGCTCTTAAGGTCTTCAACTGACTGATTAAGGACCACCCACTATGGAAGGTAACCTGCTTTAACTACAGAAACTAGACAACAGTTTGACCAAACAACAGGGCACTGTAGGCTAGCCAGATTGACACATAAAATTAACCATCACGCTTCCTACAACAGATTTATCTCATTTGTCAAATTCAAACAATTGATTCTGAGGCTGCATCAGGATCCCTGAGAAAGGGTACTATCAAGGATGATATCAACCATAGACTTGGAGATGGGTGAGTAGCAGCACAGGTGTTGGGTACTTGCCACTCCTTTCATTAAAATATGGATATGATAAGTATGTCATTAATTTCTATGCCATGTCAAAGTTGTCAATATATATTTCACTTGTTCCTAAAACAAGTTCTAAAAAAAACAAAGAAAACCAAATCCCTTGCCGTTGAGTTGATTCCAACTCATAGTGACCCTGTAGATCAGAGTAGAACTGTCAGGAAGCTGGTAAAACAGGTATCATAAAGCCCATTTTACAGGTCAGAAAACCACAACATAGAATGTAACAGGATTTGACCACATCATCCACAGCTCCTTACTAGCCAATCCTCTCATTCCTACTCAACTTTCCTACAGTTGTAAGAAAGACCAGTAGGTGCCTAACGGCCAAGGAATGATGTGAGAAAATGGACGAGACAGAGATATTTATAACATTGCTCTTGAAGAACACAAAGAATGCTCTTTAAAGAATGGTAAATAATTCTGTTTGTGTTAAAAAATTAGACATGTAATTCAGAGTCTTTTACAAAAGATAATGAAAGGATAAAAATTATGAATGATCATGAATATAGACTTACATCAGAAATGGAATAACTTAAGTAGTGATTCAAATATAGATGGAAATATAAAAGGTGCTTTCATGATTAAAAATTTTAGCTGCTAATCATTGTGCACATCCAAAAAAAAAAAAAAAAAAAAAAGGCAGGGAAAGAGCAGTTCAGTTCAATTCAAGAAATATTTACTTAGGCCATACGGTAAATGCGGTGACATAAAGTCAACACAGCACAACTTTTGCCTTAAGGAGAATATATTCTAGTATAAATTAGGTAAATATACAAATAACTATAATCCACAATGAGATATGATACATGTCATTGGAGAGACACAAACAAAATATTATGGGGGATCATAGAATTAGGAGATTTGGGTATAGCCATTCAGAGTAATGATTGAATGAGCATGAATTCCATTTTTATAAATATTGAAAATTCACTCTCAAAATCAGGAAAGCAAAAAAAGGGGGGGGGGTATTATTTTCAATTTCTTGGACTGACTCTGATCCTGTATAACATTTTTTCCTGAAATCCTCATAAGGCCTATAATAGATTTATATCCATTTCCCAGAACATTTCTAGGATTGTGTATAACAAGTGTTCAGTAATAAATCACATTCATCTCCAGACTCATGACATTGACTTCAGTTTCTGATCATAAATCTTCAAAAATTGGGAAAAGAGAAAAGAGGTTCTATAAAGAAAAAACAAAACAAAACATAGAAGCCGAGAGTTTGATATAATCCCTTCAAACTTTGATAGAAATATTTTTAGGCTATCCATCATGGACCATTGCCTATCTCATTCAACAGCTCTCCTGGAAACAAGTTCCAGCAGCCTTTGTGTATAGAGTGGTTTGGTGTTAAAACCCCTCTCTGTTGGGAGTTCTTCTCTAATGGATGATCACATGTGAACCACACAGAGGGTGAGAGACCTTAGTTGCCTTCTTAATTGTAAAGTGTTTTGATCCTTGGACAATTAAAAGTAACATTTCCTTCATTCACTTATGTCTTGGTTCTTAGGTCCCTGTAGGAGAAAACAAAAAACAAAAACTCAACATTACTCCTTTCCCAAGATGGTGCTTTTAAAAAGTGGATGCAGAATCTTTGACCCTTCTCCCTTCAAGAGGTTGGGTGTCTGTCCTCTCCTTTTAAATCAGGGTAGGCTGGCAACCAATGTGGTGGAGTCCATGTGGTGGAGTGATGTCCTGTGACTTCTGATGTGAGGTCCTGGTAGTCCACAGAGCTTCCACATGGTACTTGCTTTTGGAATGCTCCTTCTCAGAACCCAGCTGCCATGCTGTGAGAAGCCCAAGCCTCATGGAGAAACCCTGTGCAGGCACCTTACTTAACCATCCCAGCTGAGCCCAGCCTTCAAGCTACTCCAGCCCAGGCACCAGACATCTGGGTGAAAAAAGTCTCCAGATGACTCCAGTCCAGCCTCAGATCACCCCTGCCATTCGACACTTTCCAAATGACACTCCAGACATTCCTCTTCACTCTGTACAGTCTCCTGACCCTTGGAATTCCTGAGCATAATAAAATGGCTATTGTTTCATGCCACTAAGTTTAGGGTCATTTGTTACGCAGCAATCACTAACCAGAACACCCATCATTACTTCTGGCCAAGTCATCCAAACATGTCCACAGTTCCATCTCTCAATCTATTTCTATCTTGGCCACTCATTCTCAGTCAGCTCTTAAGTAGATTTTCACCTTAACACTCACCCAATTTTACACTGAGTCTCTAGGTGGCACATACAGTTAAGTGCTCAACTACTAGCTGAAAGATTGGCAGTTCAAACCCACCCAGAGGCACTTCAGAAGACATACCTGGCAATCTGCTTCTGAAATGTCACAGCCTTGAAAGTCCTATGGAGGCTTTCTACCCTGCACACATGGCATCGCCATGAGTTGGAATTGACTCAATGGCAACTAACAACAACAATTTTACATGAATATTTTTCTAATAATATTTCTAATGATATTATCTGTTAATATCTTGGTGTATTTAATAATATTTCTAGTCATATTGCCTTGATATTTTGGTGTCTTTAATTCCATTTTTGAAACCACTTTACTATTATGGGGCATTTTACTGTTAAAGAACATTTAGTTTCTTTTCCATTTGGGGCAATTATAAATAATGCTACCATGAATATCATTGTGTACAATTTTATGCTTGAGTTTGGGATTAGTTTTATAGGAGAAATTTTCAGAAGTTCAATTACTGGGTTAAAGAAGATTAATGACTAAAGGCTCTTGAGGCACATTGCCAAATTTATTTTCAAATAGTTATAACAACTTAGAGTGATGCCAATAATATATGAGCTTGCCTGGATCACGGTACCCTCTCCCGCTAATTTAAGTTTTATAATTAAGAAAAACATTAACTTGAGGCATAAAATTCATAATTGTATTTATCTCACCAGCACATGTTGATATGGAATGACAATAAGGGGAACTAGAATAATACACACAATACAGTGTGGGATACAAAAGCAGGCAGAGTATGATTTAGAAGAACTAAGACAGCATTCAAAAAGAAAGACTGTCAATGGAGAAGCCAGCACAACCTGACCAAGGCAAGGTCATGGAAGCTCCATAGACACATGCAAACTCCCTGAGGGACTGAATTATTGGGCTGAGGGCTGGGGACCATGGTCTTGGGGAAAATCTAGTTCAAGTGGCATAACGTAGCTTATAAAGAAAATGTTCTACATTCTACTTTGGTGAGTAGCATCTGGGGTCTTAAAAGCTTGTGAGCAGCCATCTAAGATACACCACTGGTTCCACCCTGTCTAGAGCAAGAAAGGAAGAAAAGCAAAGAATGAAGAATGAAGAAAACCAAAGACACAAGGGAAAGATTAGTCCAAAGGACTAATGGACCACAAGTACCACAGCCTCCACCAAACTGAGTCCAGCACAACTAGATGGTGCCCGGCTTCCACCACTGACTGCTCTGACAGGGATCACAATACAGGGTCCTGGACAGAGCTGGAGAAAAATATAGAACAAAATTCTAACTCACAAAAAAAAGACAGACTCACTGGTCTGACAGACACTGGAGAAACCCTGAGACTATAGACCCCAGACATCCTTATAGCTCAGTAACAAAGTCACTCCTGAGGTTCACCCTTCAGCCAAAGATTAGAAAGGCCCATAAAACAAAACTGGACTAAATGGGTACACCAGCCCAGAGGCAAGGACGAGAAGGCAGGAGAGGACAGGAAAGCTGGCAGTGGGGAACCCAAGTTGGAGAAGGGAGAGTGTTGACATGTCGAGGGGCTGACAACCAATGTCACAAAACAGTATGTGTATTAGTTGTCTAATGAGAAGATAGTTTGCTCTGTAAACCATCTAAAGTATAATTAAAAAAAGGAAGAAAGAAAGACTGTCAAGCCTGAGGCAGACAGAGCAAAAGTCCGACAAGCCAAAGAGAGAGGGGGCAACGTAGAGAAAGGGAACTCAGAGACCATGGCAAAGCAGAGATGCATGAAGAGGGAGAGAACCAATTACGTTAATAGGTTGCACAACACTTACCCTCACCTGTGCCAAGCTTCCCATCACCACAGACAGATATCACTGCGTCCCAAGTAACGGTTCCCGTTCTCTCCTCTCTCCCACACCTGTTAACCACCCATAGACCGTAGCCTATATATTTGCCTGTTCTTGTCATTTAACATAAGTGAGATCACACAGTGTTTTTCTTTTATGATTGACTTATTTCATTTAGCATAATGTCTTCAAGGTTTAGCTTAATTAGTAAACAACGTCTGCCTTGAGCTTCGTGCTCTTCAAAGATTTATCTAGTTCAGATCAAACTGGCAAAAACATCTCGAAAGGTTAGATGAGAAGTTTAGGGGGCAGTGACTGTATGTAGATGATGGTGGAGTAATTTGGTAAAGGACGGTGAGAATGGTTACACAACTTGAAGAATGTAAAAATTTGTCCCTGAATTAGACATGTAGAATTTGTTAGAATGGTATGTCCTTTGCTTTGTATATTCTCACAAAAAAATAAATTATAAAAAAGAGAGAGAGAATCGAAGCTGCAGGATACACTCCAAACGGCTGTGTGGACTTCTGTGTTGATCAAGACTCCAAGGCTCATTCAAAGCTCATTGGGGGTTGGGCTTGGGAATGCTAAATATGACTCAGCCTAGATATACCAATGCCGAGTCCAACCAGGAGTTTTTAGGATACCTGTGTCCAAGAATTAGACCAAGGTCTCAGAGAAACTCAGGTAAGAGTCATTTAAGAGAATGTTGTTGTTAGGTGCCATTGGGTCAGTTCAGACTCATAGCGACCCTACGTGCAGTAGAAGGAGACACTGCCCGGTCCTGCACCATCCTCACAATCGTTGTTAAGCTTGAGCCCATTGTTGTAGCCACTGTGTCGGTCCATCTCATTGAGGGTCTTCCTCTTTTTCCTGACCCTCTACTTTACCAAGCATGATGTCCTTCTCCAGAGAATAAGAAAAAAAAACAGAAAACTGGACCACTGGTGTCACTAGGATAGAATTTGCCCCTTGTTTGTCACCCATAGTTCTCTCAGAGGGCAGCTAGAGGTTAGGACACAAGCTTTACATAAATAACATTAAAAAAAAAAACCAAACCCTTTGCCGTCGAGTCGATTCCAAGTCATAGAGACCCTATAGGACACAGTAGAACTGCCCCATAGAGTTTCCAAGGAGCAGCTGGTGGATTCAAACTGCTGACATTTTGGTTAGCAGCCAAAGATAACATTAGGGGAAAAAAAAAATCACAGGAAACTATTTGGAATGGGAATGATTTTGGCAAAACCAATTCAAATACCCTTGCCATTATTTTCCAAAAAACTAACATTTCATGCTGTTTTAGGTAAAAGCAAGTCTTAGAAGGAAGGCATTATAATGAGGATATCTAAAAGAGCGTTTTAAGGGTGTGTTTGTAGAAATCCTCGATGTTTAAGGGCCACCACGCTGCCCTGGCATATTTTTCTCCCAGATCCCCAACAACTACAATAAAAACATCTGGTTTATATGAGCTTCGGTCTCGGCAGTAGCACATTATGTAAGTAAGTATCTGCTCAAAGATACATCACATAATTGAAACTGACATCACCAGCTTCCCAGTTTTCCAAGAACAACATGGAATATACCTCCAATTAAGTCTTCTGAACAAGAAAAACACAGAACAGAGATAATGATCAGTTTTCATCCGGGCTCTTTACATGCTGGTATTGGGAACCCGTGAAACACAGGGCACGTGAGGCAACCGGACTTGCAGGAAGAGATATATTTTTCCCTAGATCACATTCAAGTGCTTGGCGCGTACATTCAACATATACGGACAAATTAAAATCATATTTCCTGCTTGACCAGGTCATGGGCAAATTAAATACTCTGGTTTATTATTCTTAGGAGAAATGGAGTTAATTTTGACTCATAGCGACCCTATATGACAGAGT
This sequence comes from Trichechus manatus latirostris, assembly GCF_000243295.1. Classification (NCBI taxonomy): domain Eukaryota; kingdom Metazoa; phylum Chordata; class Mammalia; order Sirenia; family Trichechidae; genus Trichechus; species Trichechus manatus. The sequence goes on from NW_004444008.1 coordinate 6,195,307, forward strand.
TAAACTGCCCCATTGGGTTGTCTAGGTCATAAATCTTTATGACAGCAGATCACCAGGTGTTGTCTTTTTTGTGTGTGTGGGTTGATAGTTTGAAGATGTCATTCCACTGACTGTTGGCTTCCATTGTTTTTTAATGAGAAGTCAACCATCCTTTCTATTTTTGCTTCCTTGTATCAAAAGTATGCTTTTTGTCGAGCTGCTTTCAAGATTTCTCTTTATCTTTTGTTTTTAGCAATGAAAATGCTGTGTCTAGTTGTGGTTCATTTGTATTTATCCTGCTTGGGACTCACTAAACTTCTTCAATTTGCAAATTTACAATTTTCACCAAATTTGGAAAATTTGGACTATTACTTCTTCAAATATTTTATGCCTTGTCTCTGTCTTCTCTCTGAGATTTCAGTTACACCTATGTTAGGCGTTTTAATATTTTCCCACAGGTCCCTTTTTTTCTCTCATCTCAACTCTGTTGTTAAACCCACCCAGGAAATATTTTGAGCCATTCTGATCACCAGATCTTCCTAAAACATTACTCTCACTATTCTGTTGTTTAAGAATCTACAGTATGCATTTTATTATATGTAAATTAGACCTCAAAGGGGAAAAAAAGCTACAGTGGTTCCCTACTGAATACTAAATACAGACCGAGTAGCCAGGTCTTTTCTTCCATGGAGCAGCTGGTGGGTTTGAACCTCCAACCTTTCTGTTAGCAGCCAAATGCGTAACCACGGTGCAACCAAAGTTCTTTTACTCTAGTTTGTGGTTCCTTACACAGCAGAAGCGGATGTCCATTAGCAAAGACCACTTATGTTTGTATTTAAAAACCAATTGCTGTCGAGTCGATTCCAACTCATGCCAACCCGGTGTGTTTCAGAGTATAACTGTGCTCCATAGGATTTTTGATGCCTCATTTTTCAGAAGCAGTGTCTTAGTCATCTAGTGCTGCTGTAACAGAAATACCACAAGTGGATGGCTTTATCAAAGAAAAATTTATTTTCTCACAGTCTAGTAGGCTAGAAGTCCAAATTCAGGGCATCAACCCCAGGGGAAGGCTTTCTCTCTTTGTTGGGTCTGGAGGAAAGTCCTCGTTGTCATCAATCTTCCCCTGGACTAGAAACTTCTCTGCACAGGAATCTCGGGTGCAAAGGACGAACTCTGCTCCCAGCACTGCTTTCTCGGTGGTAGGATGTCCTCAACTCTCTGCTTGCTTCCCTTTCCTTTTATCTCCTGAGAGATAGAAGGTGGTGCAGGCCACACCCAGGGAAACCCCCTTTACATTGGATCAGGGATGTGACCTGGGTAAGGGTGGTGTTACAACCCCACTTTAATTCTCTTTAACATAAAATTACAATCACAAAATGGAGGACAACCACACAAGACTGGGAATCATGGCCTAATCAAGTTGACACATATTTTGGGGGGACACAATTCAATCCATGACAAGCAGATCACCAGGTCTTTCTTCCAAGACACCTCTAGGTGAATTTGAACCACCAATCTTTTGGTTAGCAGCCGAGCCCTTAACCGTTTGCACCACCCAGGGCCTCAATACACATAGCAATTTCCATGTATTGTCCTATTTCATTAGCTCAACCATTCTGGCAAAAGGGTACTAATATGTTTATTTCTCAAAACTGCAGCCCGTGATAAATCCAACCGCCAGTCTACATGTGGGTAGCTCAACTCTGACAGGAGAAATTATTCAACTTCCAGATGAATCTGTTTCGAACCAGTGTCCTCCTCTGTAACTGGGCTCTTCACCACCCCCCGGCCCCTGCACCCCTCTTTGGGGAACTCTGTGCTGTGGGGGAGCCCACGTGGGTGCTGCTGCCCTCCTCTCCTGCATTTATTCTACCATCAGGTCTCAGAGTACTTCTCACACACCGGTCTGTGAGTAACCAAACGTGATGTAAGATCCCGGGGGCCTGGGGACAACCTTCAACATCCTTTCCTGAAGAACTCTCCTCTTGTCTGTGTCTGTTCTCCAAATGGAACCAAAAGCAGGCTCTCTCTCATGTCCACACACTCTTTGATGGGATGTTGGTGTCTTCCAACATGCTTTCTTTCCAGATAGACTGTCATCTCCCAGCTGGCAGACATGGATCTCTTTTGTGGGCCTTTGAAAAGAATAGAAAGTCACACAGTGGCTCTAACACAGCTTGGCTAACACCTTCAGAAGGGATTGCCCTGTGCAAGATCCCCCAGTTGACTCCACGAGGGACTCGGTGTGGCCTCCCGCTGTCGGCAACCGAGCAGATGTCTGCATTTGAGACCAGAGAAGCTTCCCGCACTGTGCAAACAGTAAATGTGCACACTAGGCTGCTAACCGAAAGGTTGGACATTTGAGTCCACTGAGAGGTGACTTGAGAGAAAGGCCTGGTGATCTGCTTCCAAAAAATCAGCCATTGAAAACCCTATGGAGCACTATTCGACTCTGACACACATGGGGTCACCATGAGTTGGGGTCAATGCAATGGGAACTGGTTTAAGGTGGAAGAGGTGGTTCCGTGGTAGAATTCTCACCTTCCATGCAGGAAGCCCGGGTTTGATTTCCCACCAAGGCATCTCATGCACAGTCACCACCTGTCTGTCGGTGGGGGCTTGTGTATCGCTGCGCTGCTGAACAGGTTGCGGCAGAGCTTCCAGACTAAGACAGAAGAGGGAAAAAGGTCTGGTGATCTACTTCCAAAAAATCACTCATCAAAACCCCTGTGGAGCTCAGCTCTACTCTGACGCCCATGGGGTCGCCAGGAGTCAGTCCACACGATGGCAACAGGTTTTAGGGGCAGTGGTTGTTGAGGAGGAGAAAGATGTGGCAGTCTGCTTCCGTAAAGATTTACAGCCTTGGGAATCCGATGGGCCAGTTCTACTCTGTCCTATAGGGTCACTATGAGTCAGAGTCAACTTGATGGCAATAGTTTTTGGTGGTACGGCGGTAGAATTTTTGCCTCCCATGTGGGAGGCCCGGGTTTGATTCCTGGTCAATCCAGCTCATGCACAGTCACCACTTGTCTGTCAGAGGAGGCTTGTTTATTTCTATGATTCTGACTAAGACAGACTAAGAAAGGCCTGGCAATCTACTTGTGAAAATCAGCCAGTGCAAACCCTGTGGATCCCAATAGTCCAATTCCTGTTGGAGACGGCAGACCCAGGTTCAGTTCCAGGGCCTCCATCCACTTTGAGGCTGGATGGCCTTTGGTGACGTTCACTGTCAGTTTCCCCAGAAGCAGACGCTGAATAAGGAGGTCTGAGAAGAAAGAAAAAAAAAAAAAATCGGTACAGGGAAGGGGAGGAACCCAAGTGAGCTGAGATTTTAAGTCAACTCTCGTTGTTGGTGGCTTCCACTTGACCCTGCAGAGAACCCTGGAATGTAAGTCAGTCTCAGAGACATTCCAACCCTAACAAGGAGCTTGACTGTTTCTGTCAGCCAGGCTGACCCACTGCCTACCCTTCATGCCTGGCTCAGCCACCACTTCCTGACCTGGCTCCAATGTCAAATGTGTGGGATCTGCTGCCTCAAGGGCTGGCTGACATAACTTCAAAATGCAGTGTGTTAACTTGGGGAGATGGTTGGTCTATGTGAGCGAGACACAGGAGCACGCCTTTGCCCTTTTTCTCCCTCCCACATATAGTTTTGCCTGGAGCCATGCTGCATAGCCCAGTCCAGCAGCTTCTCCTGCTCAGCACCTGGCTATGACTCTCCAGGGCTCATTACAGAGCTGTGGCCAGCATTCAGCATCAGCTTGCGCTGTGTTCCATCCCTCCACTTCACTCCGCTTTCCCTCACCTCCTTCATACAGCACCAGCTTGTAATCCCTTCTTCAGGCTCTGCTTCTGGGGAATGCAAGATTATTTTCAAGCACTTGGCTTTTCAATATTAAAATGGAGATTAAAAGATCTATCTCATAGACTTGTTATGAGAATTAAGTAAAGCATATAGCAGCTAACATTTATTGAGCATTGGCTGTATACTTAATATTGTGCTTAGCACTTCTGCATTCATTATTTCTAATTTCCAAACAACGGATGAGGTTTTTTCTTTTGCCATCCTTGCTTCACAGATGAAAACAGTGAGGCTTAGAGACTGGTGGTGAAATGACCCAGGTCACAGAGGTGGTTAGACTTGATACTTGCACAAGTATTCACGCTCAGAGGCCACGCCCAGGCTGGCCCTTCCTTACCTTCCACTTTACGCACCCTGAGAACAGGGCTAGCACACAGAAATGGTTAATAAATGACAAAACAAATCTGTCTTGGAGCAAGTATAGCCAGAATGCTCCTTAGAAGCAAGAATGGCAAGACTTTGTCTCACTTACTTTGGACATGTTATCAGGAGGGACCAATAGCTGGAGAAGGACATCATGCTTGGTAAAGTAGAGGGTCAGCAAAAAAAAGACAGACCCTCAATAATGTGGATTGACACAGTGGCTGCAACAATGGGCTCAAACATAGCAACGATTGTGAGGGTGGTGCAGGACCAGGTGCTGTTTCCTTCTGTTGCACGTAGGGTCACTGTCATGGAATGAACTGTGTCCCCCAAAAATGTGTGTAGACTTGACTGAGCCATGATTCCCAGTATTGAGTGATTGCCCACCATTTTGTCATCTGATGTGATTTTCCTATGTGTTGTAAATTCTACATCTATGATGTTAATGAGGCAGGATTAGAGGCAGTTATGTTAATGAAGCAGGACTCAATCTACAAATTAGTTATTTTTATGCCAATCTCTTTTGAGATATAAAAGAGAGAAGTGAGCAGAGAGACAGGGGGACCTCACACCACCAAGAAACAATTGGCAGGAGAATAGCTCGTCCTTTGGACCCAAGGTCCTTGCGCTGAGAAGCTTCTCAACCGGGGAAGACTGATGAAAAGGACCTTCCCCCAGAGCTGACAGAAAGAGAAGGCCTTCCCCTGGAGCCGGCACCCTGAATTTGGACTTCTAGCCTCCTAGACTATGAAAGAATAAGTCTCTGTTTGTTAAAGTCATCCACTTGTGGTATTTCTGTTATAGCAACACTAGATGACTAAGACAGTCACGATGAGTTGAAACCAACTCCATGGCACCTAACCCCAAAGACAAGAAACGTCAGCTTCTCTTCCCCTCTGTCTGTATTTACAATTATGATAGAACATCACCTTTCTTTATTTCAACATGTTTTTATACCATGTGACACTTTGCAAATGTATTTTTCCTGGCTATGAAGAGATTCATTCCCAAGGCATCTCCTATAAGTATTCCACCACATTTGAGTTTGAGGCTCAGGAACCACAAAATGAATGGACTGCAGAAAGTACGCCATTAAATTACGCCCTAAGATCCTTAAAAATGCATTAAGTGCCCATCCTGATAAATATTTATTCTTGGAAGATAGTGTTGTTTCTGAAATTACTTGCAGTGTATTGATTTTTATTATAGTACTGAAAAGTTATTCAGTTTTATTGTATTTAGTTCTTTTTGACTTAACGACTTTGCGTGTGAATTTCTGATCTCAGGAAAACAGATAAATTAAATTAAAGGTTTACCATAAGAGTGGAATAGCATTTTTATTTCCAGAACCACTCACGTTGACTCCATATTATTCACCCACAACATAGGGACCAGTCCCCCGTGGCCTCTCCTTTTCCACCATGGAGGAAGTTTTCAACCATGCTCGTGGATAGCTAAGCCATGGTCTGCTTTCTTACCTTAGGTCATTTGGAATTGTTATTGAAGACACAGATGTTGACTACTTTACACGGTTCTTGGACAGTTCTTCTCAAAAGCCCAGTCCTGGGTGTACCAGTCCCCAGCCCAAAGGAAGAGAACAGAAGGTAAGCATAGCAGGTGTATGTAGGGTCATGGCTGACAGAAGGCAGGGCAAAATACAGGGCATGGGGGGCAATTGAGGGAGACAGGGGCAATGCTCCTCACAGAAAAGCAAAAATAAAGAGGGGTGGTCCTTAGGTTGTGTGGTGAAAAGCTCAGACCTTGTTGTCCAAGAGAATGAGGATGTGGGGAGTTCCTGGCTATGGAACAGCATAAGCAAAATCATGGAGACGTGAGATAGCAGGGGTGTTGAGAGGCACTGCCCTCAGGGAGGAGTGTCCACCACGTAGTGTGGGAGTGGGTGTGGGAGGGGCTGAGGCTGGAGAAAAGGGAAGAAAATGTGGGGAGTTGTCCCCACGGCTCTGCCTAACAGTCTGCCAGTCCCAGCCACAGGCAGAACCCAGACTGCTGAGTTGTCTTGTGTAGATGGTGATATCCACCACCTGCCTGTCGGTGTGTCATACCGTGGTGGCTTTGGTGTTGCCGGGATGCTGGAAGCTATGCCACTGGTTTCAAACACCAGCAGGGTCACCCATGGCAGACAGGTTTCAGTGGAGCTTCCAGACTAAGACAGACTAGACTCCCAACTGTAAGAAAATAAATTTCTGTTTGTTAAAGCCACCCACTTGTGGTTTTCTATTACAGCGGCACTAGAGAACTAAGACAGTCCCCAAAGAGGAAACTGGGAGTACACCTCCCTGCCCTTCCTCCTCCTCAAGACCCTAGCCTTTAAGCTCCATCTCCGCTGGAGCCCACAGCCTACCCCAGTGTGAATGCAATTTTCTTCATTCCACCATGTGCTGAAGACAACCCACCCTGTTCACTGCACTCACTGAGGATCACAGGCTGCAGTGGGGCCCCAATATGGGGTTCCACCATCAGTGCACCTCAGTGAGAGGGAATGGTGAGGCCACAGATCTGGGAGACAGAATCAAAGGGCTTAATAAACCTGGATGGGACAGGAGTGGGGGAGGGGAAGGAGAGGAGAGGAGATGAGGGAAGAGGTGGGAGGGGAGAGGAAGGTAGGGGAGGAGGAGAGGGGAAGGAAGGGAAGAGGAGGGGAGAAAACCACCAGCATGCCTTCATGTTTTTGAGGACGGCAGGTGGGGTGGTCCAGATGGGATAGACGAGCCCCTCACATCCCAGTCACACTGGGGCTCCTGTTGAATGGAGCAATGAACCCAGTAATGATCATAAGGAGAGCCTGGCCTTCACCTGGCTCCTGAGCCCACAGCAGAGATACCCAAGATGACGCCACTGCACATTGCACTCTGGGAGAAGGAGGCAGTGTACTATGATGAAAAGCCCCAGTCCCTGAGGAGAGACCTCGGCATAACAATATTGCAGCCCAGCACTATTTTTCATGGGGGAAATGAACAGGTGCATCATGAAGAATTATGTGATGAGCAATACAGCACCTATTTTAGGAAACCTGGGATGGGAATATGAATGCCCCTGTCCCCATACAAGGCAGCCCAAAGACACCTTCATCCATCACTCCAAGAATGCTTCCTTCCAGACAAATGACCCTTCACAGTAGGCCACCTGCTTCCTCGGGAGAGGGAGTCTCTGCAGTGCAGAAGGGAATGGAGCTGGCAATTATCTCCTCCCTCCTAGTATGTCTACAGGACACAATGGGCATTGTCCCCAGAGAGCCACCAGAGAGCTGCTGGGTCCATCAGGGCAGGAGAGAGCTACCCATGCAAGGAAACTGCAGAGGGGGAGGACCCAGCAGAGGGGAGTCAAGGCATGTTGTTCTAGTAGGCTCCCGAGATCACCTCTTTTCCTTTCCTAGTAATTTCATCGGGAGTCCCCGGGTGCTGCAAACGGTTAACATGCTCAACTGCCAACCAAAAGGTTGGAGCTTCAAGCCCACCCAGAGTCCACCCAAAGAAAGGCCTGGTGCTCTATTTCTGAAAATCAGCCGTTGAAAACTCTGTGGAGCACAGTTCAACCAGGACACACATGGTGTCACCTTGAGTCAGGGTCGTGTCTACAGAAACTGGTGGTTTTTTTGTTTTTTTAATTTTATTTCATTGTGAAGGCAACTTCAAGGACCACTGTGGTTTTGAAGTCTGCTCTCTTGACCTTGTGGGTGACAAAATTTGATCAGGTCTTACCCAAATCCACACAAGGAAAACTATTTTGTTTTGTCTTTCTAAACGATATAATTTACACACACTGTCATGCTCAGATCTTAAGGGCAGATGCTGTGAATGCACGTCAACACCCAGGGCACTTCCATCATGGCAGAAATCTACCTCCTTCCTCTTCCCAGTCAATCTTCCTCACTCCGAAGGAAGCACAGCTCTGCTTTCTGTCACCAGATGTCTGTTTGGCTCTCACCACAGTCTGTCAGTTTGTCCTACTGTGGTGGCTTGTGTGCTGTGGTGATGCTAGAAGCTTTGCCACCAGCATTGCAAATACCAGCAGGGTCAACCATGGTGGACAGTTTTCAGTGAAGCTTGCAGACTAAGACAGACTAGGAAGAAAAGCCTGGTGATCTACTTCCGAATATTAGGCAATGAAAACCCTATGGATCACAACAGAATATTTTCTGATACAGTGCTGGAAGATGAGCCCCCTAGTTTGGAAGGCACTCGAAGTTGCCTTCACAATGATATTTTTAAAAGGCACTCAAAATACACTGTGGCCATAACAAGGGACATGAGCATTCTGAGGATCCTGAAGATGGTGCAGGACAGGACAGCATTTCCTTCTGTTATACACTGGGTCACCGTGAGTTGGGCCTGACTGGATGGTAACTAACAACATGGTTTATATTTATGGAATTATACTACACAGCAAGTACTTTTTTCACTCAGCCTATTATTTTTGATATTTTGTTGTTATTATTGTTAGGTGCCATCACGTTGGTTCCTACTCATAGTGACCCTATGTACAACAGAACCAAACACTGCTCAGTCCTGCACCATCCTCATAATCTTCACAATCATTGTTAAGCTTGAGCCCATTGTTGCAGCCACTGTGTCAATCCATCTCATTGAGGGTCTTCCTCTTTTTCACTGACCCTCTACTTTACCAAGCATGATGTCCTTCTCCAGGGACTGTTCTCCCCTGATAACATGTCCAAAGTACGTGAGACATAGTCTCCCCATCCTTGCTTCTAAGGAGCATTCTGGTCATACTTTTTCCGAGACAGATTTGTTTGTTCTCTTGGCAGTCCATGGTATATTCAATATTCTTTGCCAATGCCATAATTCAAAGGCATCGATTCTTCTTAGGTCTTCCTTATTCACTTTGATATTTATACATACCTATTTTTGAGATTGATGTATTGTTGTGTGTATCAATAGTTCATTCTTTTTTATTGCTAGAGTTTATTCTTTTTTATTGTATGAACAATGTACCATTTATCCATTCTATTGATCAACATTCCGCACTTGACTAGTATAAAAGTCTTATAAAAGGATTTTTATGGGCATACGTGTTTATTTATTTTGGACAAATACCTAGGAGGGCAATTGCTGATCATAGGGTAGAAGTATTTAACATTTTAGGATAATGAAAGGTGATTTGCCAAAGTGATGGTGCAATTTCACACTTGCACCATCAAAATGAGAGTTCTAGCTGCTCCACCTCTCCTCGGGCATTAGGCGAGTTGAATGGGGATGTGGTGGGAATCACCACCGCTGCATCCTTCAAGTCCTTGATGGTGGCAGTAATCCCTGCAATCCCTCCAGGAATGTGGTATTGCTTTTGGTTTACTATCTTCCTAGGTAGGGGCAGTTCTAATGGCTTCCACTTGGCTTTTCCTACCATAATAACCCTTACTCCATTTGTCAGGGATCCAATGTAGGGGTTCTGCCAGTTGCTGAGTACATCTATTCCAATTATGCATTCTGGAACTGGGGAAATCACTGGTGGGCCACAGTGATGTTTTGGGTCTCCTGGAATTAGTATTAGTTCAGAACCAGTATCCAGTAATTCCTGAAAAGTTTGATATTTCCTTTTCCCCAGTGAACAGTCACTCTTGTAAAAGGCTGTAGATTCCTTTAGGGCAGGCTGGGAGGATGATTAACAGTATAAGTTTTTGGCAGTGTATTGGAGTCCTTCCTCAAGGGGACCTGGCCCCTCCTTCATTCAAGGGGCTGTGGGTCATTAAACTCGCTCAAGTCTGAGATTTGATTGAGGGGCTGTGATTGTCTATTCCGGCAATCCAAGTTAGACTGCTGTTCACTTGACCTAGAATTCATCCCTTGTACAGATTGAGTACACATTTAGTAGTTGTCTTCTCTGTTTCACTCCTAGGAACATCATGACTAAGTAGCCAACACCATAAATCCATATGACTCAGACTATTCTGATTACTGCTTTGACTCTACTTTCCATTACTGTAACTATGCCCACCTTGTCTTTGTCGACCGAGTGCCCCTACCACCACGGAGTCCAGTCAGTCCCATTGCAGTTGTGGTTGTTAGGTGCTATCAAATCAGTTCTGACTTGTAGCGATCCTATACACAATAGAAAGAAACACTATCCGGTCCTGCACCATCCTCACAATTGTTGCTGTGCTTGAGCCCATTGCTGCAGCCACTGCGTCAGTCCATCTCATTGAGGGTTTTTCTCTTTTTCAATGACCCTCTACTTTACCAAGCATGATGTTCTTCTCCAGGGACTGATCCCTCCTGATAACACGTCCAAAGTATGTGAGACATAGTCTGGCCATCCTTGCTTCTAAGGAGCATTCTGGTCATACTTTTTTCCAAGACAGATTTGTTCATTGTTTTGGCAGGCCATAGTATATTCAGTATTCTTCTCCAACACCACAATTCAAAGATGTCGATTCTTCTTCAGTCTTCCTTATTCATCATCCTGCTTTTACAGGTGTATGAGGTGATTGAAAACACCATGGCTTGGGTCAGGCACACATCAGCCCTCAAGGTGACAGCTTTGCTTTTCAACACTTCAAAGAGGACTTTTGCAGCAGATTTGCCCAATGCAAGGTGTCTTTTGATTTCTTGACTGCTGCTTCCATGGGTGTTGATTGTGGATCCAAGTAAAATGAAATCTTTGACAACCTCAGTATTTTCTCCATGTATCATGATGTTGCTTATTGGTCCAGTTGTGAGGATTTGTATTTTCTTTATGCTGAGATGTAATCCCTACTGAAGGCTGTGGCCTTTGATCTTCTTCAGTAGTAGTAGTAGCAGAAAAAGGTGGAGTAATAGCTTCAGATGGGAGTGAGAGGGCTGGTTCTGTTGGCAGGAGTGATTCAATGGAATTTAGCGGCTCAGTGTCTCCAGCTTCCTGATTATCTCCCCATATGTCCCCATCTCAAGTTTCAGGATCGCATTTCTTCTCAATCAATGCCCTCACTGTAACTTCAGTGTAACTTCACTGTAACCACTGAAGGTTAGAAATTGAGTTGGCATTGTAATTTAGTCACTTTTATGATGAAACTCTGGGTTTGGTTTTCAGCAATATCACCTGTTACTACAAGAATTAAGGCTTTCTTTTAAGGCACAAGTGGAAACTTTGAGGTTGTTCATACAGCACTTGAACTTTGACTCTGAAGCCCTGAGCTCATCTCTTTCTTTCATCACTTTGTCTAGGAAAAGTAGGACCAACCAACCCGCTTGCTTATACTTCTTATTATGACAAGTTTGTAAAAAGGTATCAACAGGGAATCACCCAGAGCCTCGCCTTTCTCCAATATATGATCTACTGGTGTTGATATTTTGCATATTTGTATTGCCACCTCACAGCATGGATTAGAAGTGCCCTCTTTACTACTGAAAGCAGAGACATCAACATCTTTAAGACTAACCAGATTTGAGAATCAATTTAGAAAACTCATCCTTACATTTTTGTTTCTCTAGAATGACTCTCTGTACCAAATGTCTTAGACTGAGTTCTCTAGAGAAACAAAACCAGTAAGGCATGTAAATATATACATAGACGGTGAGATTTATAGCAATGAAATGGGTCACATGATTGTAGAGGCTGGAACGTCCCAAGTCTGTGGGTCAGGAAAGACGCTTCTCCTGATTCACATAGCTTCAGGGGCTGGCAAACCCAAGGTCAGCAGGTCATACATCATGGCTCTTGTTCACAGGCTGCAAAGACCAGTGAATCCCAAGACTGGCAGGCAAGACGGCCGGTGAGCTGCTAGCTCAAGTCCCAAGAACCAGAGGTCGGACCAACAGGAGCCAGCTGCAGGATCCAGAGCGAGCATAAGCCCACAAGCCTTGGCAGAGAGTCCACTTATATCTGATGCAGGCCACAGCTCTTTCAACTGATTCGCTACTCACAGCAGATGCCATCATGGAGATGATCACATCATCATATGACTGCCAAACTACATCATAACTGCCAAATCACTGAGAATCACGCCCCAGCCACATGGATGCACAACCTTAACCATCACAGATATGGTCAGGAATTCTCATTTTAGCCATTCTAGCAGAGCCTGCTAGTTGGAGCCCTGGTGATGCAGTGGTTAAGAGCTCAGCTGCTAACCAAAAAAGTTACTGAAAAGGTTGTCAATTTGAATCCACCAGCCGCTGCTTAGAAACTCTATGAGGCAGTTCTACTCTGTCCTATAGCGTTGCTATGAGTAGGAATCGACTCAATGGCAACAGGTTTGGGTTTTTGGGGTCTTTTTTAGTGAATCTTGCAGTGGCATCTCATTGGGAACTGAATTTGCATTTTCTTGATGACTAATGCAGTTGAGCAGTATTTCATGAGCCCTGATAGCACAGTGGTTAAGAGTTAGGCTGCTGACCAAAAGGTTGGCAGTTCAAATCCACCAGCTGCTCCTTGGAAACCCTATGGGGCAGTTCTACTTTGTCCGATAGGGTCCCTTGGAGTCAGAATCGATTCCACGGCAGTGGGTTTGGTATTAGTCATTCACGTACCTTCTTTGGCAAAGTGCCTGCTTGTCTTTTGCCCATTTTTAACTTGTGTTGTTTGTCTTATTATTGAGATTCAGGGTTCTTTAATATTCTGGCTACAAGTTCTTTGTCATATATATATCGATTGTGAATATAGTCTCACAGTCTGGGACTTGCCTATTTATTGATAATGTTTTGTGATGAATTTTTTTTTTTTTATTTTTGATGAAGTCGAATTCACCATTTTTTATCTTATGATGATGCTTTTGTTTGTCTCTTAAAAAATCTTGTCTTACCCTAAGGTACTAATACATTCTTCTATCAGTTTTATTGTTTTAGCCTTTACATTTAAGTCTATGATTTATCTCAAAGTGTTTTTTTGTTTGGTGTCAAGGGCCCCTTCCCTCCTTTTTTAAATGGATCTCAAACAAGGCTCACTTTACAACCTGAACTGCAAGTTATTAATATATGCCAGCAATATATTTTCCCCTCAACTGGGCTGTGCAAGTAGGTTTTGAAAACTGGATTTAATACACTTGAGAGGATTAGATGAACTCATAAAGTCCAACTCCTCTTCTTGGTTTTCAAGCTTCCTCTATGATGGGACCACTCTGACTTATCAACTACGTTTATTTATCACCACCAGCCTCCTTGCTGTCAAAAAGGCAGTATGGCATGTAACTGGTTTCACTGACTTGTACAAGTAAAAAATGTTGAATTGGCAAATGTTATGTTACCTATACTTTTAAAATAAAAAGGAAAAAAAAAAGGCAATATCTGTTTCCCTTCTTGTGTGGCATGGCACACAGGACATTCTCCAAATGATATTCTCTCTCTTGCTTTATTTCTGTAATATTTTTTAATTATGACATTTACCATTCATGCATATATATGTACAATTTAAAGAGTACACACACATGTACAAGGTCTTTTAAATTCATACAACTCTGAACCCTTTCTGCTGCTCCTCATTCCTTCCTGCAGATCTAAGATCACACCTGATAACGTTTGTCTTCAGTCTGAGGAAGTTACTTTCGCATTTCTTGTAGACCAGGTCTGAAGGAGAGAAATCCTCCTTGCTTTCATCTATCTGAAAATGTTTTTAATGCACATAGTTTGTCTTCATTTATTTTATTGGACTTTTTTAAAATTTTGAGATAAAAGATTCATATGTCATGGTAACAAAGAACACAGAGAGATTCTTTGCACCGTTTAGTCAGTCTTCTCCAACAGTAACATCCTGCAAAACTGTTACAATATTACAACAAGGATGTTGACATTGACACAGTCAAGACATAAAATAGTTTCATCACCACAGGAATTCCCGGTGTTGTCCTTTTCTAACCACACGCGACTGATTCCTCGGCAATGGGCTTTTTCTGGTTTACCTCCCTCCTCCCTACCCGCACCCCCCAACCCTGGCCCCTGGCAACCAACCGCTAATCTGTCTTTTATTTCTATAATTTTGTCATTTCAATACTATTATGTAAATAGAATTATTACCTTTTGGGAGCGGCTTTTCTCCATTTCTGACGGCTATTTTTGCAGGATCTGGAACTCCAGGATAGCAGTTGTGTGTGTGTACTTCCTTTCAACATTTTAAAGACCTCTCCCCATTGTTTTCTGGGCGCTGTCATTTCTGGTGAGATGTCAATGATTGTACCTTTGTTTCCCTACACGCCACGTGTGTCTTTTCTCTGGCTATTTCTAAGATTGGGGCCCTGGTGGTGCGGTGGTTAAGAACTCAGCTGCTAACCAAAACGTCAGCAGTTAAAACCCATCAGCTGCTCCTTGGAAACTCTATGCGGTAGTTCCACTCTACCCTATAGGGTCGCTATGAGTCAGAATTAACACAACGGCAATGGGTTTTTTTTTTTTTTTAATTTTTAAGATAAGATCTGTAAACCTCAGTCTATGTTGTATTGTTTCAGCCTTTACATTTAGGTCTGACTGGTGTTTACTGCCCACCCCTATTCCCATTCAGGGAAAAAAGGACTGCAGTGCTTCTTTCCCATATGGATTTAAGGTTTCTTGTTCTTTCTAACCTTTAGAAGATCTTATTTTCTGCCAACTTCAGCTGTGCATTAAAATATATTTTAAATATTTTATTCAGCATTTTTTTGTGTGCTATTAGTTTGCGATTTTGCAGAAACACCCTCTTTCTCTTTTACCTCTGCTGGACTGTACTGACTGTGAGAGGGCATGTTTATGTCCTGCGGTTTCCAGAGGCCTTCAGGGCCATGTTTGTAAAGCACATGCGGGATTTGGATAACGGGGAGGGAGATGCTTGTCCTCACCTGGTGCGGTCACCTGGCTATTCACCCTGCAGGGATTCAGAAGGGAAGCAGGACGCCTGTACCTTTCTGAGACCACTGGCCCACTGCCACTTTAAAAATAGCACCTTACATTGTTTTTATCGGCCTTTATTTTGGTAACTAAATGCTGAAATGAATGTAGATATGACTCAGTGTGGAAGGAAAGGTATCATTTCTGTCAACCTCGTTGTTGTTGTTGCTGTCCAGTGGGCTCGTGGTGACCATACGCAGAACACATGAATGAGGGCCTTGACCTGGGTGGACTGTGCTGGCAGTCCAGGCGCACGGACAAAGTGCAGAGCGCCCCCTCCTGGAAAGTCAGGCAGCTGCAGGCCGTGAGCTTGAAGCGGAGTGTTAGCTGCTGTTGAGTGGATTCTGACTCAATGGCGACCCCATGTGTGCAGAGTAGAACTGCAGTCTGCAGCGTTATCAAGGCAGTGAACTTTTGGAAACAGATCGCCAGGTGTTACAACTGAGGCGTCTCTGGGCGGGTTCGTAGTCCAGTGCTTAACCATTCGAGCCACCCAGGTGCTTCCTAGATCCTCATAGGGAACAAACTGGTCAGCATGATATTATCCATTGAAAACATTTGTATGGGATTAACGAAAAAAGCCAGCTTGGCAAACCAGGCACTTTCTCTAGGCGGGGTCATGTCTTATCTAGTGTTGCTGTAACAGAAATACCACAAGCGCGTTTCTTCAACAGATAGAAATTTAGTGTCTCACAGTTAGGAGGCTAGAAGTCCGAATTTAGGGTGCCGGCTCTAGGGGAAGGCTTTCTCTGTCGGCTCTGGGGGAACGGCCTTGAGCTTCTGCTCCCGGGCCATCTTCATGTGGTTTAAGAACCTCTGTGTCCACACCTCTGCTTCTTGGCTTAATCTGCTCCTTTTACAGCTCAAAAAAGATTGACTCAAGATACACCCTACGCTAATACTGTCTCATTAAAATTACAAAGAAAGGCCATTCCCAAATGGGATTAGAACCACAGTTATAGGGGTTAGGATCTACAACACATATTTTGTGGGGGGACACAATTCATAACAAGTCATATTGTGGAAACTGAATGAAATTGAATGCCAAGGAAAGGACAAGACGCGAAACCAGACGTGTGAACCCAAACAGACACAGCTGCACCTCTTAAGTGCCTTGATCAATGGGAATGTAAAGCTAACAAAAGCATGAAAAAAAAGGCAAGCTCACGTTTTCTGGAATGGAGTTTAGTTTTACCAGTGCCAATGTTTCTATTTAGAAATTAAAGTTGTGCATTTCAAAACTTCATCAAAATCCAGAAAATGTGCTTCCTTGCCACTAAATAAATAGGCTTTATGAACAGAAAGGTGCATTAAAAAAATCATTCTGGATGAAGCCCACGATGATAGAGGTTGGATTGCAGTCTCTTTAACAATACACAATAAAAAGGTCAGGAGTGTTATTTTCTGCTCCACTGCAGACGTAAGGGGCAGATTTTCAGTATGCAGATATCTGGGGCACTCAGCCTCTGAGCCCCGATTAGAAGTTGTTTGAGCACCTGCTGAGACCCTGGGTCACGGTCTCCTCCTTCGGGAAGGTGTCCCACTGCAATGCAGGTAGCTTTCTGGCAGAACATCACGGGTTTACTGTTTTTCCAAGCAGCAGAAGAGCTAGAAACATGACTTCTGAAGCATGGCCACAGCACTGGGGGTCGCGCTGATGCACAGATGATCACCGGGCTCAGGAAGAGGGTGACCGCCCCCTCCCAGGCGGCTGCCCTGGCTGGCCCACTCCTGGCATAGACATGGCTCTGTACTGAGGGACTCAGGTTGGACAGGTCCTGCACGGGCAGACTGTCCCCTCACAGCCCACCTCTGATCCCACTGTCCCAGGGGAGACGCAAAAGCGGAAGCTTGGAACTACATCCTGAGCAGCCCTTCAGTTGTTGAGATGAGCTTCCTACATCCATGAACCTGTGGGCCTGGGGCAGCACCGGGGGCCCAGGTGTGTAGGCAGTGGGGTCAAGGTGTGGGCCTGGGGCAGCACCGGGGGCCCAGGTGTGTAGGCAGTGGGGTCAAGGTGTGGGCCTGGGGCAGCACCGGGGGCCCAGGTGTGTAGGCAGTGGGGTCAAGGTGTGGGCCTGGGGCAGCACCGGGGGCCCAGGTGTGTAGGCAGTGGGGTCAAGCTGGGGCCCTGGGGCCGTGGGGTGGCCGCAGGTCCTGGGGTGACTGAGGGGGTCATGGAGCTGTGGGGTGGCTATGGGGTGGCCATGGAGCCATGGGTGACTGTGGTGTGGTTGTGGGGTTGTGCGGTGGCCGTAAAGCCGTGGGGAGACCATGAGGGGGCCGCGGAGCCATGGGGTGTTCGTGGAGCCATGGGTGGCTGTGGGGTGACCATGGTGTGGCCGTGGGGCCATGGGATGGCCATGGGGGTGCATGGAAGCCATATAGCCAGGGGGAGGGGGCCATGGGGGCCACAGGGCCACCATGGGGCTGTTGGCTCTTCAGGCTGGTGCAGGCCGCGCCTTCCCGTGGACCATCCTCGGCCTGGCTGAGGTGTGAGGTGGGCAGGGGCCCACTTGGCAGAAGAAACCCCTGTGGGCTGAATGCCTTTTATAAAGGACTCTCCTCTGCCCCTGGAAATGTTCTCTCCCAAAGGGGAAGCGTTGGTGTAAAAAGCGACGGGTGTAGGTCAAGGAGAGCTCTTTCTCCTGAAAACATTCTCTGGCACTGAACAGCAGAGGCTTCCTAAGCCCACAGTGTGTGTGGCTCTCATTTCTGGGCATGCGATTGGGGCTGTCCAAACGTGACTGTTTTCTATGAATAAAGTGACCCCTCGGTTATGGCTAGTGGTTGATGGTCCCAGTCAAAGTGGGCATGGGTGTCCGGGGCTCTGACAAACCGGGACGCCTTGGGAGAGGGGCCCCTGGAAGGCAGAGAGCCAGTGCTGTCTGTGTCTCCTGTAGGGACACCAAGTCTGGATCACGTGCTTGTCAATTTATTTTCTTAATTTCTAGTTCCCTTCCTTCCATTAGCCCAGAGTCAACATGGCCTTACGTATATCCTGAAGCAAAACCAGCTGTCCCTGGAATAGATTCCCACGTGTGTCAGAGTAGAACTTCACTCCGTAGGGTTTTCAATGGCTGATTTTTAGGAAGGAGATCGCCAGGCCTTTCTTCCGAGGTGCCTGTGTAGACTCGAACCTCCAAGCTTTCTGTTAGCATCTGAGCTGTTAACCACTGTGCCACCAGGGCTCCACTCCGAAGCCAAACAGGGTAGAAATAAACAGACAGGTAGTAACTGGCTGCATTCCACAAGGTGACCTCACCACAGACACGCGGAGGCCTCTAAATTTCAAATCCTGAAACATTCCCGGGGACTTTTTCTTAAAGACTTGTCGTCTATTTCTAAATGTACTGATTACTCAAAAATCAAAATGGTGCTTCATTTGAGGTTTGGCTGCAGTTTTATCAAGGTGGGTTTTAAGAATTTAACTGGTGTTGGTTTGGGTTTTAGGAAATTATAATGCAAACATCCTCCCACGTTGGAGACGAATACGAGCCTTTTTCTGGAGAAACGCTGGGTAGGAGAATGACGCTTTGGACTTGAAAACCTCTGAGCCTGTCAGTGGAGCCCAGAGTCCTGCAGGAGAGGGCGGGCCGTGTGCGCGGAACCCGGGGGCTCCCTCGGGCCCGGAGAGGGCGGGCCGTGTGCGCGGAACCCGGGGGCTCCCTCGGGCCCGGGGAGGGCGGGCCGTGTGCGCGGAACTCGGGGGCTCCCTCGGGCCCGGGGAGGGCGGGCCGTGTGCGCGGAACCCGGGGGCTCCCTAAGGAATGCAGCCGTGGCCCTCAGACCTGAGGCGCATCCTCTGGAGACTTAGTAGCATGTTTAGCATCTGAGAGGTTGGATGTGATCGTCTCTTCAAATGCCCTGACGCTCCCTCTCCCGGAGGGAGGACCATTCCGTCCACAGAGGAGTAACTTTCAGAGCCCACTAGATCCAATCACCCAGCCCTTCATCGGCAAGGAGGAACGGAACAGAAATGAGGGCAAGAAACACAGGTTTTATTACCTCCAGGTGTAAGAGGGAAAGGCAAGGTAGAGTGTGTGGTGTGTGGACGTGTGTGTTAAACACTGGCAGGTGGGGGCTGGGGGTGGGCCTGTATAGCCCACGCTGGCCTGCAGGTGCGCTGAGGTCTCCAGAACGAAGCCGAGACTGCACAGTGGGGCAGCCTCCAGGTGAGCCCTTCATCCCAGAAGGCAGCACTCCTGAGGGCGCCAGTCATGGGTCCTGAGGCTGATAGGCGGTGGAGACGTCTCCCGCCCAGTGGTGTCCTCAGAAGCCCTGCCTGGAAACCACGTTCATTCACCCACACAGAGAAACTACACGTCCTTTGTAAGAGGAACCAGCTGCTTTATTTTCACAAAGCTGAACTGCATCCGTTCCCACTGGCTCTCCACTTCAAGGACACCTTAGCCTACATTATGAGAACTTCCCTAACTGTAGGGCAGACCAAAGAAGAACTGAGGCATTTCAATTATGGTGTTGGTGAAAAATATACCGTGGACTGCAAGAAAATCAGCAAATCTATCTCGGAGGAAGCACAGCCAGAATACTGCTTAAAAGTGAGGATGGCGAGACCTTCCCTCGTCATCAGGAGGGACCAATCCCTGGAGAAGGACATCACGTTTGGTAGAGGGTCAGCGAAAAACAGAGGGACCCTCAGTGAGATGGACTGACGCACTGGTGCCACAATGGACTCAAGCATACCAGCAGTCACGTGGATGGCGCAAGACCATGCGGCGTGTTGCTCTGTTGTACGGAGGGTCACTGCGAGTCAGAGCCAACTCGACCGCACCAACCCCCACAGACTGCTCAGCACACCGACTGCAATTCAGTGACAGCTTTCAGCTCAAAAATCTCCCAGTATATTGATGGAAATGTCATACTAGCAAAGTAGGCACTCCTTAAGCTTCTCTTTAGAGTCTAGAAAAGGAACATCCTGTGTCTTTCACAGCTGTGCACACTGTGGGTCTTTGAGAAAGATCAGGTAAGAGAAGGAAGAAGGGAAATCCTTGACATAAATGGCTCTGATTTCTTTGGAGACTCGTGAACACTTTGAGCATGGTTAGTCTTCACCAGGCAGGTCGGCTAGATGCATGGGGAGCTCTGGTCACACCAGATTCTTCATGGTGCCACGTGAGAATGTGCTGGGGTGTTATCTGAAGGGAACTGTGCGTGTGGGATGTGGGGTTATCAGGTCAGAGTGCTGACAGAACCATCCCTTCCACTACCAGTACCCACCACCCACCCATTTATCAAAGCATTTAACCCTGGGGCCATTCAAAAACCCCCAGGAAATAATCTGTCCGAAACAGGAAAATTGTGTGCTTCTACTTTTTAAGAAAATATGCCCTCAAACAACGTTAATTTTACGTCATTCTTTCCACCCATTTTCCCCATTTACTTGTAGATAATGGTTCTAGGCAGTAACGAACACCTTCAGCACCCAACGTATGAAGGGAAACGCGTTCCCTGAGGGAATGTGCTGGCATCTGGGTAACGGGGCTGGGGCTGAGGGGTCTGCCTGTCTTCGCGTGCTGTGGACGGGCCTAGAGCACCCTCTTGTGGACATAGGGCAGCCCGTTCCCAAGTTCCAAATGCTGTTTCTCAGTCTTTTAAAATTAAATTTGCTGAGTTACGCTGTGACATCCGGTCATAAACAACAAATGAAGCCACATAACAAAGTACTCTGTGTGGAAAACCACAAGCGTGCTAGGCTGTTTTTATGCTCTGTGTTTGGAATGAAAAGCCAGGAACCCCACAGCATGTGATCAGTGCTGAAGCTCAGATGTACTGAAGGCCACTCTGACCAGTGGTGTCCTCCTCACCCCCTTCTGCTACCACACGAACTCTATGGGCTCCCTGAACCACTGTCACCCAGCCCAGGCAGGGTGCGGGGCCACCACAGGGTCCTGGCCTTGCTGCAGTCCTTCTGGACAAGTGCAGCATTGACAAGCTGACGAGCTGGATGGCGCCTGGCTTGAGCAGCCTGCTATTTGGAGCCACACCAAGTAACTGCACATTCCTCTTTTTGTTCACCCATTTTTCTAAGTGATTAAACCCTACAATGCTCTGCTGGAGTACCATAAGTCAAATTTAATAACGGCTGGAAACTGTCCCACTCTCGGGGACTGAGCTGGCCCCACAGCCAACTTCAGGCACCTCCGTTCACGGCACGCAGGGGCGCCGTGGTGTTCACAGGTCTGTCAACTGGAGGTCACCACCAGGGCTGAAGGACTGCCGAAAATTCCTATGGGGCACCTATTCTTCACTATTAACAACTGGAAACTGTTGAGATTAGAAAAAAGGGAACCGTAAGACAAATGTGCTCCCTAGGCATTGCCTGCAGGCCTGCTTTCTCTCCTGCTCCGTCGCCATCACTCAGCCCACCTGACGTGGGAATGTTGGCGACACCACAGGATGCGGAATCCAGACTCCCCTGCTCACCTCACCAACCTTCAGGTACGTCACCAGCGGTGATGACACATGGCAGAGGTCCCCGAAGCACAGCCCTGCTCCACCTCTGCTCCTCCACACAACCTCACAGTGTGGGAGTGTACACACACATACATCCACACACCTGCCGCGCACCATCCGTGTGGACACTCCCGCCAGATCTCATCTGGACCCCCGACTCTGACCCGACACCTCCACTTGGTTGTCTCACAAGTGTCTCCTGGTTCCCACATCCCAAATGGAATGTGTGGGGTTCACACCTGTCCCCAACCTGGGCTTCTCCTCCCTTCCAACCGCCCCTTCAGGAAAGGAGCATTGCTTGCACCTCCAGTGTAGATGTTAAATCCAACCAGTCTTCATCGTCCGCACCGTGTGCCCAGATCTCTCACCTGTGCCTACCGCACCACCTCCCAACCTCACCTCTTGTCCTCTGTCCACCTCTGCCATACGACAGCACGTGGAACTTCCATCTCACGCGACAGCTCTGGTCAAATGCCTGGAGGAGCCTCGGGTCCTCTCAACGGCCCAGGCTGTCCAGGTCCGGAGTGGCCGGCCTGTGCCCACTGCAGCACAGCCTCCCGGCGCAGGCCCTTCCCAGCACGTCAGGGTCTTTCCCTCTGAGCACCTCCCTGCTGTCGAGGAACACGCCTAGCTTTCCACGGCTGGCTCCCGCCTGCCCCCACTGCCAGGTCCCAGCTTAGGGCTTGCCTCCTCAGAACCCTTCCTTGACCAACATAAGCAAATTCACAATGGCTGTATTATTGGGGTGATGGTTTAGGATTTCTATCAACAGAATGCAGCTCTGGGAGAACTCGGCTCCCACCGGCTTTGTTCAACACTGTAACAGCCAGTCCGAATGAGGTACCTGGCATAGAGCACACGCTCAATAAGCATTTGTTGAATAAATGTATCAGGACGCTTCCAAAAGGGCAAGACAGAGTTGTTTATAAATTTATAAATTTCAATTATGTTTGCTGTTGTTAAAAAACACGATGAGGAGTAACATAATAGCTGCAAACGTAATTTCTAAAGGGCAGCAACTGTAAAGAGACGAACATTCCAAGTGGAGGACCAACCACTCAACAGTACTTGACAGCACTTAAGGAGCATCGTGGAAAACCCTGAGAACGGCTTCAACGTGGCCAGCGTGACGTCTGTATCGCCAGCACGTCCCCTTCCCGTGTCCGAGCAGACGCAACGCCAGTGTCACTTGCTGATCCCAACAGTAACGGGCAAGGTTCACTTTTACTTTTTTATTATAAAAAAACACAAGAGTTTTAAGAAACGATGAATATATGACAAATCAGGACCACGGTGAGTTATTAAACCCATTCTGTATATACAAAATTCCGAAAGAGGAATATCTTCCAATGTGAAGCACATTATAGCACTGTCCCATATGTACACGGGACACAGACGCGCTCGGGCCGTCTGTGAATCTCTTATGTACACGCCACTGACACAGACCTGCAGGGAGCTGAGGCTCGTCCGGGCCCCCTCCTGACACGTGTTAAATATTTCTAAGGAACTTCAAGACAGGAGAGATGCGCTACAGAGGGTTTCTGCTGAGGGAGGGCTCAGGTTCCACTCCCTCAGGACACCCAGGAAGGAGTCTGGGGGCCTGTTTCTAGCAGAGATAGGAGAAGACCACGCTAGCGGATTTAATTTCTCTAGTCAATCGTGTGAGCACAGAGTCCAAAAATAGTTTGGGAACCAAATCACATTTTTACATTATTAAATTCATTATAAAATGTCACTCGATTTTAAAAAGCCACTAAAAGGACACTTTCTGCAGCACAAAAGGGCTAAGTTCAAGTTTCCGCCATTGGACCAGGACACAGCAAGCTGAGCCATGCCATGGATCACAGCAGCCTCTGTGAAATGTGCGCGGCCAGGCGACCGGCAGACAGGAGACTGCTCGTCCCTCCCTGTCTCCCTGCCCAGCAATGAAGACGGTCTCTGTGGTTTTCTCTCTTTTATGCCTTTCTTTTCAAACCTCTGTTTAGATCTGAGAGCTCAGTAATCTGTGGGCACTCAGACACTGTGAAGGCACTTCTCGGGGCACAGGGACACCCCCGGACCTAGCTGTGCTCTTCCATGCACAATGTGCCAGCTTCCTCCAGATAGCTGACGATCGCAGCCGGGATGCTCTGGGAGGCCTCCTTCCGCCAGGCTTCCAGGATCTTGGATATTTCTGTTGGATTGCTGGGACTCAAGTCACAAAGCGCATAGACAGCTGCTAACTGTACGCCCCATGGTATATCTAAAAAGAATTTTCAAATAAGTCATCACACAAAGAAATAGTGGTTATTTGAACTTTTAACTTTATAATCTAATAAAATAGTATTCAACTATGGAATGCTTTCTACCAGTAATGAAATTTAAACATAACGGGGAAAAAATAATTTAAGACCCATCTACAGATGGAAAAAAAAGAAAGAAAAGAAGATTACAGGCTCCAATCAGTCTCCCAGTGTTGGCTCAAGGCTGCCAAGCCTCTCAGAGCCAACACCAACCCCCTGAAGCAGCTCTGGGAGGACCATACTCCCATATTTAGGCTATAATAAAACGTGGACACCAAAACACTCGTCAAATACGCAACTCTATTAAATGTTCTCCCGGAAGTGCCTCTACGTGGACTTTGAAAATGAAAGCTGTCCTCATACCAGCCTTCGTATACTGAATGTAAGTCTCCTCTTTTAGCCTCAGTTTACAGAGGAGCCGCGTGGTTCTAACTCCCCATTAACTCTATGTTCCAGCTCTCTTTTACATGTACACGCGGCACTGCTGGTTTAAAGAGCCACGGCTGTGGCAACCGATGTGGGAAAACAAAGCTGGCATGGTGCTTACTAGCTCCTTTCTTTTTAATTCCAGTTACCACCGAGTCGACTCCAACTCGTGGCGACCCCATGCGGGTCAGAGTAGAACTGTGCTCCACTGGATTTTCAATGGCTCGTTTTTCGACTCGAGATCATCAGGCGTTTCTCCCAAGGTGCCTCTGGGTGGACTGGAACTGCCAACTTTTGGGTGAGCAGCTGCGTACATTAAGTTACACCACCCAGGGGCTCCACTGGCTCTTTAGCTTAAGCAAATACTTCCTCTGGGCTTTTGTTCCCTTAGGTACAAGGTAAGGTCAATGCTGTGCACCTTAGAGGACCATCCCTGGCCCAGTGTGAGCTGCAGGGCAGTGGCCAGCACAGAGCTGACCCAGAGCAGGCTTGAGTCGGCTCCTGTTCCTTCACATGGGAGGCGAGCATGCTGCCTCTCAGAGGCGCCACGCTGGATCACAGCAGGTGAGCCTGCAAGTCCATCTATCAGCCACCATTTTGGCTGCCATCTTTTACGGTCAATTTAAAATTGAGACTGTACAAGAGTCCATTTTCGTATGGAAGACATGTGCACCCCTCGGGAGCCATCCAAAGTCAAAGAAGCAATTTCAGGGAGAGCACCTTCCAACCGTTCTCGTTCAGCTCACACGGCAAGCCTCATGCCTAAAGCCGAAGACAAAGGACCTGCCATGCTACAAGGATCTCGGGCACAGCTGGGTGCCCAAGACACGGCGGCGGGAAGCTGTTTCACTGTACTACTCTCTGATTGCACAACACTTAAAACAGAAACTAGAGTCATCACTTCCAAGGGTTGCTTTCAATCAAGCTCTTCATATAATAATAAGACAATATAAAATCACATGCTACACGGTATGTAAATTCTAACAGAAGTTACGCCAAGAAGCCTTGTTCACCGGTTTCCAGGTCTCTCTTGATGACAAGAATTCGGTGAGGCCTAGTACCTTGCTGTGCCCGCCACGCACTCCACTCCTGTGGTCTCAGCAGACCATCACAACACAACAGCACGGGAGGGCTCTGTGGACTGCGGGGCGAGGTCACTGTCCCGGACGGCACCGCAGGGGTGTCAGCAGAGTCTCCAAGAGGAAGCGTCAGGGCCAATTAGACCAGTGAGAAAGAATGAACGCCCTCATCCTTAGCCATGCACCACCCAGCAGGACAGACACCACCATTTAAACCAGTACCACCACAGAACCCACAGCTCATCAGGTGTGACTGCTGAACCACAGGGATGACTGCAGCCTGTAGGAGACCTTTTCTCCCTCACCTAGAAGGTGAGCAGAGAGCAGGCCACACGGCTGGGGCTCAAACACTTAGTAGAGAAGCGTTTAAAGTCAAAAAAGTCATCTGTATAAACAAGAGTTTTACCTTCATCCTGAGCATGCTGTATGAACATCCCAATAACTGAGCTGATATTCTTCACAGCAGATGGAAACCCTTCCTTCAAACCCAACTGGCCTAAACGACCTAGGGAAAAAACAAAATACAAAATGTAAAACAATCTTTGGTTAAATGTCAATTAACTTTTCACAAGAATTAAAATTGGTTTTCTTTTGTGTGAGATGATGTAGATTAAACCTCATTCACATCTGAACCAAAGTTTAGGTGGATAAGTGAAGAGGTTAAATGATGTAGAATCGTGACGTAGAGCAGCACCCTTCCTGTTTTGGAGATGAGCCAATGCACACGGCAGACAGAATACGTCCAGCTCAGCGTGCAACCATGCCAGTTGAGCTGTAATAAATGGAATTCAGAAGAATGAGTTCAGGAGGGCAAATATGAGATGGTTAACTTTTGTTAGATTAAAAGACCAATTATAAAACTAAGGGCCCATCAAAAACTGCTTTTTTGGTATAATATTTGGCAACTGCTGCTGTAATATTGATGAGCGCTACTCAAGCACACAGACCCTGTGAAGTCCTCAAGGTGAGAACCATGTCCACAAGAACTGTGACGTCTCTGCCCTTTGCTCAGTGCTGAGATGTGGCCCGGCGGTGAGAAGCAAGGTACTGGCCCTCGGCACGAAGCAGCGGTGCCGCTGACCCTGAGTCGTTCTTCATCACCAGGAGCTCACAGTCAAAACACCGCCCAGCTTCAGCACATGCTGGATGAAGCAGTAACAGTGATTCTCACTGAATCCTGGTGCGAAGCGCCATCACTGTCCTGGACAACGAGACAGGCTGTGAACACCAAGAACCACTGAGGCACAGCGAGCCACCAGGCATCCTGAGGAAGCAGCTGGGTGGTGAGTGGTGAAGGGAACTGGTCGCCTTTCCCATGGACACCACGTTGATGTGAGAGAATGACTGAAAAGCGATGGCTGCTCAGATCTAGGCAGACCTTCTTTCAAAAATGAACCAAGTGTGGAGGAAAATGTAGAACAAAATTCTAACTCACAAAAAAAAAAAATCAGACTTACTGATCTGACAGAGACTGGAGAAACCCCGAGAATATGGCCCCCGGACACCCTTATAGCTCAATACTGAAGTCACTCCTGAGGTTCACTCTTCATCCAAAGATTAGACAAGCCCGAAAAACAAAACGAGACTAAAGGGACACACCAGCCCACGGACAAGGACTAGAAGGCAGGAGGGGACAGGAAAGCTGGTAATGGGGAACCCAAGGTTGAGAAGGGAGAGTGTTGATATGTCGTGCATTGGTAAGCAATGTCACAAAACAAAGTGTGTACTGTTCAATGAAAAACTAGTATCCAAAGTACAATTAAAAAAAAAATACAAAAAAGAATAGTCAAATCCAGAAAAAAAAACAAAAACAAACAAAGTGACCCTGTCACTTCAAGGAAATCTATCACTGTTACAATGATAAAATTTGAGCTTTTAAGCAAAATTTGAATTTTGGAAAACTTCTGTCAGCCACCTAGAGTTTGGCAGCTTTTTAATACTTAAGACTTCTCTGAAGAGACTGGTGATATTAATAAGTACATGGTTTTTTAAGATATTGTTCACATTTAGAATATCTGCAGGCTGGCCCTAGGGATTCCACAGCGTAACCGTGCGAGTTCAGATACGGTTTTGCATTTCACACTGCAACTACTAAAGAAGCCACTACTTCCTGAGCTTTACTGCAGTGACACAGAAAATGTTCACAATCACCCGACGAACCTGTAACATACCCCTCCCCTCTTCCATTTTCGCATCTGTGAGACTGCATTTTCCTCACATATCTCCACCGGAACACCTTACCACAGCAGACCTCTTCCTATTAAGCCAGACAGTGAAGAGGTGTGCAACAATGCAATCCATTCCTCTACTTCTGTTTGTTTTTGAAATACGTTTTTTCTTCATTAAAACGTCAAACAACTATTGTTATTTTAAAATTTACAACTACACATTTTTAAAATTTCTCAGTTACAATCCCTAATACAGTGAATGTGGACAGAGATAATCTGGATAACCAGAGTTCCGGTGGGGGAGGAGGGGGTGGTCTTCCAATGACTTCTGAGAGTACACAGGGGTCCCAAGAACAAAAAGTCTGAGAAGTGCTGATACAGATCCTTGGGCAACCAGATTCAACCACAGGCTCATGAAGCAGGATGGAAGCAACCTCTCGTCCCCACTCCTCCAGATGCCTGCTCCACTCCAGCGCCCCTGCTGTGCATGTCAGCTAGACCCAGGCCATCCTCCACTCCAGCGCCCCTG
>NW_004444008.1:6223732-6260578 GCF_000243295.1 Trichechus manatus latirostris
GCCCCTGCTGTGGATGTCAGTTGGCTCCAGGCCCTCCACCACTCCAGCGCCCCCGCTGTGGATGGGAGCTGGCTCCAGGCCCTCCTCCACTCCAGAGCCTCTACTGTGGATGGGAGCTACCTCCAGGCCCTCCTCCACTTCAGCGGCCCTGCTGTGGATGTCAGTTGGCTCCAGGCCCTCCACCATTCCAGCACCCTGCTGTGGGTGTCAAGCTGGCTCCAGGCCCTCCTCCACGCCAGAGCCTCTGCCGTGGATGTCCGCTAGATCCAAGTGGATTCCTCTCTCCTCTTCACCATGGCCAGGCCCACACCCTCTTCCATCCTTTCTTTTACCCAGGAGGAAGATTCCAGGACAGTTCTGGATGTGCTTTTAGGCAAGTTCCTTTCCTGTGATTTTACAACAGTGCTATATTCATGGTCACTGTCCGTGTCCACATTATAAACACCCCACAGGCAGATGTGAATCCAGTACAGGAGCATCAGATCTATTTGAAAGTGGGGAAGCTGAGGAAATTTTGTTACTTTGCACTTCCTATGAGAAGTAGCTCAGTGCTAGTTACACATACCCTGAATGTTGGGATACGTAGCAGATATTCAGTACATTCTTGTATATCAATGAAAAGCTGGGTAACTCGTATTGCAAGATGAAACTGTAAGCCTCTGTAAAGTTCCTAGGCAGCCTTCAATGAGGATGAAAGTAGTATTTACACCAGAGATGGGGACTTCCAGGTACTGACCACTCTTAAGTATCTCCCTATAATTAGCTCAAACTGCTAACAGCATGACACCGGGTCTATCCTCTGGGACGCAGACCAAGTGCATTAGGTGCACGGCTAACAGCCGTTACAGGATCCTTCAGCCCTGCGAGGAGCCAAGTGCTTCCAGATAATAAAAGAGCATGTTACAATGGCTCCCTTTCTTTCAATTAAAAGTGCTGATACGCTATTTAAATCAATGGAGCTATCTGGGGTAAGATAAGAGGAAATCATGAGTCTCAGTTAGATGGCATGGGGAAAAACACTCCCATATACAACTAACTGACAAAAGATGACGGACAAGTTACAAAACAGATGGAAGAAAAGCCTCTCTGCCGAGGGAGTTTAGTCAGTCCAGGATGGCAAGCCGGGTCAGGACACTCATCTCCAGGTCAGAGACCACTCCCACTCAATGCACAGAGCAGCATCAGCAGAAGAGCTGCGCCCAGAGGGGAAGGTGGGCAGGCCTGCAGGTAGCAAGACCAGGGTTTTATTCCAAGGTTTTAGGTTCAGCCACGCCCAGGAAAAGAGTGAGTTGAGACAATTCCATAGAAAAGATGAAACCTATGAGGAATGGCTACTTCCATCTGCCTACAGAAATCTGATGTGTGAGGACAGTGTTCTCTCAGGGTCTGTGTCCCAGGAAAGGAGTCCTGGTGGCACAGTGGTTAAGTGCTCGACTGCTAACCTAAAGCTCGGTGGTTCGAACCCACCAGCCACTCCGCAGGAGAAAGATGTGGCAATCTGCTTCCATAAAGATTACAGCCTTGGAAACCCTATGGGACAGTTCTGCTCTGTCCTGTAGGGTCGCTATGAGTCGAAATCGACTTGACGGCAGTGGGTTTGGATGGTATCCCAGTAAATACTAGGAAGCCTTATCATTCTAGCCAGGACATAAGCACTTTGGGTCAGAAACTTGGTATCACATAGCTCTGTACTCTACTGGATCCAGTGGTAGGCAAATGGCTGTCCACTGAGTGGTCTCAAACAAGAGCTTACCATGTCCAGAGCTTCATGAAATGAGCAGGTTAGATTAGGCCCTATCACTCCTCCCCATTTCTATGAATCTAAAGCAATTCAAGCATTTCACAAAATAGTCTTTAATATGTTAGCATTCATGTAGGTGAGAATAAACCCCATTTAATAATCATACACTACCATTCACTAAAGCAATGTTAATTTACTTTACTTTTACCTCAATCCAACTAGAGGTGGATTATCCTTATTTTAGAGACAAGATTAGACTATCGTAGTTTATAGCAATTTCTGTACTGTATGTGTGTGGATAAGTGTGTGCATTTATGTGTATTAATATTAGCATGTGAGAGGCAGAAGTTCAATTATAAACAAAATGTACTAATATGGAAACTCTTAATCCCTGACAAAGATGGCTGAAACACTAATTTATGAAGAAAGATTATAAGGAGGAGGATGAATTAGGCTGCAAAGGTGTCTACTCCAATCATTCTACAAAATCACTCATTATGGAAAGGTTTCAAAATCAACATTATTATTACATATGTATTTCCTCATCACCATATCATCAATAAAAAGAAAAGCACCAAGGGAAACAGACAACTCACCAATGAGCCTCAGTACAGACGCTATAATAATATCAGGGGTATATCCGACGTTCACGTGTCCTTTCCTGTACTTTATCCATTTGTCCATTACCGGCCACAGCTCCTTGCTATAAAATTAAAAAACAAAGCAAACAAAAAGTAATTAGTTCTTACATGGTAATCTAATGTATTACTATAAAAATTAAACAAAAGAAAAATGAAAATTAAAGCAGTCCAAATCCCCCAGTCTCAGACAGCTATTACTCTTGTAACCACGGGCTTTTCTTTCTAGATACTTCTCTCTTCATGTACGTATTTCTGATGAAAGACTGCAAGGCAGTGCTTAGGAAGGAGGGGTCTGGAGTTGCGCAGGAAGAGATCCCAACGGTCAATGCCTTGTCCTCACCACGAGCCAGGAGATCAAGGACAAAGCACCTCTGTCCAGCAAGAGCCCGGGTCGTCACCCATAACTGGGAAAAAACCGTGCCCTGCCTCCAGGGCCCTGGAAGAGGAAGAGGCTGAGACACACTGTAAGCACTCACACAGCACACAGACTGTTCTCACTTGTCTTACTTAGGAACAACTGAGATGCAGTTCACATCAATACACAAACATCTATTTATAGCTGTTTCTTTCAATATAGATACATCTCATTCAACAGAAGCACCATCATCCAATCAATTCCCTACTGTTGGACATTGATGTCTGCTCTTTCCCTACTACTAAGGGGGAGGAGAAAGCAAGAGAACACCCTTGTTCTTACATCCAGGGAAAAGTGTTTGACTATTTCCACAGAACACATGCCTAAAATATCTAAAGGATATTGACTATTGACTCTTCGCTAAATTCTTTTTCATGTCACGTTGTTCTTGTTGGGGGATGCTGAGTTGGTTCCGACTCATAGATACCCTACTGTAACAGAACAAAACACTGCTGGGTCCTGTGCCATCCTCACAATCCTTGCTATGTTTGAGCCCACTGTTGCAGCCACTACGGCAATCCATCTCATTGAGGGTCTTCCTCTTCTCCTCTGACCCTCTACTTTACCAGGCATGATGTCCTTTTCCAGGCAGTGGTCCCTCCTGATAACATGTCCAAAGTACATGAGACAAAGTCTTCCCATCCTCCCTTCTAAGGAGCACTCTGGCTGTATTTCTAATATAGATTTGTTCATTCTTCTGGCAGTCCATGGTATATTCAATATTCTTTGACAACATCATAACTCAAAACCATCAATTCTCCTTTGGTCTTCCTTATACATTATCCAGCTTTCTCATGCATATGAGGTGACTGAAAATACCATGGCTTGGGTCAGGTGCACCTTAGTCCTCAAAGTGACATCTTGTGCTTTTTAACACTTTAATGAAGTCTTCTGAAGCAGATTTACCCAATGCAATGTGTCTTTTGATTTCTTGACTGCTGCCTCCATGGGCATCGACTGTGGATCCAAGTAAAATGAAATCCTTGACAATATCAATCTTTTCTCCATTTATCATGATGTTGCTTATTGGTCCAGTTGTAAGAATTTTGGTTTTATGTTGAGGTGTAATCCATACCAAAGGCTGTAGTCTCTGATCTTCATCAGTAAGTGCTTCAAGTCCTCTTCGTTTTCAGCAAGCAAGGCGGTATCATCTGCATATTGCAGGCTGTTAATGAGCCTTTCTCAAATCTTGATGCTGCGTTCTTCTTCATATAGTCCAGCTTCTTGTTTTATTTGCTCAGCACACAGATTAAGTATAGTGAAAGGATACGACCCTGATACACACCCTTCCTGATTTTAAACCATGCAATATCCCCTTGTTCTGTTCGAAAGACTGCCTCTTGGTCTATGTACAGATTCCTCATGAGCACAATTAAGTGTTCTGGAATTCCCACTCTTCACAATGTTAACCATAATTTATCACGATCCACAGTCAAATACCTTTGCATAGTCAATAAAGCACAGGTAACCATCTCTGCTTTCAGCCAAGATCCATCTGACAACTGCAGCGACATCCCTCATTCCAAGTCCTCTTCTGAATCTGGCTTGAATTGCTGGCAGCTCCATGTTAATGTTGTGCTGCAACCATTTTTGAACGATCTTCAGCAAAATTTTACTTGCGTGTGATATTGTTCGATAATTTCCACATTCTGCTGGATCACCCTTCTTTGGCATAGGCACAAATATGGAACTCCTCCACTCAGATAGCCAGGTAGCTGTCTTCCAAATTTCTTGGCATGGATGAGTGAGGACTTCTAGTGCTGCATCCGTCTGTTGAAACATCTCAATTGGTATTCCATCAATTCCTGAAGCACTGTTTTTCGCCAATGCCTTCAGTGCAGCTTTGAAGTCTTCCTTCAATACCATCCGTTCTTGATCATATGCTACCTCCTGAAATGGCTGAGCATTGACCAATTCTTTTTGGTACAGTGACGCTGTGTATTCCTTCCATCTTCTTTCGATGCTTCCTGTGTCACTGAATATTTTGCCCATAGAATTCTTCAATATTGAAAATCGAGGCTTCGATTTTTTCTACAGTTTCTTCTAGCTTGACAAATGCCAAGTATGTTCTTCCTTTTTAGTTTTCTAACTCCAGATCTTTGTACATTTCATTGTAATACTTTGTCTTCCTGAGCCGCCCTTTTGAAATCTTCTGTTCAGCCCTTTTACTTCATTTCTTCCATTTGCTTTAGCTACTCGACGTTCAAGAGCAACTTTCAGAGTCTCTTATGATATCTATTTTGTTCTTTTCCTTCTTTCCGTTTTTTTAATGACCTTTTACTTTGTTTACATGTTGTGTCCTTGATGTCATCCCACAATTCATCTGGTCTTCGGTCGTTAGTGTTCAATGTGTCAAATTTAATTCTTGATATGGTCTCAAAATTCAGGTAGGATATACTCAAGGTAATACTATGACTCTCGTGGACTTGTTTTAATTTTCTTCAGCTTCACCTTGAACGTGCATATAAGCAATTGATGGTATATTCCACAGTCGACCCTTGTCCTTGTTCTGACTGATGATACTGAGCATCTCCATTGTCTCTTTACACAGATGTAGTCGATTTGATTTCTGAGTATTCCACCTGGAGAGGTCTATGTATATAGTTGCCATTTTTGTTGCTGAAAAATGTATTTGCAACAAAGAAGTCGTTGGTCTTGCAGAATTCTATCATGTGATCTCCAGCATCATTTCTATCACCAAGGCCATATTTCCCAACTACTGCTCCTTCGTCTTTGTTTCCAACTTTGGCATTCCAATCATCAATAATTATCAATACATCGTGATTACACGTTTGATCAATTTCAGACTGCAGAAGATGGTAAAACTCTTCAATTTCATCTTTTGCATTAGTGGTTGGTGGATAAATTTGAACAGTAGTCCTATTAACCAGTCTTCCTTATAGGGGTATAGATACTGTCCTATCACTGACAGCATTGTACTTCAGGATAGATCGTGAAATGTTCTTCTTGAAGACGAATGCCACACCATTCCAATTCATGTCATATCCTCCCTTTAACCAGCCTCTCTCAGCCAGGGTTCCACCAGAACATTAAGATCTACAGAAACATGATGTGAATGACTAAGCTCTCCCTTCTCCCTAGGAAGGCCCAACACCCCAGCTGGAATTCTGGAAGCACAGGGTCCACAGATATATCCAATGGGTGCCCAAGGGCATCATGCTGAGTTCTCTCCAGAAACCCCAGGTGAGAAGGGCTGCAAACCCGGAGTTTTGAATATTACTGCTCATTTGGGTATTCGCTGAGTATCAGAATGTTAGGATGATGGTCACTGGGCTCCACTCAGCACGTACCAGTGGAGCTCCCACGTGTGGGCACTGTCCTGCATGCTGAGGATATGGCAGTGACCAAAGAAAAGTCCTTCCCACACGGGCTTCAGCTCTAGTTGGGAGAGTGATAATTAGTAAATATCAGAATGAAATGAAACGCAGTGTGATAGGTGCTAGAAAAAAAAAATCAAAAGAATGCGACGATACAGGTAATTTAAGGATAGTTTTCTTACCCAAGTTGAGGTGTTGTCATTTGGAAATGTTTCAGTTGGCTTAACACTTAAACAACAAAAATGATTCAAAACCACAATTTGGCAATGGTTCTACGGACCACCATCCGATTCAAACAGCTCATCTTGATTTTCAATTGGCAAAGCAGTCCTGTACCTTATGATATTGTCATGTGTCCAAATCCACTTTTGATGGCAGCAGAGCAGATCAATGGCAAATATGTATTCCCATGTGTTATCACTCAGGTCTTCACCAAACTTCTCACTCGACTGAAATTCTGTTTTTGGACATAACTGTATTGTCAAAAGCAGCTTAGAAACCATGAAGCCGACATCTACAGGAGCATTCTAATAAATGAAAAAAGAAAAAATATGATGGCGTCTCAAATATAACACATTTTATGCCAGTACTCTCACCAAAACCAAATCAAACCCACTGCCTTCAAGTCAATTTCGACTCACAGTGACCCTATAGGACAGAGAATTGCCCCACAGGGTTTCCAAAGCTGTGATCTTTACAAAAGCAGACTGCCACATCTTTCTCCTACAGAGTGGCTGGTAGATGGTCAGCAAACGAATGCTTTAACCACTGCGCAAGAGCTCCTTAATATATCACATGAATAATCATTTATTTTAAAAAAATACCTTTTTAAAAGTGTTCTATTTTGAATAAGGAACTATGTTAATCTTAGTCATAATACTTCTTGTCATAAATGATTACTGCATGGTGGTTGATAAGCCACATAAAGAAGCTACAGACAGGATGTAGAATAAAATCAGGTAGAAAAGAGATCAGCAGCCATCCACATACGACGTCAAGTTTTTATCAACTCAAATCCAGTGAGGTCATAAAATAAGTTAAAATAAAAATAATTAATCCTTTAAAAATTTCTTTAAATTCTGTCATTATTCTGACACTAGAATTCTGATTGCCTTTTCCAGAATTTTATAAAGTTGACTGAAAGTATTAGACCTTACTTCTGGTCTCTTCCACATCTGTGCATGTTTTCTGACCTTTATCCAAGCTGTGACTATGTCTGTAGTTTATTCCTTTTATTGCTGAGTAGTATTCCACTGTATGGATACACTGCAGTCTGTTCATCCATTTACCCTTTGAAAGGTTTCCGGGTTATTCCCAAGTTTTGGCTATTATGAAGAAAGCTGCTATGAACATTCACATACAAGTCTTAGTGTGGACACACATTTCACTTCTTGTGGGTGAACACATGAGGGTGGAATGGCTGAATCCTTTACTAAGAGTGTGTTTAATTTTATACAAAGCTGCCCAACTATTTTCTAGAGTGGTTGTATCATTTAGCGTTCTTACCAGCACTATGTGAAAGATTCAGTATAAAAATTGTACACACGGTGATATAGGGTACATACTCAGTACAAGAAAAGGCTTGGGCTTGAAAATTTGCAATACTATTTAAAGGGCTCAACAGGTTGGCCTATGGTTTGTGTATAAATATCCTGAGAGTAGTGTTGAGAGTCTCAAATCCTCTAGCAGATAATCCATAACAAAATTATGGTACAAAATAATCTACCTGGTAACATGAGCTCAGCCCAAATGGTAAACATGTCCCCAGGGAAGTGCTCATAGGGCCGCTATGAATGGACTCGGTGGCAATGGGGTTTTTATGGGTAGGGAAGTTCAGTGACTTCGCAACCTTTTTTCAAAGCAGTTTTTATTTCTACATGCTTTGTTCTCTAGAAGGTGCAGAAATAAATTTACACATGATGAAGTAAATCAAGCCCCTATTATGAATTCTTTTGTATTAAAGAACAAACACATTTTACAGTGACTGAACATCAGATAATCCATACGCTGTTTAAAAGCTTATGAGACTCTGGTACGTTTCAGTTATGATTATACTTTGAAGTATTTGATATTAGAATTGTGATTTTAATTAGATATGTATAACCAAAACCAAAAAAACCAACCCACTGCTGTTGAGTAGATTCCAACTCATAGAGACTCATAGTAGAACTGCCGATAGTTTCCAAGGCCGCAATCCTTACGGAAGCAAACTGCCACATCCTTCTCCCGTGGAGCAGCTGGTGGGTTCAAACTGCTGACCTTTCAGTTAGCAGCCAGCCGAGTGCTTAACCACTGCACCCCCACCAGGGCTCTTTAGATACATGTAAGATAATGTAATTACGTTTGTAAACAATGCTTGAACATTTAAACAGTTGATATTCTACATTCTAAATCTGACTTCTTACATTCAAAAGTTGCTTAAGTGCTTAGAAATAAAGTTGCTTATAAGATATGAAAGTCTATTCTGAAGTGTTCTAGAGAAATATATCTTAAATGTATAAAGTACTTTAAGAATTAAATGGTTGAAATTTGTAAACCGGTATTATTTAGGGAATTTTAATCTGTTAAAATGTATGAGTTAATAGAATATTAATTAATGACCAAGTTAATGAAACTGTTATCATCATAATTGATCTGATTTATAAATGGAACAAGATTTACAATTTTAAAGGCTTTTAAAATAGTTATCTTATTTTACAGTTCTAAAAACTGAGCACCAACTTAAACCAAGATGTCGTTTCTACACATAAAAGATCCTTCCAGATTTTAACAACTCACTGGAAAAAACTGAGAGCAAAGCCACTGACCAAGGCACCTTAATAAGATGCCTCACGTCATGTAATGTAAGACCCCTAGTTCCTGATTTTAACCCGAAAAGAACTAGTCATTTGCCATTGAGGACAATGCATACTATTGATTTCTTGTTAACTAGTAGTATTAGGTTTAATAACTTTCCTTTTATTTTGTATTTTAGAAAGGTCATGAACTTTCATCTTTATTGATTACACTGATTTCTGGATTCTGAAACACCATGAAGTATTCTTTAGCTACATGACAGAAATCTACTGTTTTACTTACAATTTTTACATCCAAATACCTCACTGAAAACTAGCTTATAATTTCTTTCTTGTGTTGTACTATATTGTATTTTGTTATCGAAAATGAAAAGAACTTTCAATCTTTCCTTATGCCTGAAATAACTTGGAATGATTTCATTTTTTAGAGATTAGATAAAACGCAGGCAGAGCCAATAAATATAAGCCATTTCGTACAGTCAATTTTACTTCGTTTTTCAACCTCTTTTATGCTAATTGGGAACAAGTGGTCTATTCAAGTGTTCTACTTTTAAAACCAATTTTCATAAATTTTTATTTTGCCAATAGAAATCATCCTAGATTTCCAAATCTGTTGCTAGAGTTTTCTTCTAATTCTTCTTCCTGTATTTCTAGCTACGTCTTCTGTCCCATTACAAATTTTGAGTATTTTTGCTTTGTTCCTTCTTCATTAATCTGAACTGTGACTGATTATCTATTTTGTTAGTTTTAAAAGTTTTTATCTTCCATATGGTTTGTCTATTCTCCATTTCATTACTATTACCTTTTTCCGTAAATTCTTTCTCAATTTTTAAATTTTTAAGATGAGTATCAACCACATTTATTATCTAC
This sequence comes from Trichechus manatus latirostris, assembly GCF_000243295.1. NCBI lineage: Eukaryota > Metazoa > Chordata > Mammalia > Sirenia > Trichechidae > Trichechus > Trichechus manatus. The sequence continues at coordinate 6,233,533 of NW_004444008.1, forward strand.
TTTATTAATTAAGGCATTTATACTATTTTGTTAAGTATAAATTTCTCTAAAAATCAGAGATCTTTGATATGAAGGGTTTTCCTTTTCATCAATTTGTCAAATGTTGTGATTTTTGAGTTACTGTTTGTTCCAAGACTGTCCAGAAAAATAACAGCTGCCATCGAGGTGATTCCAACTCATGGTGACCCCATGTGTGTCAGAGTAGAACTGTCCTCCATAGGGTTTTCAATGGCTGACTTTTGGGAACTAGATCACCAGGCCTTTCTTCTACAGCCTTAGTGGGCTCGAACGTCCAACCCTCCGGTTAGCAGCCGAGCATGCTAACCATTTCTCTCACCCAGGGACTCCAGAACTGTATGTGTATCTCAGTTTCCAAGTAAACACTTTTATGGAATCTGTGAACTATTTATTTCTAATTTTACCCAATTTCACAGTTTTGTGCATAAACCTTTTACTTTCTAAAAATCAATGCTTTTATGGGGCGAAATTCATGACTGACTTTGTAAACGTTCCATGGATGTATGAAAATATATACAGCAAAGCCTGCAAAAGATGGAATGTGTATAAGGCAGAAACCTTCAGAGATGGAAAACTCAAATATTTTACACAGAGAGTGACAGAAAAGTGTAAGACTGCACCCTGTCAAAGGCAGAAAACCTGTGAGACCCGGAAAAATAAGGCAGTCCCATTGAGTTCTGGCTCTCACAGGTTTCACTGTACATTCTTCCCTCAAGTTTATTTTGTATATTATTGAATTCTTCTATGCCCTTATTTATTTTGTGTACCAGAGCAGTTTATTTCTATCAGAGAGCATTTGGGACTCTTCTACTATAATGGTATTTCTTCCTCAAAATCTTTCTCATCTTTCTAATAGTTTTGAATTTATATTTTTATCTGATGTATCTGGAACTACGTTAAACTTTTATCTTCTTCAGATAAGATGTCTTTTACCATTATATCATCCTGCTCTGGTTACTCCTGAACAGGCAAAAAGAGGTGGGTCTGGTGCACAAGGGATGGAATGCTACCTGAGGTAGCAGGCTGGGGCAGGCTCTACAGATGGATGCAGATGTGGACTGGTGGGAGCCAGGGGGCTCCTCTGAGGGCTAAATGTATGGATGAGCATATACGTTGGAATTTGTGATGATGTACTAGATACAATCACTGAAGAGCTTATAAGAGTCTTGCTTTTTAAATATTTTACCTAACTTCAACATTTAACATTTACCAAACTTTCTTCTGCTAATAGCCCTCTGCTTTTTCATACAAAATAAAATTCAAATGAATAATACCGAAAAGTACTAAAAAGGAAAGCAAAACGGTATATAAAATTCCACTCTATGAATAAGCCAGGAGAATTTTTTTTTTTAAAGAGGAAAGTAATAAATATACATTAAAATAAAAGAACACAGTAAGTCCAGCCTTTACTGACTGGAGCATCTCTTCTTACAATTAACATATCAGCATCCAGAAATTCTCATTAGATAAGATCTATGAATAAAAGAACACAGCTAGATTCTGGTTTAGCACACAAATCATTAAAGAAAAAACAAAATAATAAAAGGTAACAAGGGAACAAAGAGAAGAAATATAAATTCCATCAACGGGGAAGAAAAAGACAAGACTATTAGATTCAAAAAATCTTCACAGGAAGGAGCTGAGGTATCAATTTTTTCAGCCTCTCTAAGAGTTCGGCTGCTAACCAAAAGGTCGGCAGTTCGAATCCACCAGCTGCTCCTTGGAAACCCTATGGGGAAGTTCTACCCTGTGCTGTAGGGTAGTTAGGAGTCGGAATCGATTTGACGGCGACAGGTTTGGTTTTGGTTTTATAAAGAACCTATTATAAGAGCAAATAATTTGTATCTCCTCTGAGCCCTTTACTGGAAAAACAAATGTATATATACTTATGTATGGATTCATCAAATAACCATAAATTAGTGTATAAACAAACTTTGTTAAAACAACACAACACATAGGTCAACAGTTACTCTTGGAATGTCTCGTGCATACTAAATAAGCAAAACGCACAAGCTTAGGCTAAAATGATATTTAAATAAACCTAATGCAAAGAATAGTATCTTTAAAATGTCTAGGAACTAATGCAAAAAACTACAAAAGCAAATAACATTTATGTCAGCTCTCAAAGTATGGTATTGTAAGCAATAAAAACAAAGCTCACCTTCTCCCAATTGAGAAAAGCTCTCAAGCAGTTCAGAACCTCTCCTTTAGCGCGCTGCCTGGCAACTAACTGCATTGCTTTATTAATCACTGATTGGGAGATAAACACATCGTGCCACATGTTTGCAATAAATAAAGTCAGTTTGTCAGACTCGGGGAAATCTATGAGAAAGAAAAACAGATGGTAAGCCTTCATGTCTGAGCAAGTGAATACTGTACATTACAGACTAGGAGTCACTGTATTCATGAACATCACAACTTAGGAGACATTCTACAACGGCAAGGAATGCAAATGGCAGCCCACGTGAGCCCTGGCTGCAGCCATTTCAAAGTCGGCTTTGCTTTCTTCGCCCCTTCCCTTCGGTAAACTAAGCGTATGTTAAACATAAGTAATGCGTGAATATACGTATATCTAGGTAGATAGATTGATTTGTATGGAAAGAACAATAAAAAAGAAATGAGTAAAAGGAAAAATCCTCTCTCCAAACGTCCCCACACCCAGTCCTCTCCGATGGGCAGGGGTCACCATGGGCCATTTTATACACTTACACAGACAGAACTTACTTGGAGAACGTAAAGTTTTTGATTTGCACATAAAATATATTTTAAAAATTATGGGTAGCAATCCTTTCATTACGAATCCTGTCTCCCATACTGCAGCTTGTCTTTTGATTTTTTAAATCAACTTAATAAAGGCATAGTTTACGTGCAATAAAATACACTCATTTTAAGTCTACAGTTCAATGGATTTGAACGAGTACGCCCACACGACCCCCAGCACCATCAATGCAGAGAGCATTTTCATCAAAAGACCCCTCGGTTGGAACCCTCCCCAGCTTCAGACAACCCAATCTGCTCACTGTCCCTATAACAAGCCCGCCTTTTCTATAACTTCATGAATGGGGTCACACACTAGCGCTCTTTTCAGTCTGGGATCACTCTGCATGCTTGGAGAGTCACCCATGCTGTTGCAGGTATCCCCATTCCTTCCCTTTGCACTGCTGAGTAGTGTTCAATTGTTGGGATCCATTACAATTTGTTTGCCATTCCTGGGACATTTCTACCCAGGTGATGTATGTTTGTTTCCAGGTATGGGCTATTATGAATTAAGAAACTTCCAGTATTTGTGTACTAGTCTGTGTGGGTATGTCTTCATTTCTGCTGGATAAAAACCTAGCGGTGGAATTGCTGGTCATATGATAACTGATGTCTTAATTTTATAAGAAACTGTCAATGGGTTGTCCAGTGTGGCTGTACCAGTTGACAGATGTGTCAGCAATGTATGGGAGCTCAAGTTGCTCCAATCTTCCCCAACGCTTAAAACTGACAGTCATTTTTATTTCAGCTCTTAAGAGCCCTGGTGGCACAGTGGTTAAAGTGATTGACTGTTAATTGAAAGGCTAGCAGTTCAAATCCACCAGCAGCTCCATGGGAGAAATATATGGCAGTATGCTTCCATAGAGATTTACAATCTTGGAAACACTATGGGGTCGCTATGAGTTGGAATCGACTCAATGGCACTGGATTTGAATTTTTTGGACAGGGTGCAGAGTGCTGTAACTGTGGATTTAATTTGCATTTCCCTAATTATTACCATTAGGAGGAAATACAGCAGAATACTCCTTAGAAGGGAGGATGGCAATACTTCATCTCCCTTACTTTGGACACATCATCAGCAAAGATCAATCACTAGAAAAAGAAATCATGTTTGGTAAAGTGAAGGGTCAGCAAAATGAGGGAAACCCTCCAAGAGATGGATCAATATGGCGGCTGCAACAGTGGGCTCCAACACACCAACGATTGCGAGGATGGTGCCGGACTGGGCAACGTTTTGTCCTGCTATACTGAAATCACCATGAGTCAGAGACAACTCGATGGCAACCGGCAACAACAACTACCATGTTCAGCGTATTTTCATGTGCTTCTTGGCCATTCATATACCTCCTTTTGTGAGCTATTAAAATCTTTTGCCTATTTCTTTTTACCTGGGTTTCCTGTCTTCTTTTATTAAGGTAAGAAGTTATTAATATAATCCAGGTACAAGTCCTTTGTCAGCTATGTGTATTGAGGGTACTTTCTCCATGTCCTCCTTTGTATCTTGTTAATGGAGTCTTTTGAAGAGCAAATATTCTAAATTTTGATAAATACCAATTTATCATTTTTTCCCTTTTATGGTGATAGGTTTCTGTATGTCCTAACACATCTAGACCTATGTCAAGGTTATGAAGATTATCTTCTGTATTCTTCCAAGAAGTGTTACAGACTTTGCTTTTACATTTAGTACGACAATCAGTTTCAAGTTAATTTTTGCGTATGGTGTGTAATAAGATATAGATAACTAGTCGTTCCAGCACCATTTGTTGAAAGAATAATTCTGCATAGAATTAGCTCGGCACCTTGGTCAAAAATCTACTGACTGGGCATTTCTGGTCTCTGGACTCTTCTCCATTCCACTGATGACTGCAGTTTTACACCCATACATTTTTTTAAACTAGTTCTACTGGTTCTTTACATATACATTTAAAATTCAAAATCAGCTTACCAATGTCTACCAAAATGTCTGCTGGGATTCTGACTGTAATGTCAATGAAATGACAGATCAATTTGGAAAGAACTGACATCTTAACAACACTGAGTGCTCCAATCCATGAACAGGTTGTATCTCTCCTTTTACGGAGATGGTCTTTACTCACTCAGCAATAGTGTTTAGTGTAAGGTTGTGCACATACTTTATTAAATTTATATCTAACTGTTTTGTTTCTTTAATCTGCTGGAACTGAAATTTTTAAATTTCATTTGCCAAATGTATATTTCTAGTACATCATTGTTGTCAGGTGCCATCGAGTCAGTTCCAACTCACAGCAACACTACGTACAACAGAACAAAACACTGCCAGGTCTTGTGCCATCCTCACAATCATTGCCACACATTTAAAGCCACTGCAGCAGCCACTGTGTCAATCTGTCTTGTTGAGGGTGTTCCTCTTTTTTGACGACCCTCTGGTTTACCAAGGAGGATGTCCTTCTCCAAGGACTGGTCCCTCCTGATAACGTGTTCAAACTACGCGAGACAAAGTCTCGCCATCCTTGTTTCTAAGCAGCATTCTGGCTGTACTCCTCCCAAGACAGATTTGTTTGTTCTTTTGGCAGCCCGTGGTATATTCAATATTCGTCAACATCATAATTCAAAGGTGTCAATTCTTCTGTTTCCCTTACTCATTGTCCAGCTTTCACATGCCATGAGGCGACTGAAAATGCCATGGCTTGGGTCAGGCACACTTTAGTACTTAAAGTGACATCTTTGCTTTTTAACACTTACAGAGGTCTTTTGCAGCAGCTGTGCCCAATGCAATACATCTTTTGATTTCTTGATTGGTGCTTCCATGGGTGTTGATTGTGGATCCAAGTAAAATGAAATCTTTGACAACTTCAATATTTTCACCATTTATCATGGTATTGCTTATTGCTCCAGTTGTGAGGATTTTTGTTTTATGTTGAGGTGTAATCCATGCTGAAGGCTGTAGTCTTCATCAATAAGTGCTTCAAGTCCTCTTTACTTTCAACAAGCAAGGTTGTATCATCTGTATATCACAGGTCGTTAATGAGTCTTCCTCCAATCCTGATGCCATAGTCTTCTTTATATAATCCAACTTCTCAGATTATATGCTCAGCAAACAATTAATAAGTACAGTGAAAGGACATAACCCCGATGAACACCTTTCCGCCATTTATGTTGTGGAAAAAAGGTATTTCCAATGAATAGGTCATTGGTCTTGCAAAATTCTATCATGTGATCTCTGGTGTTGTTTCTAACACTAAGGCCATATTTTCCATCTACTGATTCTTCTTCATTGTTTCCAACTTTAGCAATCCAGTCAGCAGCAATTATCAATGCATCCTGACTGCATGTTTGATCAATTTCAGACCGAAAAACTGGGTAAAAATCTTCAATTTCTTCATCTTTGGAATTAGTGGTTGCTGCACAAATTTGACTAAGAGATGTATTAACTGATCTTCCTTGTGAGCATATAGATATTATCCTGTCACTGATAGTGTTGTACTTTAGGATGGATCTTGAAATGTTCTTCTTGATGACGAATGCGACGTCATGTCATTCCTCTTCGTCATTCATGGCATAGGAGACCATATGATTGTCTGATTTGAAATGGTCAATACCAGTCCATTTCCGCTCACTAATGCCTAGGATATCAATCTTCAAGCACTTCAGTTTTTTACAAACTTCCAATTTTCCTAGATTCATACTTCGTACATTCCACGTTCCGATTATTAATGGATGTTTGCAGTTATTTCTTATCATTTGGGTCGTGCAACATCAGCAAATGAAGGTCCTGAAAGCTTGACTCCATCCACATCATTAAGGTTGACTCTACTTTGAGGAGGTAGCTCTTCCCTAGTTGTATTTTGAGTGCCTTCCAACTTGAGGGGCTCATTTTCCAGCACTATATCAGACAATGTTCTGCTGCTATTCATAAGGTTTTCACTGGCCAATTTTTTAAGAAATAGATCACCAGGTCCTTCTTCCCAGTTTGTCTTAGTCTGGAAGCTCAGCTGAAATCTGTCTGCCATGGCCCTACTGGTATTTGAAATACAGGTGGCATAGCTTCCAGCATCACAGCAACACACAAGCCACCACAGTACGAGAAATTGACAAGTGGCGGCATTTTAGTATACAAATATACAACTAATTTTTTTATTTTTGTTTTTGGTATCTTAACTCCTCGACAAACTGACTTACTAGTTCTAGGAGCTATTTTATGGATTCCTTAGCATCATATGTCTAGAAACGAAGATGGTGTTACTTCTTGCTTTCAAATCTTTATACTCTTACTTCTTTTTCTTGCTTTGCTGCCCGGGCTAGGAATTATTTACTTCAATGCTGAAAACAAATTAAGAGTGGCCACCTCTGCCTTGCTCCTGATCTGAAGAAGCATTCAGCCTTGGACCAGTAAGTATGATATTAGGTTTTTTGTAATATTCTTTATCAGCTTGAGGAGTTTCCCAATCATCTGATCTTTGAGGAGTTTCTATAGTGAGTGTTGACTTTATGAAATCATTTGTTTTCTTTTCATTTCAGTCAATGCAGTGAATTTAATTTCTGAATGTTAAACCAAAACATTCCTAGAACAAATCTTAATTGCTCTAGATGTAGTATCCCTTTTACATATTGCTGGACTCAATTTGCTAGAAGTTACTTAAAGAATTTTGCTTCTGTCTGTATTTATTTATGAAATTGATCTGCACTTTTCTTTTGTTGTAATTGCTTTGTCCGGTTTTGGTGTCAGGGTAATACATGTACCACATACAACTTAGGAAGGGTTACCCCCTCACCTACTTTCTGAAAGACATTGCATGGGATTGTCATTATCCACAGATGCCAAACTGGTTCTGAAAGTTTTCTTTGTGGGAAGGTTTCAATTCTAAATTTAAGTTCTATAGTAAACATAGGACTATTCAGAAGTTTTGTTTCTTTTTGTGCCAGTTTTGATAATTTGTATCTTAGAAAGAAATGTCCATAATATTCTTTTATTGACTGTAGGATCTGCAATAATGTCCTCTTTCACTCCTAATATTGGTAATTTTTGCCTTTTCTCCAGCTAGAAATTAATCGTTTTTTAAAACAATCTTTTCAAAGAATTATTATTGATTCCATAGGTTTTTCTCTATCGTTTGTTGTCCAATGTCTACTTCGCTGACATCCACTCTTACTTTCATTATTTTCTTCTACTTAATATACGTTTGCTTTTTTCTTCTATCTTCTTAAGACATCAGCTTAGATCACCGATTTTAGACTTCTCTGCTATTCCAGTTAATATTTAAAACTATACATTTCTTTCTAAGCTGTAGCTGTATCTGAAAAATTTTTATATGCTGATTATTCTCATCATAGAATACAAACTATTTTATATTTATTTTGCCTTGCAATTTCTTTTTTGACCCATGGATTATTCAGAAGTACAATGTTTGATTTTCAAACTTTGGGGGTTTTCCTGGCTATATTATTGCCATTGACTTCTAATTCCATAGTGGTAGACAAAAAATACTCTTTAAAAAAAAAAAAAAAGAATTTAAAAATTACAAGAAGAGTCTTTTATATCCCTTCACACACTTACCTTTTCCAGTGTTCCTCCTTCCTCTTGTACATCTAGGTCATTTCTCTCTAGTCTGACAAACTAACTGTACCATTTCTGATAGTATATCCTGCTGCCACAATCCTGTTTTTCTGTATTTGAAAGTGTCTTTATTTTTCTTTCATTTTTGAAGATAATTTCATTGAGTATACAATTCTTGGTTGACCAATTTTCCCCCATCTTGATGATGTCACTCTGATATATTCCGGCCTTCTCTGTATCTGATCAGAAGTCTACTGTCTACCACACTGTTATTCTGCCTGCTTTCAGAATCTTTTCTTCTCTTTAGCTTTCAGCGGTTTGACTATGATGTGCCGAGATGCAACTTTTTGTGCAGCTATTCTACTTGTAGTTCAATAAGTTTCTTAGATCTTTAAGTTAATGGATTCCACCAAATTGGGTACACTGTCGTAATTATTTCTTTAAATTTTTTTTACTGCTCCCATCTGCATCTCTCTCTCTCTTCTTTAGGGATTCCAGTTATACATGTGTTACATGGTTTGCTATTGCCCCAGACATTTCTGTTGATTTCCCTTCAGTCTTTCTCTTGCTGTTCTTTGGATCTGATCATTTCTATTGGTCTATCCTTAAGTTCACCAAATCACCTGTCATCTCAAACCGGTTGCTCAGCCCATTTAGTGAATTTAACATTTCAGTCATTAAACTTCTGAACTCTAAAATACCCATTTGGTAGGTTTTTAGCTTCCATTTCTCTGTTACAAGACCTCATCTTTCCACATTATTAAGACCGTATTTTCCTTTAATTCTTTAAATTTATTTGAAACAGCCATTTTAAAATCTGTATCTGCTATGTTCAACATATAAGCCAACTTGGGAGTTTCTACTGGTAGCCTTTTTTCTTTAGACAAGGTCACACTTTTCTCTTTATCTGTGTATCTGATAAATTAAGGTTGAAAACTTGACACTATAGATGATGGGTCAACAAACCAAGGCCTATGACAAATGTTTTTATAGCCCATGAGCTAAGAATTACTTTTGTATTTTTAAAGGTTTGTTTAAAAATAAAGATGATGAAAAGGAATAATTTTTAACAGACTATACATGGCACGCTGGAGCAGAGACTAAGATGGTCTCCATTTAGCCCTGTCTCCTAATACTCACATTCTTGCATAATCACCTCCTCCGTGGGGGAAGGACCTGGGATTCCTTTCTAACAGATAGAATTTGGCAAAGGTGACAGATGTCATATCATTGATTATATTACCTAAGACTCAAATTTCCATCTTGTGAACAGATTCTCTCTTTACTGGCTTTCACAAAATAAACTGTCAAAAGCAGAGGCCCATGTGGTAAGGAACTGAGGGTAGCCTCCAACCACATAGCCAGAAGGAAACTGAGATCCTCTAATGGACAAACTGCAAGGAACTGGATCCTACCAATAACCATGTGAGCTTGAAGGCAGATCTTTCTCCACTTCAGCCTCAGATGAGACCCCAGCCCTACTGATATCCTAACTGCTGCTTTGGGAGAGACCCTGAGCAGAGGACCCAGCTGAATCGTGCCCAGATTCCTGTCTCGCAGACACTGTGAGATCATGAATGTGTGTTGTTTAAAGTCAAAAAGTTTGTAATAATTTGTTACACAGCAATAGACAACTTGTGGCCTTTTACAGAAAAAGTTTGCCAACCCATTACTAGAAATATTACATTATAAAAATTCTGGATTCTGTTTTATTCTTCTGAGGTCATACTAGAATGTGGTATCTCTACAACTCAGCTCAAAATCACTTTGACAAGGAAAGCTTTCCCAATCCTTCAGACTATCTCAAATCCCCTTTCCATGGCACAATTCGATCATTCAACAGATAGTTAATCCTTGCCTACAACTCACTCTTTCTGAAGGAGGTGATAGAGAAAACAAGACAAACAGAATTCCTGTGCTTGTGGAGTATACAAGTTAGTTGCAGAGAAAGACAATGAACAAAAAGGTTTATGACATAACCTAAGGAGCAATAAATAAGTGCCATAAGAAAATAAAGCTGAGAGGCAGAGCCAACATGGCACTGCAGAGACACACCACGCCGACCCTCTGTAACAAAGATCTGAAAAACTAAATAAAACTTAAAAAATGTCAATCCTGGAACCTTACGCATCAAATGAAGGGATAAAGGACTAGCTCAAACACCTAATGGAAGAAGAAACTGATGGAAAACAGAGAATGAGGAGAGATACGGACTGGATATCCCCTGACAACTAACATGACACAGGGTCGCCATCTTGAACACAGCCAACAAGGACCCTGGACAAGAAGTATGGGACAGCAACTTTACGAAGTTCCCAACAGGAGAGAGAGTGCCCGGTAACTAGAGAAACACTTTCCCACCCCTCATCCTTCTGCCCTGTATACCACCTCCTCCCCTTCCTGATGGGTCACGCTGCGCTGCTCAGCTAGAAAGCCACCGGCCATCACCACCCTGGGGCTGCCCCACTCCCACCCACCGGCTACCACCACCTTGCTATTTTTTTCTTCCTTTTCTTTCTCCCTCCTTCCTAGCTCTATACACTACATCCACCCCTTCCTGCAGTGGCATGACATACTGCCTCGGCTGGAGAGTCACCGGACCACCTCTGCCCCTGGTGCACCACATACCCAACCACTGGCTCCCACCACACTGCCATTTTCTTCTCTTTATTTTCTTCTTTTCTTTTCCCTGTCCCACCTAGCTATGTAACCCACCTCCTCTCCCTTCCTATCAGCCCTCGGGTCCACCCTGTCTCCATCAGGCAGCCAGTTTTCATTCATTCATCTAATTTTTATTATCTTCATTATTCTTTTCTTTTATCTCTCCCTCCCACCTAGCCCTGTATGTTACCTCCCCACCTTCCCGCTGGACCCTGCTGAACCACCGCAACTAGACAGCCGTTGGCACACTGGCCTGTTGCTGTCCTGGGTCCACCCTGACCCCACCTGCAACCCACATCACATCGCCAATTTTTCTTCCTCTTTAATCGCTTTCTTTTCTTTCTCCCATTTAGACCAGTATGTCACCTCCCCTCCCTCCCTTCCTTGTCCCCACTGGCCAAACCCCACCACAACACTATTTTTTAAAATTTTCCTTCTTTTTTTCACTTCTTTTTTCTATTATCTTACTTCCTTTTGTTTCTCCCTCCCACTTAGCCCCGTAAGCCACCTCCCCTACCTTCTCACCAGACCCCGCTGCAGCACTGCAGCTAGAAGCCACAGGCATGCCACTGTCCCAGGTCCGCCACACCCTCACCTGCTAGCTTCCACTCTGCCACTAACTTTTTCTCCTCTTTATCTTCTCACGCCCACCTACCCCCACAGACCACCTCACCCCCTCCCTCAAGGCCGCCGCCACGGTGCCATGGATAGAATGCCACCGGCATACCAGCCCGCTGCTGCCCCAGGTCCACCCCACCTCTGCTGCACCATTTATTTTATTCTATTTTCTTTTTTCTTTTCTTTGTAACTCCCAGCTAGCCTGTATGCCACATTCTCCTCTTCTCACTAGCCCCGAGGTCCACTGCACCCCCACTCACAAGCTGCTTTGTTTTTTCTTTTTCTCTTCCTTTTCTTTTTTCTTACTTCTAGCCCCATACACCACCAACCTTTCCTGTCAGCCACCACCCTGCTGCCACATCTAGGGCATCGTCTGAGCTCATGCCTCCGGCTGCACTGGACCCGCACTGTCCCTCCTCCACTACCACTCACCAGCTGCTGAACGATGGGAAGCGAGCCAATGGCACTCCCCATCTGACGCCCCTGCCTACCTGGGAGGAGCTGTGAGCACTCCCACACCACTGGACCAACATCAGGAAGCAGACAGCGCCTGCCCAGTCCGCTCCCAGACACCTCGCCAAACTAGTGTACAGCAATGTGGGCTCACACTGCCTGCTGCTGCCCTGCCCACCCAGACAGGGTGGCGAAAGCTATTGTGACCACAGATGAGCAAGCAGCAAAGCATGCCTGGTTTGTGTGCCCTGACATATTAAAAAAAAGGCAGGACAAAACAAATGGACATATAAAGAAAATAATACCTTAATATTTCTCAAACAACAGATATAGCAAAAGATAAAAAAGCAAGACAAGACACCCCCATAAGTTACCAAAATAAAGAATCTGGTAGAAAAAAACACAGTGGAACTACTTGATTTGGAATCAAAAAGACTAATGGCTCCTAAATGAGCTCTCCAAAAGGTTAGAAAGGAGATCAAAGAAAACACAGACAAAAACAAGAAAAAATACACAAAAATGTGGAAAACAGACAAAACCAATGAAACAGCCAAAAGCAAGAACAACACAAAGCATCTGAACAGAAAATTTTAAAAGAACAAGACGTTAAAATAACTAGAAATCATGTGAAAACAGAAACTAGAAATCAAAAAGATAAACAACAAAATTTCAGAAATGGACAACTCAATAGTAGATTTTAGGAGCAAATCTGAAACAAAAGACAGAATCAGCGAGATTGAAGACAATTCCACGGACATCACATTGTTTTAAGAAAACCTAATAATTATGTGGGACACAATCAAGAGCAAAAATTTGAGATCAGAGTTCCAGAATGGGCAGAAAAAATGGAAAACACAGAGAAGATTGTTTAAGACTTGCTGGCAGAAAACTTACCAAATATCATGAAAGACGAAAAACCGACCATCCAAGAAGCTCAACGAATCCCAAATAGGATAGGTTCCAAAAGAAAGTCACCAAGACATATCATAATCACACTTGCTAAAACCAAAGACAAAGAAAGAATTCTGAGAGCAATTGAAAATAACGAAAAGTCACTAACAAAAGGGAAACAGTAAGACTAAGCTCTGATTACTTGGCAGAAACTATACAGGCAAAAGGCAATGGGATGACATATAAAAAACCTTGAAAGAAAAAAAAAACTGCCAACAAAGACTAATATATTCTACAAAACTCTTTCTCAAATATGATGGTGAAGTTAGGACAATTCCAGATAAACAGAAATTAAGGAAATTGGTAAAAGCCAAACAAAAGTTACAAGAAATATTAAAGGGAGTCCTTCAGTTACAGAACCAACAAATCGGACAACAACCAGAGTCTAGAACGCAGGACAGCATGAGCCAGATACCAAACTAAGTAAAGAACTCTCAATAACAAAACAAAGCCAAAAGACTTAAAACAGGAAAACAGAGATGTCAACCTATAAATCACAACAGTGTCAAAACAGTAAAAGGGGGAATACACGGTGTCGGTATAGAACTTTCCAACAGAGGAAGTCAAGGTTAAATGAAGTAACAGACTGGTTCAAACTTAGGATGATAAGGGTAAATTTCAAGATAATCACAAAGAAAGTTAACAGACCTACTCATCAAAATAAAAAAGAAAAACAAACATTCAGTAAGCACAAATCTATAATAATGAAAGAAAAGAAAATGCACAAACAAAAGGAACTCAACACAGGAAAGTAGGGGGAACAAAGAAAATGTCACCATCACAAAAAAAAGAACATGACAGCAATAAACTCATACATATCGAAAATCACACTCAACGTAAGTGGCTTAAATGCACCCGTAAAGAGATAACAGAGTGGCAGAATGGATAAAATAACATGACCCATCAATACGCTATCTACCAGAGAAACACCTTAGACACAAAGACATAAATAAATCAAAAACCAAAATATGGAAAAAAAATGTATCAAGCAAACAGTAACCAAAAAAGACCAGGACTAGCAATACTAATCTCAGATAAAATAGACATTAAGGCAAAATCAACCATAAAAGACAAGGAAGGACATTATGTAATGATTACAGAGACAATCCACCAAGAAGACATAACCCTAATAAATATCTACACACCCAACGACAGGGCTCCGAAATACACAAACTCTAAAAGCGCGGAAAAGAGAAACAGTTCTACACTGTAACAGGAGGAGACTTCAACACACCACTCTCGGTAAAGGACAGAAGATCTAGAAAGAAACTCAACAAAGATACAGAAAATCTAAAGGCCACGATCAAGCAACTTGACCTCACAGACATATACAGAATACTACACCCAACAGCCGAAAAGTATACATTATTTTCTAATGCGCATGGAACATTCTCCAGAACTGACCACACTTTAGGCCCCAAAGCAACCCTCAATAAAATCCAAAACATCAAAATAATATAAAGCATTCTGTCTGATCACAACGCCATAAAAACAGAAATCAGTAACAGGAAGAGCAAGGGAAAAAAAAAAAAATCAAATACATGAATACGGAATAACGTCTTGCTGAAAAACAACTGGGTAATAGAAGAAATCAAAAAGGGGATCAAAAAATTCATAGAATCAAATGAGAATGAACACACACCATACCAAAACCTTTGGGAAGAGCAAAGGCAATCCTCAGAGGTCAATTTATAGCAATAAACACACACATCAATCAAAAAAGAACAGGCCAAAATCAAAACGTTAGTGTTACAACTCGAGCAAATAGAGAGCAGCAAAAGATGTCCACAGGCACAGGAAGAAAGGAAATAATAAAGATTAGAGCAGAATCAAATGAAATAGAGCCTAGAAAAAACAACAGAAAGTATCAACAAGACCAAAAGTTGGTCGTTTGAAAAGATCAACAAAATCGACAAACCACTGGCCAAACTGACAAAAAAAAAAAAAAAAAAACCTGATGGAGAGGAAGCAAATAACACACAAAAAAGAAATGAGATGGTAGACATTACAACAGTCCAAACCAAACCCAAGAAGGATCATAACAGAATACTACGAAAAACTGTACTCAACAAATTTGAGAACGTAGAGGAAACAGAAGAATTTCTAGAAACACACTACTTACCTAAACGAACACAAACTGAGGTTGAAAATCTGAACAGACCCATAACGAGAAGAGACTGAAGACGTAATTAAAAAAAAAAAAAATACTCCCAACAAAAAAAATTCCTGGCCCAGATGGCTTCACTGGAGAATTCTACCAAACATACAGAGAACAGCTTGCACCAGTACTCCTCAAACTATTTCAGAACGTTGAAAAAGGACACTTCCAAATTCATTCTATGAAGCCAGCATAACCCTGATACTAAAACCAACCAGACACCACAAATAAAGAAAATTACAAACATTTCTCATGAATATAGATGTAAAAATTCTCAACAAAATCTAGCCAATACAATTCAGAATCACAGCAAAAAAATAATACATCATGACCAAATGGGACTCATAAGGTATGCAAGGATGGTTAAAGATTAGAAAATCAAAGTAATCCACCACATAAAACAAAACGAAAAAATCATATGATCATCTCAATGGATGCAGAAAAGGCATTTGATAAAGTCCAACACACACTCCTGATAAAAATTCTCAATAAAATAGGAATAAAAGGGAAATTCCTCAAAATAATAAAGGACATCTATACAAAGCCAACAGCCAACATCATTCTCAACAGAGTGAGGGTGCTGGCAAGAAAAAGAAATAAAGTGTATCCAAACTGTAAAGGAAGAAGTAAAGTTATCCCTATTCGCAGATGATATCATCCTATACATAGAGAACTACAAAGATTCCACATGAAAACTACTGGAACTAATAGGAAGATTCAGCACAGTAGCAGCATACAAGATCAACCCACAAAAATCAGTTGGATTTCTGTACACCAATGAAGGGAACTTCGAAAAGGAAATCAGGAAAAAAATATCATTTATAATAGCCTGAAGGTAAAATACTTAGGAATAAATCTACCCAGGGATGTAAAGGACCTATACGAAGAAAACTACAAAACACTATTGCAAGAAACCAGATTAAGACCTACATAAAAGGGGAAAACATACCATACTCACGGACAGGAAGACTCAACATTGTGAAAATGTCAATTCTACTCAAAGAGATCTACAGATATAATGCAATCCCAATACAAATAGCAACAGAATTCTTTAAGGAAATGGAAAAACTAATCAATAATTCTATATGGAAAGGAAAGAGACCCCAGATAAGCAAAGAATTACTAAAGAAAAAGAACAAAGTAGCAGGCCTCACACTACCTGACCTCAGAACCTACTATACAGTTATGGTAGTTAAAACAGCCTAGTTCTGCTACAACCACAGACACACAGACCAATGGAACAGAATTGAGAACCCAGATATAAATCCACCCACCTATGGTCAGCTGATCTTTGACAAAGGACCAAGGTCCATTAAACGGAGAAAAGAATTTTTTTAAATAAATAATGCTGGAAAAACTGAATGTCCACCTGTAAAAAAATGAAACAGGACCCATACCTCATAGTATACACAAAAACTAACTCAAAATGGATCAAACACCTAAATATAAAACCTAAAATGATAAAGACAGTGGAAGAAAAAACAGAAACAATGATAGGGTCCTAATACATGGCAAAAATTCAATACAAACCATAACTAAAAATGCATGAACACCAAAAAATAAACTAGATAACTGGAAGCTCCCAAAAATTAAACACTTATGCCTCATCAAAAGACTTCACCACGACTAAAAAAGAGAACCTACAGACTAGAAAAAATTTTTGGCTACAACATGTCCGACAAGGGTCTAATATCTAAAATCTATAGAATACCTCAATAACAAAATGAGAAATAATCACATTAAAAACTGGGCAAAGCATATGAACAGACACTTCACCAAAGAAGACATTCAGGCAGCTAACAGACACCTGAGGAAATGCTAGTGATCATTAGACGCTAGAGAAATGCACATCAAAACTACAATGAGATACCATCTCACCCCGGCATTATTGGCACTCATGTAAAAAAAAAAAACAAAACAGAAAATAACAAACGTTGGAGAGGCTGTGGGGAGATTGGAACTTTTATGCAGTGCTGGTAGGAATGTATAATGGCACAATCGCTATGGAAAACAAAATGCCACCTCCTTAAAAAGCTAGATATAGAAATGCCATATGATCCAGCAATCTCACTCCTAGGAATTTATCACAGAGAAGTAAGGGCCATCACATGAATAGACATATGCACACCCATGTTCACTGCAGTATTATACACAACAGCAAAACCTGGAAACAACCTAAGTGCCCATCAACAGATGAATGGATAAATTATGGTACATACACACAATGGAATACTACACGATGCTAAAGAACAATGATGAATCCGAGACACACTGCACGACATGGATGAATCTGGAGGGCACTATGCTCAGTGAAATAAGTCAATCACAAAAGGACAAATATTGTATAAGATCACTCTTATAAAACCCCAAAAAAAGGTTTACACATAGGGAAAAAAAACAATCTTTGATGGTTTCTAGGGAGGGGAGGGAGGGGTGAGGAGGGGAAATCACTAACTAGATAGTAGACAAGTTAACTTTGGTGAAGGGGAAGACAACACACAATAAAGGGGAAGACAACACACAATACAGGGGAAGTCAACACAATTTGACCAAGGCAAAGTCATAGAAGCTTCATAGGCACATCTAAACACCTTGAGGGACTAAGTTACTGGGGCTGAGGGCTGGGGACCAGGGTCTTGGGGGATATCTGGGTCAACTGGCATAAGATAGTTCATAAAAAAATTCTACATCCTCATTTGGTGAGTAGCATTGGGGGTATTAAAAGCTTGGGAGCAGCCATCTAAAATACATCTATCGATCCGATCATGTTTGGAGCAAAGGAGAATAAAGAAAACCAAAGACACAGGGAAAATATTACTCCAAAGGACTAACAGACCGCATGAACCACAGCCTCCACCAGCCTGAGCCTAGAACTAGATGGTGCTCAGCTACCACCACCAACCGCTCTGACAGGGATCACACAGAAGGTACTGAACAGAGTGGGAGAAAAATGCAGAACAAAATTCAAATTCACAAGGAAAGACAAGACTTACTGGCCTGACAGAGGCTGGAGAAACCCAAGACTATGGTCCCTGTATACTCTACTAACTCAGAAGTGAAGCCTCTCCCAAAGTCCACCTTTCAGCCAAAGATTAGACAGGCCTATAAAAACCATAACACACATGAGGAACAGGTTTCTTAGTTCAATCAAGTACAGGAGACCAAATGGGCAACACCTGCCCAAAAGCAAAGATGAGAAGGTAGGAAGGGTCAGGAAAACTGGATGAATGGACTTGGAGAACCTGGGTGGAAAGGAAAGGGGGAGAGAGCTGACACACTGCAGGGATTGTAACCAATGTCACAAAACAATCTACGTATAAATTTTTGAATGAGGAAAGGAAAGAAAAGAAAGCCGAGTAAGCGATGCAGAACGACTAAAGGGTACGTGAACTAACAGGGAACCATGATAATGCTGAGAAAAAAGCATCCAGGGAGAATAAGCTGCAGGACAAAGGCCTGAGGTGGGAATGAGCTTGTTGTGTTTGATGAAGAACAAAAAAGCCAGTGTGATCTCAGCAGAGTAAATGGACCTCCACGTTCTACTACCACCGGGAAATCAACACTGATTTGTGGGGTTTTATTAATGCACATCAGCCCCACTAGACGGCAGGAGCAACATCTGGTTTTGGTCGCCACTGAACCCCTAGCTTTGAGCATACTCTCCACAACTACTTATTGAATAAATGAGTGACTGAAAAAGTAAACAAAGAAATGAAGTAGGCAGCTACAACCTCAGCAGCTTCATTCACAACACTGAAAGAGATGGACACAGTCAATTATCCTGATCTGTAAGCCCCACAGACAGGATGGTAATAAAACATTATAAATCTCTGCAATCTAGATGGATGAGACTTTCAGATACAATAGTAGACTGCATGCGTATGTCATTTTATTGTTTAAAAAGGTCTTCACTGACGATTTGAAATAATGAAGACTGACTCCTAATCTCATCTACTGGTAGAGGCTGGAGAAGCGCAGTGAAGGGAAAAGATAATGAAAAGACAACTCTCACGCGAGATGTCTTAGTCACCTAGCGCTGCTGTAACAGAAAAACCACATGTGAACGGCTCTGACAAACAGAAATTTATTCTCTCACAGTCTAGGAGGCTAGATGTCCACATTCAGGGTGTCAGCTCCAAAAGAAGGCTTTCTCTCTCTGTCAGCTCTGGGCAAAGGTCCTTGTCATCAATCTTCCCCTGATCTAGGAGCTTCTCAGTGCAGGGACCCCAGGTCCAACGTATGTGCTCCGTTTCTGGTTCTTCATTCTAGGTGGCATGAGGTTCCACTGTCTTTCTGCTTACTTCTCTCTTTTATATCTCAAAACAGACTGACTCAAGGTACAAAGACTGGCTCAAGGTACAACCTGATCTTGTAGATTGAGTCCTGCCTCATTAACATAACTGCCTCTAATCCTGCCTTATTAACACCACGGAGGCAGGATTTACAACACACAGGAAAATCACATCAGATGACAAAATGGTGGCAATCACACAGTACTGAGAATTATGGCCTACCCAAGTTGACACATACTTTTGGGGGACACAATTCAATCCATAATACCACTTATCGCCTTTTCATCTCTTTCTGATCTTCTGCCTTTCCTGAGTTTATTAATTCATCTCTTAGATTCCACTCTCTCCAGCTCGTGATACACTGGCTCAGTTTGTCACTTGCTTTAATAGCATCCCCTTATGCTGTGCCCAGTGTATCAGATTCTGAGGAGCCTGAGTGTCCAAACTCACCCAGCATCTCTGTGGAAGAAAGGTCTGGTGAACTGCTTCCACAAAGATGACAGCCAAAAACACCTAAGGAGCAATTCTACTCTGTCACACATTGGGCTGCCAGGAGTTTGAGTCAACTTGATGGCAATAACAACATCAGATTCCAAAGCAGCTCCACAAGGAATACAGCAAATATACAGTAAAGAGATATACCCTATTATATGCAAATGGAGACTGCGTGTGCTGACCTTAGTTAATCTCCTACTAAAAATCAAGTATAGCTAGGCTATTTATGCCCTCTACTAAATGCATAAAACATAAAATTATCTTAAAAGAAACAGAGCAATCTTTGTGGAAAAGATCCAAGTATGAGGTTAAAAAAAAGTGTATCTTCAACACAGAAATGCCACAATCGAAACATACCTTCTTTAAGGATGCTGTAGCAAAACAGGCGAGCTCTTTCCAAGTCTCCAAGTTGGCGACAAATGCCCACATACACTCTGCAGAGGGCGTGGATGTAATTGTGGTCCTCCGTGGATGTCTTCTGAACGTTCAGTTCGGAGAGGATAGAGTGAAGCAAGCGCTCTGCCAAATGCTAGATTGAAAAAAAAAAAAATAAGTAGGCAATGTGTACTGGCATTTACCTTTAGTCTACCTAAAAATAGCTAACATTTAAAAGTAAGTATCTATCGAAAGATAAAGCTTGCAGTATATCAGAACACAGACCACAGTAACAACAGTGGTAATAAGTTAATTGTGAGTCTGGTAAGCAACAAGACTCTGGGGTATAAGCAGTTCCATACCTGTGTGCCTCCTGTTGTCAATGATGCTGCAAATACCACATGGTGCATCTGAATACACCTGTCAGCCTACTGTCACTGCTGCCACTGAACAAATGAGAGTTTCTTGGTTTTGGCTAAAATAATCTTTTTTGTTTTTGGATTATACTCACTCTTATTCCACTCCCATTTAGATTTTGTAAACTCCAAGTTACTCTATACATTAATACTGTTGAGATTTTTGAAACAGTGGGTAACATTTTTCTTGAACAAGAAGGAGAGCATTAAATGATAATTTAATAAATTCATTTGTCTGAGAATAAGCATCCTTTCAAAGTCACTTACACTGTTCTCTATGCTCTCTGAAGGTAAGCAATACAAGGGAGTAAGTAACTCTCTATGCTCTCTGAAGGTAAGCAATACAAAGGAGCAAGTTATTTATGCCATATGACTGAGAGGGCACTCAGAGAACCAACGAAGTCTGATCCTTCAAACCCTGGCAATCATCCACACAAGGCACGGAGATGGACTGATACAGTGCTGCCAACAATGGGCTCAAGAGCAACAACTGGGAGGATGGCGCAGGACCGGGCAATGCTTCCTTCAGCTGTACACGGGATCGCTATGAGCTGGAACTGACTAGACGGCACCTAACAACAACAGCAAACCCATAGAAGTCCTAATAAACTGTGTATGTAGATCTGCACAATCCCCACCCCTCCCCGCAACGTTGAAAATGAGCATTTACACCCGTTTGTTTGATGAATGGTGATCATTACTGGGTGGGGCACTATACCTTATCTTTTTGAAAGAGTCTTAAAACATTTATATGTGTATATAATATTATTGAAAGAATAAAAAGGATATATCACGTGATAATAAATTGATGCTTTAAAGTAAATCATTCTGAACCTTTAAACATGCCAGAATCAATGAGAAGTAGGCAATTTTAATCCTGACATTTTGTTTTCCTTAAAATTTTAAGTTATTTGGCTACTACAGATTATCAAATCTCCAATGTCTTATATATCATATTTAAAAAATGCTGGCTAGAAATAAAGCACCTGTCATGTTTATATGATTAACTCTCAATCCCTGTTACACATTTCAGAGTCAACTACACATTTTGCTGAAAACGGACAGCCTTCGTCTTTGAGAACATGCAATTCCTAGGGGACTTGAAGAAAAGCAGGGCACGTACCTTTTTTGTTGTGCTAAATTCAAAAACAACTTCCTTCTCTTGATCCCTCATGACGGGCTTTTTGGAGATATTCCCCACGTACACATGGCTACGAATCACAGGTAACAGGTCAAAAGATGACCCTGCAATCTTCCTCAGAGCGTTAGCTATGGTTTTATCCTGGGATTCCACAGTTTCTTTCGCATTTAAAGGCAACTGTGAAACTGTATTGACAGTTGGAACAAAACAACTTCTTTCCCCATTTGCTGGTACAACTTCAGTTTGAGGGCAGTTCCTTCGGAGGTTTCTGCCGATTCCTTCTGTCCCGGCTTCCCGGGTTTCTGATTCTGAGGACCCACTGTCTAGGCGTAATCTTTTAGCACTCTGGAGCGTGGACGCTGACAATGTCCTCTTGCCACTGGAGTCCCGCTGAGCCCCCAAATCTCTTGCCTTGTCTTGGGTACAGTCACTAGTGGCACTGCCCCCAGTCTTCACAAAAGCCGTTGATGTTGAGGTGATGGCTTTGAACCCCGTTATGGCACTGACAGGCCCTGGTAAACTCTTAGGGTCAGCAGGCGGGCCTCTGTTGAGCTGAATGTTCCCTTTGAGGATGTTGAGGGTCCGGGCCCTGGCAGATAACTCTGGGTACATGGTGTCAAGGATTTTAACGGAATTCTCCTGGGCACCCGCCACAGCAGGATGGCCAGGTGCCAGTGGGGGGAGTCGGCCAGGCACAGGAAGTGCGTGTTTTGGTGTTGTGGCACAAAACTGCAGAGGAGAGGACAATATCCTCTCACTGGGCGGCATGGTGGATGGAGATGGAGAAGCACAGGCAGGAGGGGTGTGCCCTGCGTCTTCCGGCAAAGGCGACATCATAGGAGACACTGGTATGTCACATAAGGGAGAAATCTGGCCAAGAGGAGAGGCTGGAGAGGAAGGGCTGCAGCTGGACATCAGAGGAGAAACTGGCTGCAGGGTCCTGGGAGGTGTAGCTACCAGAGGGGCAAGCAGAGGGGGCAAAGGAGGACCCACCTCCTGCCGTATCTTACTCAGCGTGTCAGCGGAACACTCCAGAGGAGTAGACGTATCCGCGTTGGCGAGGACGGTTTGAGTTTGATTTCTCTGAGTTTTTGCATTACCTCTCTCCCCGGAAAATGACTGAGAAACTTCACTCTGATTACTTTCAACTCTGCCTGATCCTAAAGTCTTTCCCAGTTTGGTCAGCTGATCTTTGTTTGAAATTTTTGATCGATTCTTATTTTTGACACATGGCTCAAGTTTCGAGTTATAATACGTGTGATCAGACGCAACAATCTGAGACTCAAAATCTTGACTGTATATTTGAGAACTAATCCGCACACTAGGTTTAACGGGTCTATTCCGCAGACGACTTTTATCAAAGTTGGTACTTGGACCACTGCTCGAGCCATCCTCCGGGGTACGTGAAGTATGACTGCCACACTGAGGCCCCTGGAACGGAGAGCCCGTCCGAGGGGTTTCCGGGGACTTTGCTGAAGCAACCGCAATGAAACCAGCTTCCAGTCCTTCCTGATCCTGAGTAATCCGGGTGTCCTCAGGAGAGTCACACAGTATGACCTGGTCCACACTTGGCATGACAGCCACACCATTTATGATTGTCCAGTTGTCCCCCTTTTCAATCACTAGATTTTGGTCCTTACTTATGAGCACGTTGATAACTTCTGACGTCACGGTCGATATTTGACACTGAAATGCTGTCTCAGCCCCTCCACGGGAACCCTGCTCAGGCGTCTGCTCTGCTACTGAGGCGGAGCACAGAGATGCTGGTTCCACGGATGTCAACAGGACCTCCTCCCCACCCTCCACCTGCCCAGCTGCGTTTGAACCATCCTCAGCTGTGCTTTGAAGGCTTTCATCATTAGATCCATCACTGACGGGAGGACTGCTTTTAGTGACAAGGTTTGTTAGAGGTGGTAGTTGTACAGCGTGTGACAAGGAGTTAGCTGTCTCCTGACATGGAGCTTCTAAATTTTCAGCTGTCATGCTGTTATGCATATTTATGAGCAATAAATCCTCAGTATCTTTAGCATCAGCATCCTCATAATGTACTTGAAATTCTGGCCCAATCTTGGTAAGAACCTCAGACAGTGCTTCCAAAGAACACTCAGGAAGCGGACTCGTGTTTCCCAAAGGATAGTCATCTTCCTCCAACACAAGTGACTCTTCGGAGGTTTCGACTGCTTCCTCTTCAGAGTGCTGCTTCCTGCACTGTGCTCCTGGTACTTCACTTTCCTTTAGTTCTCTGCTCATTTCCTTGTTCAGGGCTCCTTTGCTAGAACATTCTGAAAGGGAGTCCCCTGAACTATAATCCCTTAACTGACAACTTTCAAGGAACCTGACAACCTCCAATGTAGAAAGTCTGTCTATCTCAGACAGAGCATTTATGTCCACATCTTGCAGTGCGGAGGTCAGATGACCCACCTCGATGGAAGGCCTCGTCTCAGGACCACCAGCATCTGCGTCTGCTGAGTCGGTCAGGGATCTGTCCACGCTGTCCTGCTGCCCACCCCCCACCGCGAGTCCACTCTCATTTTCACCCTCACTGCAGCTCAAGGCCTCACTCTCCTCCGCTTCAGTGTCCTCCTCAAGCCCCTCTCGAAGGCCTGTGTAGCAATACAAGGTACCAGGAAGTCTACTCTGGGTAAGAGCACGCATCTCTTCATCTTTTCTGCAAAATGCTGAAGGAGAAGTGGTACCCGTGGTGGCAAAACCTTCAGAAAAAGGACCACTAGGAGCTTTGGATTTCAGCTTCAAAGGCTCATTAGGGTTCTGCAGTATGCCAGGAGAACCACATGAAGCAGCCAGGGCCTCACTATCAGATCTTCCTGTGTCTCCACAGAGTCTTCCCTCAGAGGGAAAGACTCTTGATGCCGTCACTTCTGTGGCTGTAAGTTTATCGACGTTCAGATTTGTGGCAGGGAGGGGCTGACTTCGTTTCTGCAGCTCCTCCTGGGTGGAAGCTTTCACCACACTGTCTTGGTGTTGGACAGGGATGTTTTCAAAAGAGAAAGATGATCCTCTACTTGTGGAACAATGAGAATTTTCTGCTGGTAAAAAACTATTTGGAGAATCCAAATCTAACTGTCTCCGCAAGGGGGAAACTCCTGGTGAAGTCCTTTCTGTGGAGGTCACCTCCTTGACTGTCTGTGTTCTGTCCTCTCTTTCTCCATTACTTTCTAATGTAGACGCCAGAGGGTCAGTTCCAGTAGGAAGATTCTCTGTTGCTGCTGCAGGCTCACCCTGGTGTAGTCTGGAGTATTCTGATGCGGAACTTTGGATCTTTTCAGGTCTTGCCTGTTTTGTGATAACTGACACTTGATTGGGCAGCAGTGAAGCGGCCTTGAACTGCACAGGACTGTTATGTTCTGTAGGCAGCTCAAGTCTGGGTGCTGATCCTCTATCTTCTAACAACGGCGTTGCCTTTCCTAACTGACGGCTAGTCTCCTGTTCATACTCCGATTTAGCTCTCAGGCTTCCTTCCCCACTTCTCCTCAATAAATCACTATGGTGCCACGAAGTGCTGTTAACAAAACCAAAGCCGCTCTTGACCAAGCTGCCCTGAGAATCTACTGAAGGTGGGATCTCCGACTTATCTACTGGGAACTCAGTTTGAGAACCTTTGCTTTCACCCTGCCCGCCTTTTGTAGCTTTCATAAATACTGACTGAGGAAGTGAGCATATTTTCGTCGTGTCTTTTACAGTTTTTGTACGTTCTACCTCACTGCTACTCCGATGGCTGAAATCAGACACTTCCCACTCGGGGTGCAAAGCATGCAAGCTCTCGTCCAGCTCGTTTCTGCCTATAGAACACTCGGGTGCAACCTCAGACTGCAGACTGAAGAGGCCCGATGCTGCCAAGGCTGGTCTTCGTTTGGAATGAGGCATGTCAGGAAAGACTCTTCCGGCCGGACCGTGTGTCTCGGGATCATGCTCTAAGCGAGAGGAGGACGGGGGGCCACTGCCAACCGACAGCGCTCCGGAGGTAGAAGAGGATGAAACACCAGCAGCAACATCGAGCCCTGCTGCGTCCGTTGAGTCGCCTGCACTTTCTTCTTCGGATTCAGAGAACTCCCCTAAAAGGAGCCCTCGTGCGCCTCCTCTTTCCTTTTCCATTTCTCTGGACACTCTGCGGAAGAGCTCAGAAATCGTCCGTACACGCTCTGACGCTGAAGTGATTTCATTAGCAAGTGTTCGCCTAGTAAACTCAGACTCAGGTGATCCTATTATTTTGGATAAGAGGGTTCCAGATTCAATGAGCTCACTTAACGGCCTCTTGCTAAGGGGAGAATAACACAATGCTGACCGCCCAGTGTCGGCTGGGCTGCCAGGTAACTTCTCGACGCCCAGAACTCTAGTGGGTTTATCAAGCGTTTCCTCGGTCTGCACAGATTTATCCACCTCCCTAACCTCGATCTGTCTTTTTACGTCATCTAAAATATCTCTTTTAACATTGGTGAGTTGAGATGACGTGCTCAGGTGTTTTTCACTAGCCAAAGAGTGCGTGGCTGGAGGTTCTCGCGGCCCTGGTGTCAAGGCCCTGACCGCGGCGGCCGTGGCGTCACTGACTCCTGACGAGTTTGGAGCTTGGGGAGCTTCGTGTGACGCGGGCTGTTTGAACAGGGTGCCACTTCCTTCATTTCTTATGAATAAGCCAAAATAGTTCTGTGATTCAGCTGTGTCATCTTCTAAATCAGGTTCAGCGGAATTATGTTGTTGAGCCGAGTCATCTTCACTGGAATCTGTATACTCGCCAAAGTAGGTTTCCTTCAAAGAATACGAGTAATACCGTTAATCAGTTAATTCAACAGACTAAATGTAAGCTATCATCAATTAAGTGTGTTTAAAAAAGTACATGCTTCCTGAAAAATCCGCATACACACATACGAGAAAAAGGGCATTCACTCTCTGGACTGTCTATTAATGGCAAGTAAGTCTCCATCTCTCATACAACGTTCCCCTCCCGCTCCTCCAAGGAGCCTGGCTCTCCTCAGAGGACACACACAGCTCCTCCCACCAGAGGACACACTCCACACCTCCCACCAGAGGACACGCCGCTCCTCCCACCAGAGGACACACTGCTCCTCCCACCAGAGGACACACGCCGCTCCTCCCACCAGAGGACACACGCCGCTCCTCCCACCAGAGGACACACACAGCTCCTCCCACCAGAGGACACAC
>NW_004444008.1:6260685-6272193 GCF_000243295.1 Trichechus manatus latirostris
CTCCCACCAGAGGACACACACATCTCCTCCCACCAGAGGACACACAGCTCCTCCCACCAGAGGACACACACATCTCCTCCCACCAGAGGACACACTGCTCCTCCCACTAGAGGACACACACATCTCCTCCCACCAGAGGACATACGCCGCTCCTCCCACCAGAGGACACATACATCTCCTCCCACCAGAGGACACGCAGCTCCTCCCACCAGAGGACACGCCGCTCCTCCCACCAGAGGACACACGCCGCTCCTCCCACCAGAGGACACACGCCGCTCCTCCCACCAGAGGACACACACCGCTTCTCCCACCAGACCTTCTTCAAGCTCTGCCAGGCAAAGGGCCCAGTGCTATCTTCCTTCTCCTGACACTAAAACATTCCTACTTGTCAACTCTTACTTCTCCACCCTTCTGGTAAGCCCTGTGGCTACATGACTCTCCAATGGCCTCTACACCCAAGTGCCTCCCTCACGTGCACCAGAGAACGGCACCTACTCGTGCAGCACACCATGCTGTGCCACCACTCTGGGTGACGCTGTGCAGTCACTCCTTGCCACACGTTCCCTCCATCGTCTCAACTCGGACTTGCAAGCCTGCTCCTCAGCATTTTCCCAGTGCCCTATCTCAGATGGTATCATCAACGGACCTAGCCAAGCTGTCAGGGTTATGCACTGGGCACCCTCCCTCCCTCCTTCACAGCTCCTATTCTGCAGCCAGTAGGATCCACTTCTGCTCCACTTTCCACCCCCCCCCCCAACCAGTCCCCTCCTGTCTTGTGTCAGCTGCCTCAATCATATGACCCACCCCAGGAGCTACAGTCATCAACCGCCTAGCCTCCAGGCCCCTAAGAGAAACAGTGCAGAGGTGATGACTAAGAACTGCTGGTAAAAACTTTCTCCTCTGGAAGAAACCCTTCCTCCCTTGAATTCTAGAGTGCCACATTGCACGGTCTGCCTCGACTCTTGTGCCGCGAGTTTTTGATCTCCTTTCCCCAACTTGTCACTTGCACAGATAATTTCCCAGGACTGTGTCTTGGCCCTACCCTCTCCTCATTCCGCACACTCTTCCTTAATGCCACCAAACAGCCCCGCGGCTTCCACAGCACCCAAAAGCCAGTGGGCCCAATGTGTCTCCATCCCACTAAAGTCCCTCCCAGCACCCCATCTGTGTACCTAAAATGCATACTGCCTATTTCCACCTGGAGATACCACACACCTAATATTTGACATTTTCCACATGAGCTTCCCACCCAAGCAGGGCCTCTTCCTGTGTTTATTTTTATTTGTAAGCGTATCTAACTCTGCTCTCTCCCCTAATAACCACATGGAACGTGTCATCATGGGCTGCTCATCCGACCTCATAACTCTGTTCAAACCAGTTCCCACATCTTTAACCCCAACCATTTACTGGGTTCAGGCCTGAAGAATTAAGGAAATCGCTTATTAAGGAATTTCCCTATGGACGGTCTAGCCTCTTCCCTGACTAGTGACTCCCACACTCAAGCTTACTTGATTCAACTGACACTTTCGAATGACAATGTGACCATTAAGTCCACTTCTCTAGATTCATCAAAAAGTTCCCATTGATGCTGATGTGAAATGAGAACTGCTGGGGCACATGACCCTTCCTAATCTGGTCTGCACGAAAGCCCTCAGCATCACCTTCTCTCGAAATTCTAACTGTGCAGAATTTGCACAAACAGCTCCTTCACCAGAAACATCCTCACTCACTCTTCAACTCACCGTGGAGATTCTATCTCCTGGAGCGCTGCCATCTCCCTCTCTGCTCAGTCCTGGCCTCTGCTCAGGACCCAGCTTCGCTCCTAAGTGCTCCAGGCCAAGGTGCTTACCCATCCTGCATCACAGCTCTGTCACCACCTGTCCACGTACTAGTCCATCCCCACACCACACGGCCACCCAAGCTGCCATCGTATGACACGCCGCCTCTGGGCACCTCATGCCAAGCACAGGGTCTGCCAAACGCAGATACACATGATCTTTCCAGAATCAATCGAAGGAGCAAGGCATTAACCTGCTCCGTAAGCCAAAAAGTATACACACTGACTCCTACGGACTAACTTGTTAAGAAATTCCTGTAAATTATTTTGCAAACACACAAAAAATGGTGAACTTATCAAGTAAAGGTATAGAATTCGGCTACTGTAGGTTAATGGGTATATATGCTGTATACATGATTTCCTGTCTCTGTAAAACTCTAGGCCTACAAATACATACTTTTAATTCACTGATTCCACATCTATTCTATGCCAAACACTAGAGATAAGAATAATTAAAACAAAGCTACCGTTGACGGCAACTAATAACAACAGAAACTCACAGCTGGGTTGTGGTAAAGACAAAAGACAAAAAAAAAAAATGCAGCCACAATACAGAATGAAAAAACAATACATATGTTTTGGGCCAAAAGTACCGGCACATCTTTGTATACTCTCATGTTACCCCTAATAAAACTGGCCCACGTGAACAGTTTTTGCATGAGTACCACTACCCTGAGTATTTCACATACTAGGGCAGACGATGTACCCATCTGGCAATTCAAGTTCAAACAGTAGAACTCACAGCTTCATGCGAGGAAGGTACGGGCCCCAGGTGTGGTAACGCCATCAGAGGGGGTGAGGGCACAGGAGACAGAAGAGGAGGGGGAAGTCTGAAGAAGTCAATTGCAGCTTGAAGATCCTCATCAAAAAAAGGGTCGTGATCAGAAAAGTCAATGCTCTCCTCATCGTTCTGACTTGGCATTACAGTCTCAGGATTTCTGTCCTCGTTACTGTCACTGGCTCCACCGCGCATCTCTTGGTCCACATTCTTATGTGCAGAAAAATCACCATCAATCTCCACGGACAATTTTGCTAAGCACGCCTGCATATCTGAAGCTCTTGGGGGACTGTGCCGTACAGGAGGGAGCACGCCATCTTCCATGGACTCTCTGCACCTGTTTTCTTTGGCAGATTTTTCTGCAGGAGAAAAAGAAAAAAAAAAAAAAGTATCAAATATTTAAATATCAAGACGGGAAAACATTCTAACAGTTTGAAGTGTTAGCAATATTGTTTAAGTCCAAGTAAGCAGAGTGGATTTGAACTACCGACCTTTTCTTTAGCAGCCGAACACTTATCCACTGTGCCACCGGGGCTCCCACTGGCCATGACCCGTTGCCATTGAGTCGATTCTGACTCATAGCAACCCTACAGGACAGAGTAGAACTGCCCTATTAGAGTTTCCAAAGAGCACCTGGTAGATTCGAACTGCCCACCTTTTGGTTAGCAGCTGAGCTCTTAACCACCAAGCCACCAGGGTTTCCCATTAGCCATTAGGGAGATGCAAATCAAAACCATAATGAGATACCACCTCACCCAGCTTAGAATGACAACGATAAAAATAAAATAAATTTAAAAAAGGAAAATATAGGTGTTGGAGAAGTTGTAGAAAATTGGAACCCTTGTCCTTTGCTGGTGGAAGTGTAAAATGGTGTAGCCATTGTGGAAAATAGTTTGGGGGGGGGTTCCTCCAAAAGTTGAACATACAGCTACCATATGACCCAGTAATCCCAGTCCTAGATATGTATCCCAAAGCACCGAAGGCAGGGACACCAACAGGAACCTGTTCACCGATGTTCTTTGCAGTGTTTTTCACAACAGACAAAAGGTGGAAAAAACTGAAATGTGGTACATACATACAGTGAAGTCCTGATACACGTCACGGCATGGATGAGCCTTGAAAACATTATGCTGAGCAAAATCAGTCAGTTGAAAAAGGACAAATACTGTATGATCTCACTTATGTGAGATATGCAAATATACAGAAAACAAAACTTATTCATGGCTACCAGGAGTGGTAAGGAGGGTGAAATGGTTAGGGGCATTGAGTTTACACTAATGTTGGTAGAATAATATGGAAAATGACAGCAAGAATAGTTTCACAACTTGAAGAACAGAATCGATGTTATTATACATGTAGAAATTGTTGGGAAAAAAGTCACTAACTACCCCTCCCACAAAAAAGGCACTCAATCCCTTTCTAGGTGTTATCCTATAAGAACTGAACAGATTTCATGTAAGTATGCTATCCTTACAATTAAAAAGATGAACGAAAGCAGACAGATGAGCCCACCAATCCATTAGCAGTGCACCCCCATTGGACAGGCATCCCTAGCGGTGGTGAAGGGCCCGGAGAACGTATCCGTTCTCCCTATGTGGATGGGAAACAACTCTGTGCAGACAGGGTCATGGAGGCACTGTTTTCTCCATGTGAAAAGCTATCTAAATCCAGCCAGTATCGAGCTTACTTGAGCCACGTAAGTGCCTTGCATTTTAATGCACCAGAAAAGTTATTTTGATGAACTTCAGTGGTGCTGATTACTGGCAAAGAAATACTATGACTCCTGGAAAATAATTACAAAAAACCATTTGCTATATTCGAAAGCTGTGAGAATATGCTTCACAGAAGGGTCCAGAGCTCCTCTGAGAAGCAGCTGACTTGCCAAGGGTCACACAGCCACGCCAGTAGCAAGCAGAAATGGGGCTGGCACTGCTTCATCTGTTGGAGGCAGAGCTAACTGTGTGAGCTCCTCGTGGGTGCCGGAAGCCCTGGTGTGCACTGGGGTACAGCTGAGATCTAGCATGCTCCCCACCCCAACCTGGACCGCACGCTGGGTGCTCTCCTTCCTCCTTGGACTGGGCCTTGCATGTGGGTGGATAAACCTGAAAACCAACGATACCACCAGCGCCAGCACTTCTGCTGTCAAATGATTCTGGTGCTCCATGCTCCAGACCACACGCTGGGTGCTCTCCTTCCTTCTTGGACTGGGCCATGCATGTGGGTGGATAAACGTGAAAACCAACGATACCACCAGTGCCAGCACTTCTGCTGTCTAACGATTCTGGCGCTCCGTGCTCCAGACCACACGCTGGGTGCTCTCCTTCCTCCTTGGACTGGGCCATGCATGTGGGTGGATAAACGTGAAAACCAACGATACCACCAGTGCCAGCACTTCTGCTGTCAAATGATTCTGGCGCTCCGTGCTCCAGCAGCCCCAGCCTGTGCCCTTCAAAGGGGCAACCTCACTCCCTCAGTCCCACTCCCCTTCCCCATATGCCCTGGCTAGCGCACCTGTCCTCAGACTATAAAACACACTCTTCCTGTTTGAAGTGGCTGCCTCCAAGCGTCTCCCTCCCTTCTCCTGACACTCCCAATCCCATTACTTTGTAAGATGCTCCCTGGGTGGTTCAAATGGGTAAGTGTTCAGCTACTAACCAAAAGATTGGCAGTTCAAATCCACCCAGGAGCACCTTGACAGGCCTGTCATTGCTTCCAACAGCTCACAGCCTTGAAAACTCTATGGAGCACATTTCTACTCTGCACATATGGGGTTGCCATGAGTCAGAATCAACTCAATAGCAACTGGTTTTTGCTTGTTTGTTTTACCTTATATGAATTAAAATGAGATTCAGGATCCTGAAATACTGAGTTTCACAGCATGTAGGTGTTAAAATAATCACTGTTTAGAATTACACAGTCCAACATGGTAGCCAGTGGCCACATGTAGCTATTTAAACTTGCATTAATTAAAATTAAATCAAATTAAAAATCCAGTTCTTCAATTGCCCCAGTCACATTTGAAGTGCTCCATAGTCTCACACATCTCATGGTTTCCATATGGACGGTGCCGCTGTTACAGAAGATTTCCCCCATTCCAGAAAGTTCTATGGAATAGCACCGATTTAGGACATAAAAGTCGAAAAACAAGTTAGTGAATAACTTAGCATACTCTATCATTTCTTGGAGAATTTAAAATGGCACAAAAATATATATGCATAGTACAGATTTCCAAAGTAACATTTTAACCCCTAATGATAATTACCAAGAAAACAAAACAAAAATCCTCACAAATGGACTAATAAGCAACACCATGATGAACTAAGAGAAGACTGAAGTTGTCAAGGATTTCATTTTACTTAGATCCACAATCAACAACCATGGGAACAGTGGTCAAGAAATCAAACGACACATTGCATTGGGTAAATCTGCTGCAAAAGACCTCTTTAAAGTGTTCAAAAGCAGAGATCACCTTGAAGACTAAGGTGCACCTGACTCAAGCCATGGTATTTTCAATCACCTCATATGCATGCAAAAGCTGGACAATGAATGAGGAAGACTCTTGAAGAATTGACGCCTCTGAATTATGGTGTTGGCAAAGAATATTAAATACACCATGGACTGCCAAAAGAACAAATAAATCCGTCTTGGAAAAAGTACAGCCAGAATGCTCCTAAGAAGCAAGACTGGCGAGACTTCATCTCACATACTATGGACATGTTATCAGGAGGGATCGGCCCCTGGAGAAGGACACCATGCTTGGTGAAGTAGAGGGTCAGCAAAAACGAGGAAGACCCTCAATGAGCTGGACTGACACAGCGGCTGCAACAATGGGCTCAAGCACAGCAACAATTGTGATGGCGCAGGACTGGGCAGTGTTTCATTCTGTTGTACACAGGGTCGCTATGAGTCCGAATCGACTCAACAGCACCTGACAACAACGATAATTATAAAGCACTTTGGAAAAAAACAACGTATTACCATTTGGCTACACAGTAAATGGCAAACAAGGGTCAAGAGCGATAAAATTTTATGACTTTTACAACTCCACATTAAATCCTATCAAACATTTTGATTGTATGCTAGAAGTTCAACCAAAAGGAACTAGTACATTCCATGGAAAACAAATGAAGCTAGCTGCTGGTGGCTCAATCAAACTTATGAAATTATGTATTGGAAACTGTGCGTCCTTCAGCCATCTGCATGTACCTGCCACACGTGGGTCCACTGTCCTTCCGATGGCTTTCAATGTTCTCGGATGGAAGCTGCTATAAAACATTAAAGGCCAAATGCATTTACTGACGTCAGAAGTCACACTGCAGAGACTGGTGTTTTGTGTGATACAAGTACCCAGGCTAGTCTGTTTCATTCTTTTAATGAGATTCAGGAGCTCTTACAAACCAAAGGCACACGGTGCCGGCGGCAGCCCTCCTCCTTTGCACATGAAGTGCAGTGTCCGTGTCTCACGCTCACCTTGGCCATGCTTGTTGCCTTCACCTGGGGGGAGCCTGTGCGTGGTGTTGATGCAGAGCCAGAGTTCCTTCAGCAGCAGTTTGACTTTTCCTGGGAAAAAGAGCAAAGCATGAAAATCCTGACATCTGGCTAAGGCCAAAACATACCCATGTGGAACCGGGATTTATCAGGGACTTAGAAAAATAGGTCAACTTCTATCATCTTCCCAAAATTCAATCATCGTACACACCTAGTTAGTTACTGAGTGGTGAAGTCTGAAATGCTTTAGCTACAAAAATAAAGGCTGAATATAGGTTGCGAGGGCTCCAAACACCCAACCTACTTGTTATAAAGGCTTTTTTCACCTGTACGTGTGTGTGGGACCAAGAAACCTCTGGCCAACCCATTTTCTCTCGAGAAGGAGGTGAGACGGGGAAGGGAACACAGCTAATAACCAACAGGACACGAGGGATTCCAGCCCTATGTATTCTACGAGGAACAGCTGACCGGTACAAGGTTATTAGACAGGTCATCAGCTGACCAAGCTTTCTTCACCTGGGAGTTCATGGATCTTTAGAAAAGCCATTCACAGTCTTGAAGGGAAATGGGGCTGGAGACAAAATGTACATGCAGACATACAGATGAGGACAGATAGCTAGACACAGGGGAGCAGGCATACACATAAACACAGGCTTTTAGGAGGACAGTGAAAGCTGCAGAACTTCCATCAAACTTTCAAAGGGATCTGTACTCCTAAATCGTTAGGACCTTGATTCCAGATGAAAGGTCAAGAGGCACCGTGACTAAGACAGCCCTACTGAATATAAGCAACGTTAAGAATATTAAGAGTTGTAAACTTGTTCAACATTGTTAAGTAAACAAATTGCAAGAAAACCCTCCGTAGCAAAAAATACTCATCAAATAAATATGTGTTGAAATGGCAAATATTTTGTTAGGTATGTATTTGCCACAATATTAAAAAATATACATGAATAACTTATGGTCAAATGTACATAAAGACAACCTACACCTACTAAAATTCAGCTAAAAGTAAGCTTCAGTTTTAAATATTAGTTAATTTCAGGCCACTTCAAAGTTCTGCTATAGTTTTCTTGAACTCAAGTTCTTCCATTAACCTGAATCAGCTTTTATTGAAATTAGTAAAATCTTTAAACCATTCAAAGAGAGGCTGAAAAGACCTTTTCATTAATGTCAGGGAATCACAAACTATTTAAGCTAGCAAACTCCATCACTCCACAAAATGACATCCTCACAGTGGGGACCGTGACGAACGTGGA
Organism: Trichechus manatus latirostris; assembly: GCF_000243295.1. Lineage (NCBI taxonomy): Eukaryota > Metazoa > Chordata > Mammalia > Sirenia > Trichechidae > Trichechus > Trichechus manatus. Next base: position 6,269,048 of record NW_004444008.1, read on the forward strand.
AGACACAGTTACGGGTAAGTCTGAAAAGCTGGACTTTCCCAGCCTCTCCTGAGTCAAATCAAGCCCTCTGACTACCGCTGTGTGTGAGGTACATGCTCCATTTCTGCGTTCCAAAATCCTGTGACTGAGGAGCTTAACTATATTATGGTGTAACCTACCCGAGAGCCTACTTCCCATTACTGTAATCCCCTTTGCTTAAATGACCTGACCAGCATCCCTACTTATTACGTATACCTAAAGCAGCAGCAAACAAGGAACCTTAAAAAAAAAGAAAAGAAGTTATCTTTCTATTCTTACGGAAGCTATACCAGAGCTACACCTATTCTAATTGAGCATATGTTACTTCTCATATGATCTAAAAAAAAAAAAGGTATCTACTCCCAGCAACACAGAACAAAATCTTCAGCATGGCTTCATCAATTACTTACTGAGACTGAAAACCTCACTGAACTAGACCACACGCCTTTCCCCAGCCTTTTAAAATGCACCCTTTTCAAAATCTGAGGCACCTGTTCATGTTCCTGGATTTCTTTTCTATTCCACTGATCCATCAGTCCCCCCATCAACACCACAGTCTTGTAGTCACTTTTTGATGACTCTGTTTTATTATTGGTCAGTGTACGATCGTCGGTCACAATTTTCCTTTTCAGAAATTTTCTTTTTATTCTGAAAATGTATTCTTTCTAGTAAACCTTTCGCGTTTACTTGTCCTTTCCATATACAATCTCAATGGGCTTCTGAGTGAGACTGTAAAAAATACAGGTGGGGAAAGTCCACATTTTTATACTCTGCATCTCCCCGTCGAGGAACATGCTATCTATTTATGTGCTCGGGTCACCTTCATGCTCTTCCCAAGTGTTGGTAGTTTTCCTCATCCAGCCACTGCACTACTGGTCAGGTCTTTTCTGGACACCTGACAGCTGTCATCTGAGAAAGGATTGTGTGTACTCTGTCCCTTTCCTAGCAGGCTGATACTGGTACGTTCTGTATGTACATCAGCTACACCAGCACTTCACCAAACTAATTCTAAGTTTTCAGCTGAGTCTTTTGAATTTTCTAGATAGTCATATTGTCTTAAATGACAATTTTGACTCTTCCTTATTATTTATAGTTCCTACCCTTTTTTATTTAAATACTGCATTGGTTAGGGACTCCAGTACATGAAGAATGTTTTTGTTGTTAGATACCGTCAATTCCGACTTACAGCAACCCTATAGGACAGAGTAGAACTGCCCCATTGGGTTTCCTAGGCTGTAATCTTTACGGGAGCAGATCACCAGGTCTCTTCTCCAGCGAAGCCGCTGGTGGGTTCCAACCACCAACCCTTCATTTAACAGTGGAGCGCTTAAACACTGTGCTACCAGGGCTCCATACATGAAGAGCGGAGGTAACAAAGGCACCCTTGCCTTGTCTCTGACGGTAATGACTATGCTTTTAATGTTCCACCTTTCCCAGGTTCAAAATGTTTCTATTATTACTCACCAAAAATTACTATGAGGAATGGGTGCGGAACCTAGATCATCATAACATTTTTTCTCTTAATCAGTCATTGTAGCATTCATGAAATAAATCCTGAAATCATGATTTGTCTGTATTTTCAATTATTAGTGGATTTCATTTCTTAAAATTTTATTTTGGACTTTTGCAGCTATATTCCTAAGTGACCAAGTTCTGTATTTGTGTGTGCGGCTAAGGACATGTATACATGTCATTTTTATTTCGTTTTGGTTGGCCAAAGGGTTGTGCTGGCCTAAGACACTGAGATAATAAGTATTCCCTACTTTTCTACCTTCTGAAACAAATAATAATAAAGACATTAGTTTGTCATTAACGTACACCAGTAAACCACCTTCTTAGATCTTTAATTTTTTTTATTTTTCCTGCATTATTTTTGTGTTTGGGTTTGCAACAACTCAATTTGAGTATATTTTCCTAGAAAATGGACCACTTCATCTACATTTTCAATTTGAATGTACAATTATGCGTAAGAAATTTCTATAACTATTAAACCAAAAACCTGCTGCTGTGCAACTGATTCCGACTCACAGCGACCCTACAGGACAGAGTAGAACTGCCCCAGAGGGTTTCCAAGGAGCAGCTAGTAGATTCCAACTGCTGGACCTTTTGGTTAGTAGCCAAACGCTACAGTTTTATAGCTTTTCTCAATTCCAGTGCTGTTAGTTTCTTTTTATTCCTTCCTTCTTTGGTCACACGTGCCAGTTTTTCAGTTTTACTAGTATTTCAAAGGTGCAGTTATAATGTTTTGTTTCCTATGTCATCAACTTATGTTTGCACGTTTATCAATCCCTTCCTTCCACTTTCCCCAGGTTTCTGTGACATTTCCCTACCTTCTTAGTTGAACATGTCATCTCCGATATAACACTGTTCTCAGTACCAGATTCGTTACACTGCAAAGGTTTTAACGGAGAATGCCTATATAGTTTATTTTTAAATAGTTTATTATTTCAGCTTTTATTTTCTGTCACCCAAGTGGAGTTTGTTTGGGTGAGTTTGTGTTTAATTTCTAGGTAGGTTTTTTTTTTGGGGGGGTGGGGTGAGTATTTTTATTAATATCTCATTAAATTCTAGATTTTTTGTTTTTTGGTAGTGAACTATTTATATACATTTGAAGGCTATTGTAAAGACTTCTAGGTTTGTGGTTTATAAATTACTATATGTGATTTATCAATCTTGCAGTGGTGGCTCCAGTTCTGTTTGTCAGTGGTGGTTCCAGATCTATCTGTTCATGTCAGCGGTGGCTCCAGTTCTGTTTATGTCAGCGGTGGTTCCAGATCTGTTTATGTCAGCGGTGGCTCCAGTTCTGTCCATGTCAGCGGTGGCTCCAGTTCTGTCCATGTCAGCGGTGGCTCCAGTTCTGTCCATGTCAGCGGTGGCTCCAGTTCTGTCCATGTCAGCGGTGGTTCCAGTTCTGTCTATGTCAGCGGTGGTTCCAGTTCTATGTCAGCGGTGGTTCCAGTTCTGTCTATGTCAGCGGTGGCTCCAGTTCTGTCTATGTCAGCGGTGTTCCAGTTCTGTTCATGTCAGTGGTGGCTCCAGTTCTATCTGTTCATGTCAGTGGTGGCTCCAGTTCTATCTGTTCATGTCAGCGGTGACTCCAGTTCTGTTCATGTCAGCAGTGGCTCCAG
>NW_004444008.1:6273621-6324551 GCF_000243295.1 Trichechus manatus latirostris
ATGTCAGTGGTGGCTCCAGTTCTGTTCATGTCAGTTGTGTCTCCAATTCTATCTGTTTATGTCAGTGGTGGCTCCAGTTCTGTTTATGTCTGCTTACACTTTTTACTTCCGAGGCACACACTAAAGTCTTCCATGAGGACAACAGACTTAGCTATTCCCCCCAGAATTTCCAAGAGTCTCACCTGACATAGTTTCACAGCAGCATCTTCTTTGTGAATTATACCTTTAGTCAAGCTAAACTACGAGGCTTGAATTCGCTTTTCCTTCTATTACTGCTTCTGAATCCCCGCGTGGTGCAAACGGTTAACATGCTCAGCTGCTAAGCAAAAGGTTGGCAGTTTGGGTCCACCCAGAGTTGCTCAGAAGAAATGCCTGGCAATCTACTTCTAAAAACTCAGCCCTTGAAAACCCTGTGGGGCAGAGCTCTACTCTGACAAACATGAGGTCGCCACAAGTCAGGATCACATCAATGGCAATTGCCTCTGTGTCAGCATTTGCTTGAAATGTCTTTATCCAGCTGCTGTAATCAATCTTTCTGCTTCACTTGAGTTTAGATGCATTTCCTGTGAGTATTCAGAGATGGAGATCTTAGACAAAAATCAAGCTCACCGCTTAAGTCTGTTTTCTGCTCTAAGAAATTTCTGTTGTTTCTCGACCACCTTCTCTCCTTACCATTCTGCTCTCTCCTCTGAGAATTGAGTTTTCTAGGAAAACATACCCAAATGAACTCAGTTGCTGCAAACCTGAACAGAAAAATAACTCAGAAAAAATTTTTTAAAAATAAGAAAAACCTAACCACAAAGACCTTGTGGTTCTAGCCTCCAAATTCTTATATTTTATTAGTAGAGAAAATTAGTTCTTTGCCCTTTTGTACCATATTCTCAGAAAAGCCCATAATTCAATCTCTTGGTTCACTAAATCAGCCTTATATTTGTCCATTCCACAATTCAGCCTTTCTAGTAGATTTATTTCTCAATCATGTTTTTAATTTTCAATAATCCCAACTGGTCCTATTTCATAACAGCAGCCTATGGATATGTACTTACACTTTTTCTAAAAATACTCATTACTTTTTTAATGTTTTCTTCTCTTTCATGATTTAATGCTGTTTACTCGGGGCCTAGTTCTCCTCCTCCTGGAATGTGCTACATTTCTGTCTTGCTTTTCCTCAGTTTCTGATAAGAGTTTAAGCAGAACATCTTTGACAGGCAGAGTGTATTTCTCAATCTAAGCTTTTACTCCTATTCCTTTGGCAATAAATGTAGTTCTCATTTTCTGAAGGAGCCATGTGGTGCAGTGGTTAAAGTGCTCAGCTGCTAACCAAAAGGTCAGAGGTCTGAAACCATCAGCAGCTCCACAGGAGAAAGATGTGGCAGTCTGCTTCCATAGAGATTTACAGCCTTGGAAAACCCTATGGGGGTTGCTATGAGTTGGAATTGACTGGACAGCAGTGGGTTTGGTTTGGTTTTGGAACTGCACTTCAGAGCCCTGATGGTGCAGTGGTTAAAGCACTCAGCTGCTAACTGAAAGGTCGGTGGTTCAAATCTGCCAGATGACAGGTAGGAGAAAGTTGTGGCAGTCTGCTTCCTTAAAGATCTACAGCCTTGGAAACCCTATGTGGCAGTTCTACTGTCCTACAGGGTCACTATGAGTCTGAACTGACTGGATGATAATAGGATGGGATGGGTGAGACCATTTCCTGAAGCTGCAGCACCCTGCCCTGGGGGAGGGGGAGGGGAGGGTTTGCATGAAGTACATCTGCATCTTATTTCCTGGGAACAGGAGCTGCATTCCCTCAGAGCGGCAAGCATGACCCACTGTCTGGTCTGCACACCCACTCTGGCTGCCTCTCATGCCAGAGCTTCCACTTTAGAGAACTAAACTTTGGGCCACAGCTCGTGTGACAAATGCCAGAGACAGTTTCTGAAACCAGAAGTTGGCACGCTGTTCACCCCGTAATGAATTACCTGGAAAAACGCTGCTGGCCTGCTCCTGCTCCAGTCCCTGCCAGCCCGACCTGGGGCAAGAGGAAAGCTTGCTTTCTGAGGCTTGTTCTGTTCTCAGCCATCTCTGGTTGGTTTCACCACCAGCTGATAAGCGACTGCACTGTCTCCCTCACTAATCTCTACTGGTGGCCACCTTCCAGCTCTCTAGGAGAGTGACTTACTCAGGCAGTCATTTTAAATTAGAGCCAACCCAATACTGCTTCCGCCTAACTTGGAAATGTCCTTCAGAGGTCAAGTCTTCAAAAGAAGGGTCAAATATACACTCAGGGGAGGGGGTGGGAGGGCTGTTGTGAAGAGTACGGTTTGGGAGCAGCCAAATCCTAAAACAGTCAGTCCAGAAGAGAAGGCAATTAAATTCAACAGGTGACTGCTGGCTGGAAAAGCCAAATGCTGTTAGTTCTCTTTTCCTCTTGGCGACATCTGTTACTCAAAGTCTTACTTTCAGGACACTAAAGTAGGAAGAATAGAGTTGAAAGCACATGTAATTATAAATGAGTGATAGCAATAAATGGCAAATCAGTGCCCAGGCAATGAGAAGGTGTGAACTGTTAGTTTTACGCCAAGGAAATGAGGAACCCGTGCTCTGAATTTTCATAAGAAATTTTAAAGGAAGGGGAAAAAAGGTACAAGAGACTTCTGAAGAGACACTATGTACTTGTACAAAACAATTCAAGTGTTTTTTGTCATTTCCATGTGGAGGAAAAAAATCATATGAGTGAGATGAAAATGCCATTATTTATTTAAAATTTTATCTCCACAAAAAAAAAAAAAAAACTTATCAGGTAGGCAGCACAAAAATGTATAATCTGTTTTTAAAAGGGTGAACTAAAACACAAGGAAGGAAATAAACAGGCAAGGGTCACACAGTATTAATAAACAGAAATACAGACGGAGAAACTCCAACTTCTCAACTTTGAGGATCATGTGTTCCCAACTATAATACTATAATACACTCAGTAATAGAATGTGCATCGAAAACATTTATGTTTTGGCTTGCTCTACTGCTACTACTTGATTTTTCTTTGTAACTTTTGGCCTTCCCTAAATGCTTCTGTCTTTTGAAGATTTACTATAGGGCTTGGACTCTACTGGTTTCCGTCTGCCTTTAGCATCTTTTGTATCTTTGGTTATTGAAGACATTTACAAATGAACTTGATAAATTAAAACTTAAGGAAAATATCTATACTGAATATTATATCTCTAACTAGTTTTTCTTTCCCAAAAAGTATAGTTTTATGACTCTTTCATTCACTATGTTATTTTATAAGTACAAACTTACTTATGAAATATAGAAATGAGTCAAGACTAAGCTTTGACATTTTCCAATTACGTGATAGCAACACACAGCCCCCCAAACCACAGAAGTAACACATACAATTTAGCCAAAATTTGTAATATACTCACTTTTATCTATGCTTCCATATGAATCACTTGAAATTTGTGTTCCAATATGTCTCAACTCTAGAAACATACGGGGGAACAACAGTTAAAAAAACAAAACAAAACATATACACCCACACACAGACACACAGACACACAGAGACACAGACACACACACAGACACACACAGACACACAGACACACACACACAGCCTATCAAACAGTTTTAAAATAAGCATTAAGTGACTACTCACCCTTTTCATTTTTCTGTTTAGAAAATTCATCAAGTCTTTCCTGTTGAAAGAAAACATTAGTAATGTTTATAACGAAGAAGGAGTGCAGCCTCTCTAGACCACATGTAACCCTGGGCACCATAACAGATAGTGGCCACCGTTTCCTCTAGGCGGCTTCAGACATTAGTTGGGACACGTCGACATGTACAGAGAACGCTACGGGAGACCTGGAGCTAGGAATTCAAAATCCGTGCACATTGTTTTATCTGTTACCTGTGTCTTCTTAAATTCCTTTTCGAGTACTTTCTTTTCATTTCTCAGTTGCTTGAAGTCCTGAATTTGCTTGAAAGCAGCCTCTTTATTCAAGAGTAGAATGAAATAACAGAGAGAAAAATAATTTACCAACTTTACCACTACAGTTAATGAAATACTCAGTATCTCATCTATTCAAAGTTCTTATTTCTTAAGCTTTGAAACACATTTCATAAAAAGTTACGACTCCTTCACTATTTTATCAGAGTTACAGGACAAGAACACTTTCATTTTTAAACCACCAATTATAAAACCACAGAACGGGCAGAGGCCTAAAGAATCCACCCCAACGCAGGTACAGGCAACCCAAGCCATTCTAGTCAGGCAAGCACCCCGTGACAAAGACCCTCGGAGAGGGCGATGTCTGGTCTCCCTCGCTTGTCTCATGTATATGATCAGCAACCTTAGGTTTTAAAGATTTTAAAGAAATGTGATTTTTACCTCAGAATACAGTGAATACTATTCTCTTTATTTGGGGGAAAAAATAATCTTCTCTATGCTGACTACGGAGCCCTGGTGGTACAGTGGTTAAGAGCTCGGCTGCTAACCAAAATGTTGGCAGTTGAAATCCACCAGCCACCCCTTAGAAACCCTATGGGGCAGTTCTACTCTGTCCTATAGGGTTGCTATGAGTTGGAATCAACTTGATGACAACAGGTTTGGTTTCTTTTTCTCTGCTGACTACAAGAGCGCTGGTGGCGCAGTGGTTAAGTGCTCAGCTGCTAACCAAAAGGTCTGTGGTTCGAACCCATCATCCACTCCTCAGGAGAAAGATGTGACAGTCTGCTTCCAGTAAAGATTTACACCCTTGGAAGCCCTATGGAGCAGTCCTACTCTATCCTGCAGGGTCACTATGATCAGAGTCGATTCAACAGCAATGGCTTTGGTTTGGTAAGCTGACTATACATATTGCTACTCCTTTCTGGAATTCCCTTCTACAAGCGAACTAATCCTAATTCCTTCTGATCTCACTGTTTAAGAAATTTTTATAGCTCTTCGACAATTTATCCTGTTTTGGGCTCTAAATCACAAACCATTCAGATAAACTGTTAAGAATCTGAGCAGTGCTGACTTTAGACGAGTATGTTCAAATACACTTGCTCTGGGAAAATAATACCCTCAACACCCAAGTGGTCATCCTCTCCTCACACTTCTGAACGGGCTGGATTACTTCTTTACGTGACATCTATGCTAAACTTTCTACTAGGAAAAAGGCTGGTGTTCAATGGAAAACAGAGACTACACTCTGGCCGCGAAGGCTGTCTGTTCTGTAAGCTGTACGTAAGCTGACTGGTATTCCAGGGCTCTTTAAGATCACGTCCTTCAAGAACTCCACACACGAACAGGAGAAGGCTGGACCAGAAAAGAAGACAGTAATGTGGTTCTCACTGCCAGACTGTCAACATCTGTGCAGCGATCAAATCAAAACATCTAGAGCGTGAGTCTAAAAAATCCCAGGCAACTGGTATTCTGTTAAGTCCTGACCCAATTATTTACATTGTTATCCCACACTCTACATGCAAATAACCCAGTATCTGAAGTAGAGCACTGTCTGTAAGATAAAATAGCAAGTATCAGAGTCAGTAACCCAAAGGAGAAGGTCCTTAGGTGGCACAAACAGTTCACACTCAAGTACTAACCTCAAGGTTGGTGATTTGAACTCACTCAGAGGCACCATGGAAGAAATGGCCTGGCAATGTGCTTATGTAAAGATCACAGCCAACAAAACCCTATGGAGCAGTTCTACTCTGCAACACATGGGGTCACCATGAGTCAGAATCGACTCAACGGTAACGGGTTTATTCACTGATTTATTTTTTGGTTAGCCCATAGTAGATGAGAGAATTGCTACAGGCCAGGCTAAAATTAAAGTAAGAAGGGGTACAGGGATGGGTCTGGCAAAGCCCCAACTGTCTCTACTTGCTATTAGGTCCTGTCCCAATTTGCCAATGAAGAAGAAAAGAAAAAGAAGAGACCTTAAGTTCAATTCCTATGGATTCCTGAAAAGGTTATTAGCTGAAGTGGGAGGACTTAATAGATTCTTATACGGCCCCCTTGCACTCTGCCTAGTCACTGAAGACTAGATGACCCAAATAAAAGGAGGAGGTGTGTGAGAGGATCAAGTACAAGCGTGCCCAACTCCCATGTACGGAAACTCATTGGAATCTCTCTATGGATCTGTCATAACTACTGAAACGCATCAAGCTTCGGGACACTAAAAGCAGTAAGCTTTTCTAGTAACCACTTATTTCCCTAGGAAAAATGAGAACAGTCCATGAGATCCAACCTTCAAAATTAAATCCTTTCATTAGCTGCTACTTTTTGTAGCAAAAGTAGGCCATTGTTTTGAGGGCAACAACGTTTCAAGGATTTGCCATATTACATTTGCACGTCACCATCAGGAGAAAAGGCCTGGCAATCTACTTCTGAAAAGTTGGCTGTTGAAAACCCAATGGAGCACACATACATAGGGTGGTCATGAGTTAGAGTCAACTCGACGGCCACTAGGTTACGGGGTTATCCAGTAACAGGTGAGTGTAGGATTCAAACATTTTCCCAACAGAACTGTTAACACAGTCATAAAGGAATTCACCATTGAAAACTACACCCACTAAACTATTTGTTCAAATACTCTAAACTCAAATAGTTAAAAATGATTTGTGTAATTACAAATGACTTCCATTAGCCAAATAACAACAGCACCAATTACCTTCCAGCTTCTTCACCTTGGCTTCTAGTTTCTTCTTCCTAATAATTTCACAAGTTAAATGGTAAGAAATAGTATAACAGAAAAAATACATATATATGACAGTGCAATATGTGGTACACATTTTTTAAAATTTACTAAGATTTGTATAAAAAAATTTAGTCCCTACTAGCATCACCCATCAACTGAAATTTCCAGCAACCTAAGAAAAAACAGTACATCATTGTGTGCAGGATTTCTCAAATGGATTACAGAAATCGCTGTCATTTAAAGATGTCATGGACCTCCCAAGCTCTGCCATTCTACCTCTGAGACCTTAGTCAAGTCACTTAACTTCCTGAACCACAGTTACCCAACTATGAACAGAGCAGACGGACTCAGATCATCTCCAAGATTTAAGCCAGGGTCCAAGCCAGGGTCCATTTCACCTGTTACTTTTTAGAAGCACACAATTATCAACTATGCACACAGATTCACACTGAGTATGACATTCCTGTTCACACTGCGCTTTACAGAGGTGGTGGCTGGAGATTGCACGTGATTTAATATGGATTATTGAGAGTCCGAGAAATTTGGCAACTCTGGGAAAGACCTTCCAAGTTATTGCTTTATTATATCTACATTAAACTAAATTACTGGATACACAGCTCACAAGCTTGTTTTGTGATTAATGTTAACACAGTATTAAACCTCAAAAAAAAAAATCAATCAGATGCCTGAATGGCCTTTTTATTAATGGAAACAGACACACGTTGAATATGCTATCTGTTAAAATACTGGTACATAGAAAGGAGTCGATAACTATTCTTTTACATACAGACACCCATGCATACATACAGAGACATGAAAACTTCACCATGGAGTCTTTCTTTGTGCCAGACTTTTAACATATGATGGCTTATTTATTCCTCGTTACTCCTTCAAAGGAGTCCTAGGGGCGGAACAGGTTAGCAGTTCAAATTCACCCAGCAGCGATCTGCTCCCATAAAGACTGGAGCCTAGAAAACTCTATGGGGGCAGTTCTACTGTCACATGGGGTCACTATGAGTCGGTACCTAACACCACCACCACATATGTCTTCAAAATAGGTATTATTTCCATTTTATATATATGGAAACCAAGGGTGAGTGACAGACTAATTTAAGATCACACAGCTAATCATGGCTAACAAACCCCAAAACAGAGAAAAGACAAACACTACCGATGCATGGGTTATCCATTTTCAGAAATGAAAACCCTATTTCCATAGCCATTTTAAAACACTTACTGAGCGTCACTTTTCAAACATTCTTCTTTTACACGAGCATATTCCTGATGAGTTTCCTGATACAACTTAAGAGAACTCTAGAAAAGGAAAGATTATTATACAATCAGAGCTAGACAAAATACAATGCTGTGGTTGTTTGCTTAGACAATTTTCTCTGCATAGTTAAAACATGTAATAAAGAATTTCTATAGAAATAGAGAAATAAGTCACTTAAAATACGTGAGACCTCACACAATACATGTCAGTACTAAAAAGCACGATTTGAGCAAGACGTGAGGAGCAGACACTATTGCGAAAGACGCCCCGGGAACAGGCTGAGCATCCACTCAGCTTGGCTACGCCCCATCTCGCGCAAACCACCTAGCTCTGCTGCCTTCATTTCTTCATCTGTAAAGGCCATGATTCTAAGATTCCCACAAAGAGTAAAGCACAATTTATTCAAAAAACCGGTTTACAGCATTTAAACCAACTGTCTAACTGTCTTATCGCAGTTTGAGTGTGAAAAGGAGAGTCTGAAGGGATAAATTTCTCAGCATTTTCATGTTTGAAGTAGGCATCTTCCACCCAGTGCTTCATCTTGGCACGGCATCACTGAGAAGATCTAACACATCACCAACCGGGTAAAGGAAATCAACTCTCGTCTCAAAGCTTACTTACAAGAACATTTTTGAAGGCCTCTCATTTTGGGTATCTCTCACTGACAACGAAAAACCACAAGGAGCCAAACATTCATAATTATGAAAGAATATTAAGGAAAAAAAAAAAAACAAAGCTGGCAGGGTTATTAAGGTAAAAATGTACAGACACTGCTTAGAAGGAACATTGACTGGTGTATGAATTCTAAGAGCGGGTTATTTAAAGGCCATCTCAACTCAAACCCTTCTGTAAGGCAAACTGCACCAGGTGAGAGGCCCTGAGTGTTTTACTCACCACTGTTCTGCCCAAGGCTAGAGCTGTGCCTGCAGAATAAATAGTCTTTTTCCTCTCGATCACATCTGCCCCCTACACACACATACACACACACTCAGAAGCATACACACACAAGGATTTCTCTATCTTTAAGTGGGAATCTTTCCATGCAGCTCTATCCTTGTGGCAAGAAAAAAATTTGAAAAAACAAAGGGCTAACAATGCAGGGCACACAGAACCATAAAAATTCAGCTAAACGGTTCCTGTACCGAGCCTCTCAAAAAGCTACGCAACTGACACAGTACCACCTGGCTCACGACTACGGTGAGGACGAAGCCCCCATCTCCTGGTTCTCTGAGTACAGGAACACACCTGAAGACTCCTGAATAGGATTTACTTCTGTTGTTAATAAATAAAACTTCTCCTTGTCCCTGTTATACTAAATAAGCAGGTTCTAACTTACTGAACATAAACCTTGGTAGGAAAACAGCTTTAGGTACCTTTTTCTCCTCTAGTTCTGCTTTTAACGACCCCAGCTCTTCCTGACATTTCTGCAGAGGAGAAATTTTTTGAAGCATCTGTTCCACTTGGTGATGCAGGGTACTATTCTCTCTAAAAAGGGACAATGTGTTAACGTTATAATACAAAGGTATAGATAGTGAATTACCAAATATATCAATCTAGTGATTTTAGATTTTGTTTCTAACTTACAAAATAAAAGGAGTGAAAAAAAGACTTTCTCTTTATAAACCCACTTCCTCTATTAATACAACATGATCTTCAAATCGCTTTTTATTTCTGTGGCATTATAGTCTATATTTTAGTAAAAAAAAAAAAAGCAAATTGAGAGGCAATTACAGTAGATTCCAAATCTGCTAAAAACATATTAAAGAATGATTTGCCAAACAACCTGGCTCTTCCAATCATGAACTCATTCCCATTTATTCAAATTAAATAAGAGGTAATTTTGTGCTCTCAGATTATTATGTTTTACCTTTCTAAATGATAAATGTAATCAGAGAACGAAACATCACTAAAATTTTAAGTAAGTGTATTTATAAAATTGTTTAAAATAACACATGGTAAACACATTAAATAGCCCAATTCACATATATAATAACAATCTGATATCACTATGCTTCATCTGAATGGCAATGTGATCAGTAAGTTCATGAAAAGTAAAACACCAGGCTGTAATTGAAGACCACAGTAATAAATTCACTTGGACCATTTGATAGTAAGGAAAATGCAAACTTTCTTTTATCATGAGTATCAAAGCAGCATGAGGCATTTTACTTGAATATGTTAAAAAACCTCCCCTGATAAACATAAACCAACTACTCAAGTAAGTGCCGTTATTAACTGTTAAAATAGGTGGCTTACCTTCTTGCAAACTGCAGCTGTAAACCTCGTTAAGGAAAACTCTGAAAATTTTATCTACCGATAATTGTCTGGAGATAACGTTCACTTTAAAGTATCTGTAATAACCTATGTGTTCAACCTACATACAGACATGATCCTAAATCCTGGAAAACAATATTCAAAGCTCCATTTATAACACAGCAATAAGACTTTTTACTGAGTTATTCCTCTTTACCATAACATGTACCAAAAGCCAACACATCTATTTCTCTAAATTTAAAAAAAAAAAAGTCCTCTGTTTAAATATATTATTGATTAGGATTAAGTTAAATAGATAAAGAGAAAACAATATAAAACAAATGGAAAATATATTGCTTCATACTATATATGCCAGAATCCCCAAACAACCTATCATTCAATTCTCCAATAGTCCAGGGAAAATTTTCAGCAAACAAGAGTTATGTGCTCACTGAAACCACATATAACTGTACTTAAAGAGTAATGAGAAAAGAAATACAGGGAGACTATAAAATTGAGATAATCCTTCATTTTTACAATTGATACAATGTATACAATTTGATAACCTCATTTCTTATCTCATGCTCCCAGTAAGATGTTCTAACACAGCCCCGATAATACCTTTAAGTTTCTCTCCTATGAATTCCAATACTTATATCACAATACAGTAAATGTGTATACAAAATGTCCAGGCCCTCCTGTGTTAGAAGGTAAGCTTCTCAAGGTCAAGAACCATGTTTTATTCATCCTAAATTACAGCTGGCTTTACAACATAAAAAGGTTCAATTAACACCCAGTGAAATAATACACACTCCCTGCCCTTCAGAAAGAGGTGTTAATAATCATTAAAATGGCCAGAATTACACACAAAAAAGTAAAGAGCTAAAATAAAAATACTAATTATCATAGTGCACTTACTGAAGAACTAGCTTCCCCATCTTGATAAAAAGGAGAAAATCGACTGCTATTTCAGTAGCAAAAGGAACCACGTATGTAATTAAACCGTTTTAAAGCTGTGACACTGATGACCGAGCTGTGGAGCAAACTACTGCACACTCGGGATTAAACAAATAGACGCCTGGGGCAGATGTCAAATGTGTCACCAATCAGAGCAGCTACGGCCAAAGACAGTATCACATCATAGAATGAACTTCTGAAATTCAAGAATAATCAAAAATTGTTTACCAATTAAAAAAAATTATTTTGGTAATTTTTTTTTTTTATTTGTTTGCGGCCAAATTTTAAAAGAGTGAAACAATGTCCTTGCTAGATTACATTCATAATTACTTAAAAAGCTGACACCATTTCCTCTCAAAGGATACAATGAACATGCTCTGAATACTGGAATTAACTGCCCTTTAATCCCCCTGCTTATTTAAAAGTAGTTGCAATAATTGTTTTTGTAGTAAAATTATCAGCTTTCACAATCATCAATTACTCAATTATTCTTACAATAATATACAATTTAATCATAAAGTTAAATGGATCAACAGTTCAACAAATAAAGCACATGAGATTTTCAATGACCTATTATTTCTAAATGTGGAAGTTTAGATACTAAAATCAAATCTAATGGCACGCCTTGATCTATTATGTTACTCTGAGAGCACAAATTAGAAACGATGGTGACAACAGAAACAAATCCTAAGCGATCGAGCTCAGGGACATCAGAAACACCACTGAAGCAGTCCTTAGGCTCCTGCAAAGTTAAACTGCGAATCTGACCCAATCAAGAAGCTACGGCGGAACTTCAGGAAATCCCTAAAATGTAGAGGTGTTTTATTTTAATGGGAGAATTTTTATATTTTTATGTGATAAATTTAATTCACAGTAAAGATGATCACGACAAGACATTAAACTACCGATTAGAGTCATTTTTTTTTTTAACCTGCCAAGAAAATATTTAACACAGGCTGACTACACTACTAGTGCCCCCTAAATGGTTACCAGAAGGCGGAACTGTCTGGTGAATGCCTAAGACTGTCTGTGAACATAACATTACACTGTTACATCTGTATGACTTTAGGTAGACACATAACATTACACTGTTTCTAGGTGACTCTGGATATACACAGAATTTCATGACAAATCACAAAAACCATTACTAAAAGTCAATTTCCCAACATTCTGAATAATGTTACTAATGGCCTTCTTGCAGAAACCCCAGCATAACACGCAGACAGCATCGTACTCAGCATTATGTTATTCCTGCACCTGAACAACCTGTGTCATTACAGGTGAGAAACACCTATCCATGACAAAGCCTGTGACTTTAAGAAAACAGAATCAATGACAAAAGCAACATTAAGAATTTTTTAATGCTGGGCTCCACTGTTCCAGCTGTCTCCGTTTCAGAGCTCATCATATTTACTGAAAACGTAAAAGAACTAGCTGCTCTCTGCACTTACGAGAACTGCTACTTACATGAATATCAGCCTCCAGGAGACACCTATGGAACAAACTCCCCTCCCATTTAAGCAATTACAAATAATTAATAAATTCAAAAGAAAAAGCCAGTAAAAAGGATATCATCACATTTCTTCTGATATTCTGTTAACAAATTACTGTAACAAAGAAAAGAATCAGGTTACTTTGCAAACCTAGAAAATATACTATGTTAAAATCATGTTTCAAAACATGCAAGGCACACTCCCTTCTTAGGTTTCCTGCAACAAATATATTCTGACTATGTCTTGGGCTGAGCTCACAAGTAGTTTTATTCTAATCAGCACCATGGAGGCACCCAGAAAGGAAACTGGAGGTCTCATTTCAGCCTTAGGGGCCTAAAACCATCACCTGCTTATGCTAGTTTGTTAGGTTTACAAAGTTCTATGAAACACATGCAAATATACTTACTCTGTATTAATAATCTTTTGCTTCAAGGTAATTAATGCATCAACATATTCATTTAAATTCTGGAAGAAAAAAGCTGCAGTCAGCCATTTGTGTTTCTGTAACATATAATTACTTTATGTAACTATGTTATTTACAATAAAACATGGACATACTGTTCAATGCATTACATAAACATCTTAGGAGTCGTGGAGTTGGTTCATAGAGACCCCACGGACAACAGAACGAAACACTGCCCTGCCCTGCGCCATCCTCACAATCGCTGCTATGTTTGAACCCACGGGTGCAGCCACCGAGTCAATCCATCTCGTTGAGGGTCTTCCTCTTTCTCACTGACCTTCTACTTTAGCTAGCATGATGTCCGTCTCCAGGGACTGGCCCCTCCTGATAACATGTCCAAAGAACCAGTGGCACAGCTTCCGCGTCACAGCAACACACAAGCCACCACAGTACAACAAACTGACAGATGAGTGCTGGTGCATAAACATCAAAACCAACCCCCCAAAAAACAAAACACCAAATCCACTGTCGTTGAGTCGATTCCAACTTAGAGCGACCCTAGAGGACAGAGTAGAACTGCCCCACAGGGTTTCCAAGGAGCGGCTGATGGATTCCAACTGCCGACCTTTGGGTTAGCAGCCAAGCTCTCAACCGCTGTTCCACCAGGGCTCCACAGAACTATGTCAACAGGGACAGATTACCAATGAGCAAGGTATACACAGGCTTAACTGTGTTTACTTACCAATCTGTAGTGTACAATTTCACTGGTTTTTCACATTGACGATGTGGTGAAACCCATGCAAAACTGCATACTAAAAGCTTAGGAAGTAAGCAAAATTAAGCCCGTGCGTATCTTGCGTACTGTAAGCCGGTGCAGACTGTGCTGCCTGGTTAATCAGCCCCTGGGTGACCATCTACTCTTTGTGCTCTGCATACAGCACACACGTGAGCTCTCGCTAAGTCTCTGGGTGATGGCACTCCTCCAACAGCCAGGAGCTGTAAAGATGCTCAGCCAACTGACTGTTCAGCACCATGGTGTTCACCCGGCATAGTTTCTGAAAGGATTGAAGACTACCCAAAGAGACACACAAGAAAATAATAAAAGTAACATGGGGTAAGAATAGGAATACTAAAACGGGGCCCAGATTATAAGGTTAAGCACTACTACTAACTTAAAGGTTGGTGGTTCAAGCCCACCCACAGGTGCCAGACAGGCCTGGTGAGATCTGCTTCCAAAACACCACGGCCTCCAAAACCCTGTGGAGCAGCTCTATTCTGCACACATGGGGTCACTGTGAGTCGGATTCAACTTGACAGCACTAACAACAACATATTATACTTTAGGGACCCACTAAATTTGACTCTAAATAACTGCAACAATTTGAAAGAGAAAACATGGTTAGTTACAAGATTCAAATGTTCCTAAGATTTCAAAACAAGCTGATTTTTTTTTTCTGTTTAACTGGCTTTCCTTTAACGTCTCCTTTCTTTATCAGTAAATACCTCAGAATGTATCTCTAACAAATGACCCATCACCATCTAGTCGATTCTGACTCACGACAACCGTACAGGACAGAGTAGAACTGCCCTATAGGGTTTGCAAGGAGTACCAGGTGGATTCGAACTGCCGACCTTTTGGTTAGCAGCCGAGCTCTTAACCACTGTGCCACCAGGGCTCCATTCTAACAAATAAGGACTTTTTAAGAAACAATCACAATAATCTTTTCACACTCAACAATAATTCATTAAAATCCAGACTGTGCTCAACTGTTACTGACTATCTGAAGAGAATTTTTTTCCTATGTAACCCAAGTGACTCTGAGAAGCATTTTCCTTTATGGCAATATCTATATCTTCTTTGCAGTTATACATGTAGTTTATCTGTTAAAACAAAAACTCCACACATTTAAGTATCTAACTGTAATCCCATCACCCGTCAATAACCACTCTCAAGCTCCATCCTTTCAGAATTGTTACTGCATACGCATATATGTTTGGATGTACTCAAATTAACAATTTTCTGTTGAAGGACATTTAGTTTCTTGTCAAGTCTTTATTAACAGCTTGCAAGGAGTTTCCCTGTCTCCTCACTTGGGATTTTCCTGAGGATAAAGTCCAAGCAGCAGTGGTATGGACCAGAGAATGTACTTACACGTTCAACGCTGGCACACACTGGCAGTTACAATCCTCACCCACAGCTTCTGTGTCTCAGCTTCCAGCAGCCTCGCTGAGGCTCAGACACGTACGCTGTGGGTGACGACTGTAACTGATAGGAGCCCTGGTGGCACAGTGGTTAAGCGCTCAGCTGCAAACCGAAAGGTCAGCAGTTCAAATCCACCAGCTGCTACTTGGAAACCTTATGGGGCAGTTCTACTCTGTCCTATAGGGTCGCTATGAGTCGGAATCGACTCCACGGCAACAGTATTGGTGTGTTTTTTTTTGGTCACCCTTGATAACATGAGAGCAATATTTTTCATTCATAATTCATTATTAGTGAGGTCAAGGAATCTCCCTTATCTCTTCTGGCATTCATATTTTTTTTCTTTTATTAAAAGCTGGTTAATGCCATTTGCGCAACTACGTTAACTGATTTCACTATGTGAAAATTTTTAAACTTCTGTGTGGCACTGGACACCATAAAGTTAAACAGTAGCCAAAAAATGACAACCTTGAAGGAATCATTAAAATACATGAGACAAAGTATCCATAGTTTAGAAGCAACTCCTATAAATCAATCGTAAGAAAACAAGTGTGTCATTTGTGATGAGGGGGCTTCACAGCTATGAACTGCCAGTTCACAGGTGAAGAATCTGGAATGGCCAAAAGACATTAAAAAAAAAAAAAAAACTTCACCTTTTTGGAATAAAAAAAATGCAAGTTAAAATAACAAGGATGTACTAGACTAAAAAAAAATTATAAACTGGTTAAGTATTTAGGATAATGAAAACTCATATAATAGGTGGTAGTGGCTGAAGAACAACTTGGCACTATCTAACAAAATAAAAAATACATACGATGATAATTTTCTCTATTTCCAATCCTTGTGCCCCTAATGTCCTCTATGCAAGTTTTCTACATCTCTTGTTAGATTTTATTCCACGGAAACTTTCGTTTCTATCGCTAGTATGAATGCTTTTTGTTTTTTAATTATTTTGGGTACGCAGTAAAATTACTGATTTTTGTCTGTTGATCTTGATTCCAGCAAACTTATATTACAACAGTCACTTATAAACGCAGATGCAAAAAAGCTAAATAAAATACTTGGAAAGCAAATCTAACAGTGTGTTAAATAATGCATCTGCAGATTTTCTTGGATTTTCTATGTAAATAATTATATCACTCACCTATAATGATAGTTGTAGCCTTTCTTATGTTTACACTTCATTTATTTGCCTTTGAATTGGCTCAGTACAGTGTTGACTACCCGGAGTAAAAACAGGCATCCTTGTCTTAAACTGAATTGGTCTAAACCACTCTGCTCTATGTTTCTGGTTGATACCTTTTAACCAGGTTATGAAACTTCTATAGTAGTTTGCTAAGAAGTTTTACCATGTGTAAGTATTACATTTTACCAAAGAAATTGCTGCATCTATTTTGGGTAAATGTGTTATTTGTTTCTCCTTTGGCATATCAATGCAATGAAGATTTTCTAATGTTGAAGCAGTCTTGTATTCATGGGATAAAAATAACTGAATACTATGTAACCTTTCAGGGGAAACCCTGGGGGCTTAGTGGTTAAGAGCTAAAGGTCAGCAGTTGAATCCACCAGGCGCTCCTTGGAAATCCTTCCTATGGAGCAGTTCTGCTCTGTCCTGCAGGGTCACTATGACTCAGATCGACTCAGGGGCAATGGGTATTATGTAACCTTTAACTTATTTAGTAAATAAACACCCTGCTGGATTCAATCCCCTAATACTCTGCTTGGTTTTTTCCTCTCTGCTCATGAGCGATAGGAGTCTATACTTTCTTACTGCCCTGGCCCGGCTTTGCTAACAAGGTGATGCGTGGCACATAAAATAAGTGACAACCATCCCTCTTTCTGGTTTCTGGAACAGTTTATGAGTAATCTGTTCATAAAGTGGAAGGAGGAGGGAAACCCTGAATACCTCACATGCATTAACAAACAAGACCAGAACTCATACTGCAAACTGCATATGACACCAAGACACCTGGCCTGAGTTTCGCTGCTCCTGTGGCGACCGCGGCCGGCAGTGAGCGCGGCCGGCAGTGAGCGCGGCTGGCAGTGAGCACTACCTGTGCCGGGAGCCAGGGTCGGTGCTCCACGGGCTGAATGGCATTTAACCAGCACAGCTCTGAAGGAGGCACAATTACTTCCTCCGTTTCACAGATGAGGAAACTGAGATGCGGAGGGGTTAAATGACCCGCTCAAAGGAGCAGAGCCCACTGACCGCAGTGGCAGGCGTGTCCCTGTGCCCTTCGTCACTGTGCCTCGCTGCCCATTTTCCACTCAGACTGAGAAACAGTGATGGTCAGTGGGCAGCAACAGAGGAGAATGAGAGCAACAGACTTCTGCACAGAGAGGGTGGTGGTTCTTAGTCGTCATCGCATCGATTCCGACTCATGGCGACCCCACGTGTGCAGAGTAGAACTGCTCCATAGGGTTTTCAAGGCTGTGACCTTTCGGAAGCAGATGGCCAGCTCTGCCCTCCGAGGCGCCTCTGGGAGAGTCTGAACTGCCAACCTTTTGGCCAGTAGTCCAGCATTTAACCTTCTGAACTATCCATTTAGCCATAAAAGTATTTTACTTACAGATATGAAAGTCCATTAAAGAACATACACTTGGAAAACAATTAAGTGGTTGTCTCTTGGAAAGGAGAGCTGCTGGTCATCTTAACATAGCTGGCCGTCTCTTTAAACTATTTTCATATAGCCCCCCCCCCCAAAAAAAAAAAAAACCACTGCTGTTGGCTGAATTCCAACTCATACAGACCCTGTACAACAGAGCAGAACTGCCCCAGGGTTTCCAAGGCTGTAAATGTTTGCGGAAGCAGACTGCCACATCCTTCTCCCACAGAATGGCTGGTGGGTTTGAACCGCCAATGTTTTGGTTAGCAGCTGAAGGCTTCAACCACTGAGCCAACAGAGATCCTCAGGTTCATATATAACTGGTAAAAACAAAAACATCACAAAACGAGCCACTGCTAAACTAAAACTAGGAAAACTAATCACAGAGCAAGGAAGACGACTTCCTGGTTTTCCTACGGCAAACCAAGTGTTAGTCCGTGGCTAACACTTTTTTCTAAGGTCTGGTTGCACGTTGGGTGCCATGTAATCGATTCTCACAGCAACCCTGTGTAACAGAGCAGAACTTCCATTCTCAGCTGCAATCTTTAAGGAAGCAGATCCTCAGGTCTCTCTCCCACAGCCCACTGGGTGGGTTTCAATCATCAGCCTTTCAGTTAGCAGCCGTGCACTTAACCACTGCCCCACCACGGCTCCGCAGCAGCTTAAATTTGGTCAGACAGTGCAATACCCTAATAAAACGTTTTTTCCAATTTGATTCAATTTTATGTCACTTGCAAGCAAGGTCTCTAAACAAGGATCTTTGAGACTGCAAAAGGTTAGCAGAGCCCTCTGATCACAACAGCTCCGCCTGAGGAGTGTCCTGGCTCCTGGGGTGGAAGTGGGCCAAAGGCGCTCCCCCTCCCAGGAAATGCTAAGGCATTGTTTCTCTGATTATTGCTTTGTTTCGCAGTTCTTCTCTGTCCTACTGGAACTCGCATTACAATGTCTACTGAAGGCTTAGATTTATTTTCAATTCTTTCTGCTTTTCTCTCATTATTTCCATCTTTTGTTTTTCTTTGCCTTCTGGGTGACTTCTTCTGGCTATACTTTATCACTAATACAACCCCCAGAGTAGCCCATTCTGTTACTTAAATTATTTGTCCTCTATTTACTTCTTTCCTGTCGCAGACTATTTTAATTTCGCACATACAATATCCTCCTGTCACTGTGGGCAAGTAGTGCTTAGGAGAAACCCCCTCAATGCTCCCATCTTCCCTTCTCTTGGGAGTGGGGGGTGCCTGGGCAGCCTTGGGGAGGAACCAGCCAAGCAGGCCTGAAGAGAGAAGGGCGCAGAAAGACGATAACGTAGTCAGGGAAGACGGTTATGCTAAGCGAACCAGTAAACTGCTTGAACGTATACTATACGGAGCAGGGTTTCTCAACTCCAGCCCTATCGACACGACACTCTTGGGGCTGGATAACTGCTGTTGGGGGTGGGGTGGGGTCTGTCCTGTGCACTGAAGGATGATCAGCAGCATCCCCGGTCTCTA
Organism: Trichechus manatus latirostris; assembly: GCF_000243295.1. Taxonomy (NCBI): domain Eukaryota; kingdom Metazoa; phylum Chordata; class Mammalia; order Sirenia; family Trichechidae; genus Trichechus; species Trichechus manatus. The sequence goes on from NW_004444008.1 coordinate 6,292,965, forward strand.
CTAACTAGATGCCAGTAGCACACCCTCCAAGGTATGTGCGCAGAAAACATGGCAGGCCTGAGACTCTCATCCTTACAAAGGCCTGCCTGCAAGGTAGGCCCTTAGCATTCAGGAGCTTGGACCACAGGAGGGTTCTCACTGTTCCCCAAACAGAAAGTAGCTCACAGTGCCTGTCTGCACAAACCACGTGGTTTATGCTAAATACCTGCCCTCTCTCTGAGCATCTGAAATTCTGCAACATATGGGGCAGAGAGCCCGTGACCCAAACCAAACCAAACCTGCTGCCATCGAGTCAATTCTGACTCATAGTGACCCTACAGGACAGAGCGGAACTGCCCCATAGTTTCCAAGGAGCGCCTGGTGGATTCGAAAACTGCCGACCCTGTGGTTAGGAGCCATAGTACCTAACCACTGTCCCACCAGGGTTTCCACCAAACTGACCAGCCCCCATAAAAACCCTGGGCACCACGTCTCTCATGAGCTTCCCTAGTAGACAACACGTCGCATGTGTTGTCTCCATTCATTGCTGGAGGAATGAAGCGCATCCTGTGTGACTCCACTGGGAGAGAATTCTGGAAGCTCGCGCCTGGTTTCCCCTGGACTCGCCCCACACGCCTCTTCCCTTTGCTGACTTTGCATCGTATCCTTTCACTGCCGTCAGTCCCAGCTGGGAGCTCAGATACTCCATGCCCAGGCCTAGAGTGCTCCTCGCAGACCACTGAGCCAGGGGGTGGTCTTGGGGTCCCAACACAGCCTGACAACCAACAGTGTCCGCACACCTGGCGAAATAATCCCTGGGAGGCAAAACCACCTGCATGAGAACCACTGATAACAGGCAGAGTATGATGGGTCTCACTGCTGAAGACAATACTCACAAACTTGTAAAATGGGAACACTGCAGAGAACCCTGAGGGGTCGGCTTTGAACTGAGAGGAATACAGGTTGTATATAATATGCACATTATCATATTACACAAATATATATGTACATCCCAAAAAAACCCGTCACCATAAAGTTGATTCCGACTCATAGCGACCCTACAGGACAGAGTAGAACAGCTCCATAGGATTTCCAAGGGGCAACTGGTGGATAGGGACTGCCTACCTTTTGGTTAGCAGCTGAGCTCTTAACATTGCGCCACCAAAGCTCCATATTTATATAATAGTATAAATTTTATATTATTACATAGTATCACTTATTATAATATTAATTATGTATTATCTATATAATGTTATATATACATATACTAATACAGAAAGGTATGTACACATGCATGCAAAAACTCTGTGTCTTTGTTCTGTATGACAGGCTAAAAGTAATGACACCATAGTAGCAATGAGCGTATCTAGAGCTAAATTTTCATTTCTAAACGCCATCCTCTGCTAAAAGGAACCACGGCCCCTTAGGTAAATGACAGATTTGAGGGATGGTGCAGGGAAAGCATAAAATGAGCCTGGAACACTGAATTACGCCAGAGAGTAAGGAAATGCTGATGGTGACATATCAAAAGGACACAGAAGCTAGCTTGAAAGTGCTCCCACTGTCCAAGTCAAGGACAATTTGAGCATCAAAAGAAATAACAGTAGTAATAAATTACAACCCATCGAATAAAACAGGAATCTGTTAAGTCCATCCTTTTGTGTATACGTAAAGAACGAATACATACACAATAGGGGGAGAAGCTCTTCCTCATAGTAGAACACCAACTAACAAATTTGGAGGGAAACGATGGAAACAGAGAATTACAACTTGGCAGTCATCATAATCCACTGCCACTGAGTTGATTTCGACTCATGGTGACCCTATGTGTTACAGAAAAGAGCTTCACACGATTTTCTTGGCTGTAATCTTTATGGAAGCAGGTCTTTCTTCCATGGTGTTGCTGGGTGGGTTCGAACCACCAACCTTTCGATTAACAGCCGAATGCAAACAGTTTGTGCCACCCAGGGACCTTAACCGGTTGCTGCCGAGTTGAATCCAACTCATGGCAACCCCAAGTGTGCAGAGTAGAACTGTGCTCCATCAGGTTTTCAAGGCTGTGACCTTTCGGAAGCAAATCACCAGGCCTGTCTCCCGAGGCACCTCTGGGTGGGTTTGAACTGCCAAGCTTTCAGTGAGTACTTGATTGTACCAACCCAGGACGTACCAATCATCACAGAAGAGATGAATGCAGGGGGAGGTGTCAATGATGCCACAGCTGGTGTGTGGATACTGAGAATATCTTCCCATAAAATATGTTTCAATCAATTACAAAGGAATTTGTCCACAAGATGATGTGACAAGGTTCACATCACCAGAGGAGGGAACCATCAACACCGTGCGCCTCCTGGTGTGAGGCCCTCAGACAAGAGCAGGACATCCTCTCTGAGACATGGCTGCTGCGCCTGACAACAGGCCAGGTAGGATCAGCCTGTGGAATGCAGGAACGTGGAAGACAAGGAAAGACCGCAGGAGGGAGGCTGAAGAGACAGGATGATGAAATGCACACACATTACTGACAGGACCCTGAACCAGGAAGGAAAAAGACAGCAAAATCTGTAAGAAAAATCTGACCGGGCCTGTGGACTGGATGGTACTATTGTACCAATGCTGACAACTTGATCTGGAGGCTGGGGGCTGGTCATGATGGAGAGTGTTGATATTTAGGGGGATAAAGTGCATGTGTGCACACCAGTGATGAAGCAAATGCCATAACATGTCAACAATTTGTGAATCTGGGCAAAGGGAATTCCAGAGTTCTTGTACTATTCTAGCAACTTTCTTGACATTATTTAATAGATTTTTAAACCTTACTTTTATCTAATTATTATTAATAGTTTGAAATTCTTTCTAAATAAGTTATTTTTTAAAATCATATTAATCACAGTAATTGCTTTGCTGGGGGTGGCGTGGCTCTTTGTTCACCTTGAAGTCTCTATGCTAAGCCACTTTTTCTCATGTTTCCTAACTTTTTACTACCGGTTCTTCCTTAAAAACCCACGTCTATGCTGGTCTCTCCTGGAGCAGTATGCCTCCTCAGCTGTCACATAGGCCCGTCTACATCCTCTGGCATGGTGTGCACTGGGAACAGGACGGTAAGGTGGAAATGCTCCCCTCCCCGGCCACGCCCAGGCACACTCACCCACAAAAAACACAGTAGGTGCCTTCTGGACCCCAGGAAGGCAAACCCCAGTCTCCCCAGCCTACCTTTGGCTTGGTGCTTCACCTATAGCGATCCACTTTCTCCCCTCCAAGCCTCTGCATACAATGTCCCCCCTGCCTACAATACTCTCCAGTGCTCCCTCCTCTTTAACTGCAAATCATCCTTCAGACCCCAATTTTGATTCGTTTCCTCTATGAAGTCTTACCAGAGGGCACACCAGTGCAGCAGAGTCATCCCTGCTAGGTGTGCCAGAGTACCCAGTGTGTCCTCATCTCAATAACTACCTCAGTAGACGCGTCTGCAACCTCGACCAGAACACGAGCTCCATGTCTCTTCTATCGATGGTTGCATTCCAAAACTCAGCATGGCACCATGTCCACACTGATGCTCAATAAACATGTGGTAACTAAACTTGAGTTACACTTTGTGAACATTCCTTGCAATATAACCACTGACAAATCAGTATGTCTAGGGAAAAAAAAAATGTTTCCAGTTCCAAATGACAAAGTTCAAACCACTGGCAAATTAGAGATGCTACAATAATCCAAAACCCAGAAAAAAGGTAACTGACATCAGAAAGCTTATCACATTTCTAATTTCTAATTAATTGCATGCTAATTTAGTGCACAACATTTTAGTATTGCTACATCATTTGACATGTGTTAATGTTCTTTTCTCTCCCTAGCTAAATGTTATGCATTCAAGGGCAACAGCCTTCCAGTTCTACCGTAAGTATCAACGGGAGTCCAGTACATGTTTATGTACTAACAGGCCCAGATCTGTGCTAGGACAGCCAAACACCAAACTGACTGCATCTATTGTAGCTACACAAGCTAAACAGTACAGCCACGTGTTCCAAGCTCTCATCTGGATGTCCAAGAGAGCTCAACTGTTCTGCTCTGCAGTGAAGCTTGTAAAAAAGCAGCCCCAGGCCTCCACCCGAATACAGTGACCACTGACTTGTGTCAGCCTGACTCACAAGCACCAAGCTAAGGCTCCTTTAGTTGTGTATCCACCATGGCAAGGACCGACACCTGGTTATCCGAGTACCAAAGGTCTGCAATCCACAGGGGCACTGAGACTAGGTCACTGCGCGACAAACACTGCCCAGTGAGGATAAGAAAACAGACATGAGGGGATCTGTGAGACCTGAAGACACACAAAATGCAGGCAATCTACACACCCCTGAATCAAGCAGTGATCTTAGCAACTGCTAAAGAGGGCTGGGAGGAGTAAGGCACGACAGGAAGATTTGCAGGGCAGGCAAATGACTGCTCAGTTGAGGACAGAGACTAGTCAGCCTAGCGTGACAGCTCAGAATGAAGCCACGGCTCCAAGACCGGCGCCTTCTGTACAAAGTAAATGTTCTGTAAGGTCGAGAAGTTTCGGTGTGTTTAAACCATACAGCAGGGTATCTTCTCACAGGAGCTAACCTGTTCAGTTTCTCTCACGCAAAAGTTTAACTAAAGTACGGTACATGCTGAAGTACTAACAGGACATGCAGAAATTTCTTTCCTAAGGGTGATGGATCCTCTCTCTCTAACTGACAAATGCAGCTGTCTTTATGTAATTCTCCTTCTTTCCGCTCCTGGTTTCCTCTGTAAAACGCTCGCTGTTTAACTTGTCTACCTGACTCTTCTTTTCCCGCCGCTCTTCAGAGACCACTCTGCTTAAGCCAGTGGGGTTCTCTTCACTGACCCCTAGTGATGGTACACAGTCCCGGGAATTGGCACAACGGGTTTCAAAGTTCCTTTTAGGCAACAGAACTCACTCCCCCATTCTCCCATCTCCACCTCACCCTAAATAACGTTCTTAAAATGAACTCAGAGCCCATCTAACCTGGCCTCCTCTATATTTATGTGGAAGTACATGAGGGTACTTTGGAGGTACTGTGCACCACAGACAACATTACTGTTGGAATTTTCCAGTCCGGCTGTCACTCCCAAAATCCCTGCCAAGTGTCCAACATCTCCTCCTTCATAGTCTCTTTCTCCTAATTCTACCCTGGTTCCAGCGGTCATTCGGGGCAGCCATCTCTGGACCCTGCATGTCCTGGACACAAGATCTGCCCATTCTGCACAGCCTCTCTTACCTGGAACCTTTTTCTTCTCTATTCTCATTCCCAACAACTTTAAACTAACCTAGCCTTCTGATACTACTAGTATGTATTAGTGAAATAAGTTCCCAAACCTAGTTATACCCACTCCAATCCATCCTGCGTACCACCCTGTTGGCTTTACTACGAACACCGCTCTTGCAGGGTAACTACGCAAGAAACTTCACCGCTCTATAACGCTAACAGAAACAAGCACCAAACTTTAAGGCGGTTACCATTCAGGTCCTCTGTAATCTCCGACAAACCCATTTTTCCAGTCTTACTCTCAAAATGAAGTAATTGTTCCAGTCACTCCAGTCCTAACTGTTCATCTTTATGCCCTAAAAGGCATTCCAGGCAACAAAGCACACTAGTGCAACGGAGTGCCATGATCTGGGGAGGGGGTCTGCAAACAGGCCCCCAGCAAGTCAGGCCCTCCACCTGTGTGGTAAGCAACCACGCCCATTTGCAATGCAATGAAGTGCCAAAATCTAGGGAAGGGTCTGCAAACTGAGGCCCCCAGCAAGCCAGCCCTCCACCTGTGTGGTAAGCAACCACGCCCATTTGCAATGCAATGAAGTGCCAAAATCTAGGGAAGGGTCTGCAAACTGAGGCCCCCGGCAAGCCAGCCCTCCACCTGTGTGGTAAGCAGCCACGCCCATTCCCTCAAGTCTTGCCTGAGGCTGCTGTTACACTACAGCGGCAGAGCTGTGTAGTTGGAACTGAGACCACCCAGCCTAAAATATCATATTGCCCCTAACAAAGTTTGCAGACGCCCTGATCTAGAGCTCTAACAGGATCACTCCTATTGCTGTTTTCAGAACAGATCCACACTGTAAAATATAATTCACGCCAGTTGTTCTCCTGCACAAAACCCTCCAATGACTCATCCCTTCATTCAGAGTAGAAGCCAAAATCCTTACAATGGTCTATAAGGGCCCTCACAATCACGTCCTACTCTGATCTTCCTGGCCTCATCTCCTAAGCCTCCCCCCACACTCATTCCAGCCACAAAGTCGGCTTGCTCTTCCCAGAGTGCACCAAGCAAGCTCCAGCCTGAGGCCTCCGCAACTGATGTTTCCACCGCCTGGGGTGCTTTTCTCCCAAGATATTTACAGAGCTCGTTCCCTAGGCCGCTTGAATCTTTGCTCAGGAATAATCTTCTCTGTGTGCACTTCCCAGGGCTTCCTATCTAAATCCTACCAGCCGCTGGCCCCTTCTTCAGTCATTCATTTTTCTTCCCTTCTCTGCTTAATTCCTCTCCAGTGCACTTCTTACCTTCTAACATAAGTTACTTTGCTTCCGCTCCTCACCCTGCCAGGACGGAAGGGTCAGACTTCTGCTCCCCACCCCCACCTGCGGTATCCCAAGTGCCTAGAGCGGTGCCTAACACACGAGCAGTTGCTCAAAAAATATTTACCAAGTGAACGAACGGACCCAAAGAAAAAAATAAAACCTATTAAAGATTAAAAAGAATTTGATTCATGTTCCTGGAGGTTTAAGGCCAAAAAACTAAACTGCCTATAGACTGCAACAATGCGCTCAAGCATGGCAGGGATTGTGACGATGGTACAGGCCAGTTTCCTTCTGTTGTACACAGGGTCGCTAGGAGTCGGAAGACGGCACCTAACGACAACACACCGCAGCTCAACGTGATATTCTACTAGTTCTCCCCCATTCACGTCTTCCCTCCCGCCTGCCACCTCCAACATTTAAAATGTCTGGAATCAGCTCACAGACACCAAACTTTGGATAAAGGCCCAGCTGCTCCTGATGGCCTGCCCGGCCTGCGTTCCTTTCCGATCTCATCTCATCAACCACTCAGCCCTCGGTTATGCTTCCCCAACCAGACCTGCTCTGCTCCTCAGAGGCCTCAGGAACCTTCCCACCTGCTGTTGCCTCTGTCCAGATCACTCCCCCCACACCTCTTCAGTCAGCTCCTCAACAACACCCAACCTGACCACCTGAGACAAGAGACAAGACCACCATTCAGCACCCCCTTCTTCTTCTTCCTAACCCTTAAAGCTTTCTAAAGTCAGCCTTGCACACATCTATCTTCCTTATGCAAACTCGAGGATGGCAGAAACCTCAACTGTCTTGTTCGCCACTACATCCTTGGTGCCTAGAATGGTGTCTGACCAGAGTAGTGACACAAGAATTAGAGCTCATGTTAATTACATGAGCTAAGGGTGGCGGTAGATAACTCCATTTTACCACTAAAGAAACTGGTATTAAGAAGTTACCTGAGACTCCCGACATCAAGCAGGTAGGACAATCTACCCCATAAAACCTGGAATAAGACACTAGCAGCTTCCCTTCTGTCACTGTAGAGGATAAACTATTCACACTACTGTTCAAAACCTCCAGTACTTGGATGCTTTTAAATTGATTACTTTAATCAAAAAAAACTGGCAGTTTGGTTGACCCAATCAATTATTTGTCTCAATTAAAAATTTACCTCGGCATCAGGTATGAGCTAAAATGCTCCCCCCATTAACGACCCTCGCAACCAACCTGCCTGTCACATATGATCCTGTCTCCCTGCCACAAACACTTAGGGAGGGACCAGAACGGTCAAAGGTACTGTCAGAGAAGTAACTTCCCAAAGCATTTCATCCATCACTCTTCTCCAACCCAAAAGTCAGCCTTGGGAAGCTCAGCGTCGTGGTGGGTAAAGCGGGGGGCGCTCCAGAACGCGCTCACTGCGCCCCCTCACCCCACACCACCACCGCAACCCGATGAATGAATTCCGGGTCCCCAGTTTAAATAAAGCACAAGGAACCGTTCCGAACATAACTGTTGGAGAAGGTGAGCGGGAAGGGGAGCGAGGGGAAGCCTGGGCCGGGAAGCTGGAGAGGCCCGCTGCGGCGCAGACCGCGCGGCCGGACCCCACAGCCCCGCGCCCCTAGCTCCGGGAGGCGCCGCACCTGCTGCAGGGAGGCGCAGCCCTGACACCGCGAGAGGTCCGCCGCCGTCCCGGGCGCCGCCGAGCGGGTCTCGCCCGGCATCATGGTGCCGCCGCCGGGACCGCTGGGCCCGCACGCCTCAGGGACCCGTGGCTTTGGCCCCGTCCTGCCTTTGCTGCCGCCGCCGGGCCCGCCGCCTGCCAGGCCGCTTCCCGCCGGATCCGGGCGGGTCCATCCGTGCACAGAGGTCCCCGTGGAGCTGACGAAAGGCTCTTCCAGCCAGGGCCGCCGCAGGCACAGCCGAGAACCGCTACCCGGCGCGGCCCCCAGCGCGACGCAGGCAATCCAGGGCCCCGCCCCGCCCTAGCTCGCCCCGCCCGTCTCCTCGCAGGGGGCTGCCCGAGGTGCGGCCTGAAAAGAGTAGGAACCGGTGCTGCGTTATTGTGGCAGAGAAGGCGCTCACAAAGGAAAAATCAATGTTAGAAGACGCATTTGCGGTGTACTCTCTTCACTGATAGAGTTTAGTCCCTAGTTGTCAGCTTGCCCTGAAACAGGCTCACGATAGACACCTATAACCTTCCTTGATGGGGGCGATGACTCGCCTATGACGTCATTCAGGCGCCTCCTAGAGTGGAAGGACCGCGGATCGGGACAGGCAAGTGTGCGGTTTGTACCTAGAGGGAGCAGTGCTTCCCCAAGTCTCGACCCCGGCCCAGCTGGGAGGGGAAGGAAAAGGGAGGACTAAGGTTTACGACGCGACGCGCGGGGCGGAGACGGAGCCGCTCTCCTGGCCGGCTCGCTGCGGTCCAGCGCCTCGTGGAGGCGTTGGCCGCTGGTGACCGTTCCTTCCTGCGTAACTTCTTTCCCTCTGGCCGCTCCTCTTCTGCAGCTCACGGCCCACTTGTCTTGGGCCTCTCACTTCTCGATCTAGTTTCAAGACCCTGTCGCCGCGCCGTCCCCAGAAACTCAATGGGCGGTGTCCCAGGCCCTGGCTGACGGCGCCGCTGCCCACCTGGCGACCTTGCCTGCCACTGAGGGTCAGTATCCAGCCGGTACCGGTTACCAGTTGCTGAGTGGACTCTGACTCATGGTGACTCCACGTGTGTCGGAGTAGAACTGTGCTCCATAGGGTTTAGGGTCTACAGTGGTTGGCTTCTTGGAGGTAGGCGCCTCTGGGTGGACTCGACCTCCAACCTTTCGCCAACTTTTTCGTTGGCAGCCGTGCAGGCAACCCTTTGCACCACCCAGGGACTCTCCAGCCCGTACCAATTCCTATTTTTAATACCTCTGGGAAGGAAAGAAAAAAAAAAAAAAGAATCCTCTCCCAGACTAGTTACTGGGTAAATCCATGCTCTGATCCTCTCCCTTGAACAAAAGTTTTCCACCATTGTCTACCACCACCACAATCATCTTTTTAATACGGCTGTTGCCATCAGCACCTGACTCAAGTCTCCCGTGGCTTCCTGCCCGGTGGGGTTTTGATTTTAACTAAGAATAAAGAAATGCTGAGTTTATCATGCATAAACTCGTTTAGTTTATTGCAAGATAGTCATGGCAAGGCACACTGAAGACCACAAGACGTTCCTTCAGGACTGAAGAATCTGAATTAACACTTGAATTACAATGTGAGTGCAATGATTACAGTCCCCATCTTTAGAATTCAGGCTTTTACCTCTTACCAGTGGTCGTGGGAGGAAGATTTGACCACATTTTGAACTTGAGCTTGGTGGAAGTTCCCATAGCTGGGTTCCGAGGACAGTGGTAGTGGACGTAGTCTTGATCTTAGTCTCTGGCAGGGTCTCCTCTTTGGAAAGTCAGAGTCTAGAGAGGGATCTTCTGCCTTCTGTCAAGGAATACACAGAAGTTGAGCGCTTATATATAATTTTATAACCTTGAACTTGCACAATAGGGCCTAGGTGATAGCGTGTTTAGTGTGTTACATCTTTTCTTCAAGGTCGGACACTCACTGTTGCGTTGTTAGAGATTAAGGGGTGGTTTTCTATACTCCTACTGCCTCGAGGCCACCTTATAGAAATAAAACTTTATGTTACATTTCGTTTATCATTTCAGGTATGTGTGAAGCCAATTTAGGGAGGTTGTTTATGACATAGCAAGCTCATATAGGGTTGCTGTGAGTCAGAATCAACTTGATGGCAGTGAATTCAGTTTTGGTTTTCTGGGTTTACGACATCACACATGCTTCATGTTCTATTTTTCTACCTTTAAATGCAGAAACTTTCTGCTTTTAAGTTACATTATAAGCAACTTGTGCATCTGTGGCTTAAGAGCGTTTATAGAAGCAAACCTAACAATGCTTGTACATAGAGAAACATAACACTGCCTTGGACATATGTGGTTTGAGAGCATTACAGAAATTGCATAATTTACCTAACATCCCCCATCATCGGGTTATAAAGCCCAAATTTCTAAGCTTCAATATGACCATTGTATGTGCCAAGTGAACTTAGAGACCTTACCAGCCTCTTCCAACATTTTCAGTATACAACTTGCGACCCCCACACACCCTTTCCAAGAAAGCAGTCTGGCTTTTTTCTCTTTAAATTTCACACCCTTACCCTTGCTTACCAGGTCCTTAGGTGGTGCAAAGAGTTTGGTCTCGGTTACTAACTCAAAAGTTGACAGTTCAAATCCACCCAGCGGAGCCTTGGAAGAAAGGCCTGGTGATAAGCTTCTGTAAGATTATACCCAGGCAAACCCTGTGGAGTTCTTTGAAGCACATCAGGTCACCACAAGTCAGAATGAACTTGACGGCAATGGGTTTGTTTTTGTTTTTTTACTAACCTGAAGGCTAGTGCTTCAAACCCACCCATCAGCACACAGAATATTACAGGCAAGAAAACCTTATGGAACAGTTCTACTGTGTAACCCATGGAGTTGCCATGAGTCAGAATCAACTCACCTGCAGTGGGTTTGGTGTTTTTCGTCTTTACCCTTGCTTAAACCCTCCATGGCTGCTAGTTGGTATGGGAGGAGGGGCCAGGCATCCAGCTGAGAATACATTTCCTGTAGTGGACATCTAAGGTGGACCCGGACGCAGCTGAGGAAGTCCTGGCTGTCCTCTGAGACAGGTGGGCAGAAAACAACAGTAGGTTTAAAGACAAGGGTGAAAGAGGAAGAAGTGAGCAGGTGCACAGCAGAACTCGGATGTACCTGGAAAGGCAGACCACCTGACCGTTAAAGAACGGGAGAGGAGAAGTGTGTGGATCCCCAAGGACTTGGCAGTTCTGGCTTTGGATCCAAGACAAGTGTCCTCACGAGTAACAGCCCTTTTAGTTGCGGTTTCTCACATAAGTCTTTGTTCCAGAGTACCTTAGTGGAGGAGGCACCAGCTTACTGTCCACCCCAACCCACAACGCAACGTAGGGGAACTTCACAGCTTCCTGCCTGGGGACCTTTGCCCACGTTCCCCCACCTGCACTGCCCTTTCCCCAGCTCCCCATGTTGAAATCCTATCTGTACTGCCAGGTCCCGCTTGTTACTGCCCCAACCCAAGTATGCCCACCTCCATTTTGCCCCTTAGCACCCTGAAACTTTTTATAGCACCACATTTGGAGTGGAATTAGAGTGATTTTCCTGTCGTAGAATGGAGCCGTGTTCCCTTTAAACCCGGCAAAGTGTGTACATTGTAGGTGTCGGAGTGAATCCAACTTAACGCACTAATGGAAGGTAAAAAGAATAGACATTAGCTGTCAAACAGTAACTGTTTCTCGAAGTCAGTTCTCAAGACTACTTAAAACCGAAATAAACAAAGTCTTGTTTGTGTAACGCAGGAGTCAGCATTTTTTTTCTGTGAAGGGCCAGACAGTCAATATCTTAACGTCTGTGAGCCACGTAGGTCTCTGCCACATATTTGTGTTTTGTTCTTATTTTTTAAACAATGCTTTAAAAATGTAAAGATCAATCTTAGCTCACAGGCTGTAGAAAGACAGGTATAATATACAGGTAAGAATGGAAATTGGTGTAAGCCACTGGTTAACGAACACTCGCAATTATATTTTTCCTTTTCCCAACACGGTGAGCCACCCCTGTTTTGTTATCGTGAATGGAAACTAACAAATGTCTACACTGCAGAAAGTGTGAGCAGTGGATTTGGAACCACAAACATGGATTCAAATTCTTAAGCAAGTTGACCTATTTGAGCTGGCTTCTTTTTTTTTTTTTTAAATAGAGAATTTGCTGTAATTTATGTTCAAACACACTAAGGACAGGGCTGAGTCCTTAGAATTTACTACACAGAGTAGTTATTGTTAACAATGTTTGATGACATCCATTTAGGAATATGGGTAGATGATGGATAGATAGGTAGATAGATACACAGATCCTTAGCATACTCATAGGAGGAAAAGAGTTTTGGCATTTTTCTTGGTAAACCTCAAAGAAAATCATACTAAGACTGGAGGAATGTCAGAATTCTCACCTCTACTAGTGGGGCCCCTGTGCCTGTGGAGTCCACTCAGCTGTTTACACGATCCAACTATAAAACACTGTAAATGACTGCAAAGGCATTCAACTGTGTTGATCATAACAAATTATGGATCACATTGCGATAATTGTGCTCATGAGGAACCTGTATATAGTCCAAGAGGCAGTGATTCAAATTAAACAAAGGGACACTTCCTGGTTTAAAATCAGCAAAGGTGTGCATCAGGGTTGTATCCTTTCACCATACTTACTCAGTCTGTACGCTAAGCAAATAGTCTGAGAAGCTGGACCGTATGAAGAAGAACGCGGTATCAAGATTGGAGGAAGATTCATTAACAACCTGCCATATGCAGATGACATAACCTTGTTTGCTGAAAGTGAAGAGGACTTAAAACACTTACTGATGAAGATCAAAGATTACAATCTTCAGTATGGATTACATCTGAGCATAAAACAAAAATCCTCACAACTGGACCAACGAGCAACATCGTGCTAAACAGAGAAACGATTGAGGTTTTCAGGGATTTCATTTTACTTGGATCCACAACCAAAGCCCATGCAAGCAGCAGTCAAGAAATCAACCGACATATTGCATTTGGCAAATCTGCTGCAAAAGAACCAAAGCCCATGCAAGCAGCAGTCAAGAAATCAAACGACACATTGCATTGGGCAATTCTGCTGCAAAAGACCTGTTTAAAGTGTTCAAAAGCAAAGATGTCGCCTTGAAGACTAAGATGTGCCTAACCCAAGCCATGGTGTTTTCAATTCCCTCATATCCATGCGAAAGCTGGACCATGAGGAAGGAACACGGAAGAAGAGTTGACGCCTTTGATTTTGTGGTGTTGGCAAAGAATATTGAATATACCATGGACTGCCAAAAGAACGACTAAATCTATCCTGGAAGAACTACAGCCAGAATGTTCCTTAGAAACAAGGATGTCAGACTGTGTCTCACATACTTTTGAACGTGTTATCAGGAGGGACCAGTCCCTGGAGAAGGATATCATGCTTGGTAAAGTAGAGGGTCAGCAAAAATGAGGAAGATCCTCAACAAGATGGAGTGACACAGTGGCTGCAACAGTGGGCTTAAACATAACAGTGATTGTGAGGGTGGTGCAGGACTGGGTGGTGTTTCGTTCTGTTGGGTCACTATGAGTCGGAGCCGACTGGCCAGCACCTAACAACGACCGTAAAACAAAGGCTCTGTTCTCTACCACATATCCTAATCATCACCTTCCAGAAACTTGGTAACTTCTTGAAACTGGAGCTTCAGAATGTAACAGATTTAATTTGTCAACATACATTTCCTCTGAAATGCCTAATAGATTTGATCTAAAAGTCAGTGAGCTTTGTATCAACATAAAATGGAAAGAACTTATTTAGAAGTTTTATATTTTGCTTTATGGAAAGAACATTCTTTCATTTGGTGCCTTTGCCCATAAGGAAAATATTTTCTTTTTTCTTTTAAAAAACTGACTGATCTTTTATGGAGTAGTTTGCAATCCTAACAGTCTACAATTTAGTGTTACTATCTGATTAAGTTATGTTGATTTCCAGATTTGTGATGTAATGCTAACAGATGCCCACAAGATGTCTGTCTTTCCCTGTGTGTTTTAGACATAAGTGGAATTCCCAACCATATTTATGACGTTTCAGCGCCTTCTTAGGGGAGAGGAGAGGCCATGCTCTGGGGCATCCTTGGGTGGAAGGCATTTTGAGGCCACCTCCTTGCCGTCAGCCCGTTCATGGTCCACCAGGCTGATCCTCAGGTGCCTTTGCCCCTGCTTTTCTTAGTATGTGAATTGTGCTGTTGTGGTTTTGATGTGTCCACAGAGCAGCAACAGACCCTGTACCTTTGCTTTCTGCACACTCTCACCCTCAGAGCGGTGTGAAGGCATGGGGGTGAACACGCTGCTTCCCCAGTCACTGATTTTACTCAGAAACCAGAGAAGAACCCATTTTTGTGTTAAAATAAGCACATTTTGAAGTAGAATGCGACATTGACAGGATTTGTAAAGATGAAGCAAATTTGTCCACCACCCTGGTGGTTGCGGTAGACCACCAGGGAGCACAGGTTCATTCCCGCCTGCCCTGTGGGGTATCTTGTGATATCTGGCAGGTGTGACAGCTTGTCCCCCGAGACCCTCCCTGCCGTCTCCAGGATTTGGAGGAGGAAAGGGAGGTGCTCAGAGACGGCAACAGGTGCGGAGGTGGAGGAAGGTTGACAGAGGACTCTTGGTGCAGTTGGAGTGCCAGGCCTTGTCCCACCTGCCCAGAGAAGAGGGTAGAGACGGGAGGACAGCGTTTCCCTTCTCCCTGGGCCAGGAAGGGGCCATGGCGTGAAGCACTCAGAGCTGGACGTGTGCCCTGGAGTGCCTCCAGCAAGAGAGGGGCTGAGGCTGGGGATGAGAGCTGTTCTGAGGGTAGGCATTTCTGTGCACGAGACAGTGGAAGGTCAGTGGTTTGAACCCACCAGTGACTCCATGGGAGAAAAGACCAGTCCGGTCTGCTCCCATAAAGATTACAGCCTAGGAAACCCTATGGGGAAGTTCTACTCTGGAATCAGCTCAGTGGGACCAAACGACAGGACGCTGCGGCGCTCTTAATGGAAGCTGTCCATGGCCTCCGTGGGCCCCCGGGGACAGCTAGGAGAGAGGAAAGGAACCTGACAGGTGTCCTGCTAGGTGCCCCAGGGCCAGACAGCCGGAAGACGGCACTCCTGCCTCCACCATCAGAACTGTGGTGCATGTCTGCCGCTGGAAGGGCCAGCTTGGAACATCTGTACCAGAACACCAGCGGCCGACCTGTCAGCAGCTCTCCAGCGCCTGTCTGAAGGGGTCTTACTTTACTCAAGCCTCTGTTTTCTACCCCTTCTCTCTATAACTCAAGCGTGGGAGCGAGGGACCCCCTCCACCGTCTTCACCACTGAGGTCGGCACCTAAACCAGCGCCTGGGCATCCTCAGCCCTCAGCGAGGGTTGTTAAATGAATGCATGAATTTGCTTCTCTCAACAACAAAGTAGATGTGCATTTGCAAGTGAATAACTGAGAGACAGAGTGCCCCAGGGAGAAGGTGGCTGAGCTGGGACTTCACCTGGAGTCCCTGAGCCCTGCAGTAGCCAGTGCACCACCCGGCATCCCATCCTGAGCCTGCACCTGGATGTATAGTTCTTTGTATCCCTTAGAAGCCAGCATAGTGCTTTGCAAACAGTAGGCTCACAGACAGTATTTTGTGCAGTGGAAAGAAAGGTGCCCGAGGCTGCAGCCTTGTGGAAATGCCTGACATCACACCTCCAGATTCTCCCTCTGGGCACTTAACTCCCTCCTCTGGCCGGAGAAGCCAAAATGTTGCTGACACAGCGCCTTCTCTCCGAAGATTCCCCCGATTCCATCTCTCCTCCACCCCACACCATTCCTGCCGGCCTGCCCCCATCCAGGTTTTCCAGTGGTGTCCTCCAGCGAGTATTCACCGTGCTGTGATTGTCCGCTCATAAGGGTCTGCTCCCAGCTCATGGGTGTGCTCCTGGACCTGGAGGCCACATCATATGCACCTCTTTTTTTTTTTTTTTATCCTCGCCATCATCTATCATTTAGCAAACGTTTACTGAATGAAAATGCATGCCAGGCACTGTCATAGAAGAGACAAACACCCCGCTTTCCCGGAGCTCATTCTCCAGCCTCCTGTTAGGCTCCTCCTCCCAGCTCTCCCGCCCTCGGGCGGCCCCTCAGTGCAGGCTTGTACCCCCAGCCTTCCTGTACCGAGACCAACGGCCCGGCCAGCCTCTGCCTCCTTCCAGCATCAGGGCGGGCTACAGGACTTACAGGCCCAGCGTAAAATGAAAATAAGCATTGAACTAAGTGCGGGTTGCTGTTCCGCTGCAAAGGTACATGCTGGGATGGGGGGGAACGCTGGGCGCCGCCATCTTCCTAACCATGCTTCAGGCCTGTCCCCACCCCCCTCACCCCGTCTCATCCCAGTACCTCCCCAGTCAGTAATACGGCTGATTCAGCATCACGTTCAAACTCATCTGGTGGTGGAAAGTAAGTGCGTTTTCGCCTTAGGTTGAATTCCTCTCTCCATTTTCTAAGCACCCTCCACCGTTTGTCCAGTCTAAAAATGTCAGCTGATCCATGTTCGCCTTCACCAAACCTTGCTCTTCTCTGGGGTCTTTCCTGTCTGCCGGTTCCTGTGCTGCCACCTCACTAGCTCTTCACCCCCATCTTACTTCCCTCTCTGTCCTCAGCCGGGGCTCGCGAGGAGGACTGCTGGGTGGCTCCGGTGATACCGCGAGGACAAGAGGGAGCTGTTCTCAGGGACCTCTAGTCCTCACCCCCACATCAGCCAGAGCAAATATGCTACCGGGCTTCCTCTATGGTGACGTCTAGAGGAAGGATTCACTCCCAAGAAGTTTGAGAAGCCCTTTCCTAGGGCCACTGCCGTGTCACAATCCAACGGAAAGCCTGTTGAGGGATCTGCTCTTGGGAAATTCAGCAGGACTTCTCCTAATAGAAGTCCTTACAAATAATCTCACTGTGGCCACCTCAAGGCTGTGTGGTTGGGCTCCTGCACAGTGGGGACAGGGGCAGGACTGAGACCTTTGAGAGGAGTCCCTGGGGACTCCAGGACAGCTTCAGGGTAAGGTGGGTTGATTGGCAGCACATTGAGGTGTTAAATCTGATTTGCTAATTCCTTTAGAGAGTTCCAACCTAACAGACATCTTCAGCGAAGGTAGCTCCTTTCAGATGGGTTTCATGGTTCCACCAACAAGAATCAAAACCATGGGTGGGAACAAGCACTAACATGGCCCAGGTGAGCCATCCTCCCTTCTCCTGTTCCCGCTGGCTCCTCTCCTGTCCGGCCTTCTCACAGCCCTTGAAGATTATACCAATGTGCTCAGTCCCTACCCCCCGCTTCTGCCACCCTATTAGATCTGGCAGATATTCAAAACTTCCTGCAAACATCTAGCCAGATGTTCATACAGCTTCAAACCATGCCTCGTTCTACTATTGTTCTGAGGCTATGAATAGTTTGTGTCCTTTTATTACCTCCTTTTGGGGTCATTCCATCCCAGCCCCTTCAGTTTCCATGCTCTCTGAGCCAAATGGGTTTGGTTCCCTCAGCCTCTGCTGGTGTGTCTTACGTCCTCACCGTCTGCGAGGAGGACCGACCATGCAGAGGATTTGTGTTCGCATGATGCCTACTGATTCCTGGATCCCTCTCTTAGAATCACTGTTCTGCTGCAGTCTGAAAGGCACCACGTTTGCTAATTCAACCGAAACATCTCCCACACCAACATCCACATTCAACACGATTTCACCATCATCTCTTTAAGGTTACTAAATGTGAGTGGTGAATCCTGTCCAGGGTTTTGCACAAAATGGCCCCGTGGTGTCTTCAGTCCCATCCGAGGAAATATTTTCCCGCATTTGTGAGTTTGGCCACAGGGTGGGCTAGGAGGACCTGGAATGGCAGCTGCCCTGAAGTGGGTCTCTAAAGGACTTGGGTAAGTGGCCACATGCTGCAGACTGGCACTGTGCACCAGGGTTCCTCCGCTGCGGACATCTGGGGCCGGGTGATTCCTTGTGTTGGGGGGCCGGGCGTCCTGTGCACTGTCGGATGCTGAGCAGCATCCTGGCCTCCACCCACGACATGCTACCACCTTGTGACAATCAGACTCTCTCCAAACACTGACAGACATCTCTGAGATATGGGGCAAAACTGCCCCCAGTTATGGTAGTTGCTTTAATTTTCTTGGTTGCTGGAAGGGGAAGGATGGAATCAAGGGAGGGATTCCTTAAAGATGCAGGGTGGGCATCACTGCATTGAGTTCCCCCCTTACAAAACTTATACAGCAGCATGGGACTCTGCTAACTGGCACCCTTTCCTCCTTGGCCCCGTGTCTTCCCTGGGCCTTGCGGCACCCTCACACTGGATGCTTCTCCCACCTGCACAGGCTCCTCCGTCTCTCGTTGGACCTCCAACTGGGAGTGGGCCCTGAAGCTCTGTCCTCGGACCTTCTCTTCCCTCTCAACACTCACTCCCTAGGCAATGCGCTTGACACACCATCTGAAGTGACCCAGGCTGACGCACGGACCTAACTCCACCTGCCTACCTGCCCTGTCTACTCAGAGGTACAAGAGGCAGCTTAAACTCAGCATGAGCCAAATCAAACTCCTGCTCATCAACCCCACACTTGCTTTCCTCACAGCTTCTCCAGCTCAGTTAACAGTGGCTCTGTTCTCCTGGGGTCTCCCCCACCCCTTTCTTCACTGACACCTGGCTATCCAGAGAGCTGGTCACCTGGACAGTCACACAGATGCAGCCCTTCCACTTCGCCTCATGCACACTGGCCCTGCTGTAGTCCTCTCCCACTGTCCTGTGGGATTTTATCTCAGAAAATAAATACTCAGGTTTATCATGCATAAACTCATTCAGTTTATTGCAAGGTAGTCATGGCCAGTGACCACCTTATGAGTAGCAGTGGAATATTGTCTGATAGAGTCCCAGAACTTGAGCTCTTCAGTTTGGAAGGCACTCAAAATATGACTTGGCAAGAGCTGCCTTATCAAAGTAGAGTCAAATTTAATGATGTGGATGCAGTAAAGCTTTCAGGATGGACCTTCATTTGCTGATGTGGCATGACTAAAGTGGGGGAGAAACAGCTGCCAACCTCCATTAATAATCAGAATGTGGAATGTGCGAAGTATGAATCTAGGAAAATTAGAAGTTGTTAAAAATGAAATGGGATGCTTGAAGATCAATATCCTAGGCATTAGTGAGCTGAAATGGACTGGTATTGGCCATTTTGGATTGGACAATCATATAGTCTACTATTCCTGGAATGACAAATTGAAGAGGAACAATGTCACAATCATTGTCAAAAAGACTATTTCAAGATGTATCCTGAAGTACAACGTTGTCAGTGATAGGATAATGTCCATATAACTACAAGGAAGACCAGTTAATACGACTATTTATTCAAATTTACACACCAACCACTAACACCAAAGATGAAGAAATTGAAGATTTTTACCAACTTCTGCAGTATGAAATTGATCAAACATGCAATCAAGATGCATTGATAATTGCTGGTGATTGGAATGCAAAAATTGGAAATGAAGAAGAAGAATCAATAGTTGGAAAATATGGCCTTGGTGACAGAAACAATGACAGAAATCATGTGATAGAATTTTGCAAGACCAATGATCTATTCATTGGAAATACCTTTTTTCTACAACATAAATGGCAACTATACACGTGGACCTCACCAGATGGAATACACAGAAATCAAATCAACTACATTTGTGGAAAGAGACAATGGAGAAACTCAATATCATCAGTCAGAACAAGGCCAGGAGGCTACTGCGGAACACACCATCAATTACTCATATATAAATTCAAGTTGAAGCTGAAGAAAATTAAAACAAGTCCATGAGAGCCAAAGTAAAATCTTGAAGATATCCCACCTGAATTTAGAGACCATTTCAAGAATAGATGTGACACATTGAACAATAATGACCAAAGACTAGACGAGTTGTGTGGGATGACATCAAGGACATCATAAATGAAGAAAGCAAGAGGTCATTAAAAAGACAGGAAAGAAAGAAAAGACCAAAATTAATGTCAGAAGAGACTCTGAAACTTGCTCTTGAACGTCAAGTACTTAAAGTGAATAAAAGAAAGAATGAAGTAAAAAAGTTGAACAGAAGATTTCAGAGGGCAGATTGAGAAGATAGTAAAGTATTATAATGAAATGTGCAAAGACCTGGAGTTAGAAAATCAAAAGGGAAGAACGTGCTCAGCATTTCTCAAGCTGAAAGAACTGAAGAAAAAATTCAAGCCTCAGAGTTGCAGTATTGAAAGTTTCCATGGGGAAAATATTAAATGACACAGGAAGCATCAAAAGAAGATGAAAGGAATGCACAGAGCCACTGTACCAAAAAGAACTGGTTAACGTTCAGCCCTTTCAGGAGGTAACATGATCAAGAGCCGATGGTATCGAAGGAAGATGTCCAAACTTCACTGAAGGCACTGTTGAAAAATAAGGCTCCAGGAGCTGACAGAATACCAATTGAGATATTTTAACAAACAGATGCAACAGTGGAAGTGTTTATTTGTCTATGCCAAGAAATCTGGAAGACAGCTACCTGGTCATCCGAGTGGAAGAGATCCATATTTGTGCCCATTCCAGAGAAAGGTTATCCAACAGAATGTGGAAAGTATCAAACAATATCATTACTATGATATGCAAGTAAAGTTTTGCTGAAAATAATTCAAAAGCAGTTGCAGCGGTACGTCAACAGGGAACTGCCAGAAATTCAAATCTGAATCAGAAGAGGACGTGGAATGAGGGATATCGTTGCTGATGTCAGGTGGATCTTGGCTGAAAGCAAAGAATACCAGAAAGATGTTTACCTGTGTTTTATTGACTATGCAAGGGCATTTGACTGTGTGGATCGTAACAAATTCTGGATAGCAACGTGAAGAATGGGAATTCCAGAACACTTAATTGTGCTCATGCTGAACTTGTACATATTCCAAGAAGCAGTCATTCGAACAGAACAAGGGTATACTGTGTGGTTTAAAATCAAGAAAGTTGTGCTTCAAGATTGTATCTTTTCACCATACTTATTCAATCTGTATGCTGAGCAAATAATCCAAGCAACTGGACTATATGAAGAAAAAATGTGGCATCTGGATTGGAGGAAGACTGATTACTAACCTGTGATATGCAGATGACACAACCTTGTTTGCTGAAAGTGAAGAAGAATTGAAGCACTTAAGATGAAGATCAAAGACCACGGCCTTCAGTATGGATTACACCTCAACATAAAGAAAACAAAAATCCTCACAACTGGAGCAATAAGCAACATCATGATAAACGGAGAAAAGATTGAAGCTGTCAAGGATGTCATTTTAACTTGGATACACAATCAGCGCACATGGAAGCAGCAGTTAAGAAACAAACTAAGTATTGCATAATGAAAATCTGCTGCAAAAGATCTTTTTAAGGTGTTAAAAATCAAACATATCACTTTGAGGATTAAAGTACACCTGACCAAAGCCGTGGTGTTTTCAATCGCCTCCTACGCACGTGAAAGCTGGACAATGAATAAGGAAGACCAAAGAAGAATTAATGCATTTGAATTACAGTGTTAGCAAAGAATATTGAATATAACGTGGACTGCCAGGAGAACAAACAAATCTGTCTTGGAAGAAGTACAACCAAAATGCTCCTTAGAAGCAAGGATGGCGAGACTTCATCTCACGTATGTCGAACATGGTATGGGGAGGGACCATGCCCTGGAGAAGGACATCATGCTTGGTAGAGCATCAGCGATAAAGAAGACCCTCAGTGTAATAGACTGACACAGTGGCTGCCACTGTGAGCTCAAACATAGTAACGATTGTGAGGATGGCGCAGGACTGAGCAGTTTTTTGTTCTGTTGTACATAGGGTCACTATGAGTCGGAAGGGACTGGACTGCACCTCACAAACAACAACAGCCATGACAAGGCAGGTAAGTAAGACCTCACAACGTTTATGTAGAACTGGAAAATCAGAATTAACAATTGCAAAGTCAGCGCAATGGTTAGAGTACAAATCTTTAGATTTAGGCATTTACCTTTAACGAGTGGTCTTGGGAGAAGGCTTTACAATGGCTCCGACTTGTGGGAGGTCCCTCGTAGCCAGGGTCTGAGATTGGCAGTGGTTGGCAGAGTCTCAGCAGGCTCTCAGTCTTCAGAGAGAGTAAGAGACTGGAGAAAGATCTCTTCTGACAAAAATGGCTGCCCACTCTGGTCCCCCAAAGTCTGTCCCCACAGTTCAGTCCAAATGATGTTTTAAAACCGTAAGTCAAATCAGATCCCTCCTTGGATCAAGAAGGAATACAATGGCAGCCTTGCAAATCATGCTACCTCTCTGTTCTCATCCCTACCCCTTCCCTCCACCCTCCAAGCCAGCCATGTTGTCTTCTCCCTGTTCCTTCTCAGGCAAGTCTTCCTCCATCAAGGTCTCAGTGTTTGCTCTTCCTCACTCAGAATGCTCTTCTAACACCTGTTGGCCTCTCTACCTCACCTCACTCACAGCTCTGCTCCAACACTACCTCATCAGAGGAGGCTGCCTGGCAAGCCTGTCCTACGCTGCCATTTCTGCCTCTCCTCACCACCTGACATTACCTGTATGCTTGTTGGCTGCCTCCCTTCTGAGAATGGATGCTCCATGAAAAGTGTTGTTGTGTTAGCTGCCATCAAGTTGACCCCTGACTCATTGCGCCATTGTGCACAATGGAACTAAATGTTGCCCAATCCTGTGCCATTCCTATAATTGGTTTCAGATCAGACCGTTGTGATCCACAGGGTTTTCACTGGCTGGTTTTCAGAAGTAGATCTTTATGTCTTTCTTCCTAGTCCATCTCAGTCTGGAAGCTCTGCTGGAATCTGTTCAGCATCATAGCAACGTACAAGCCTCCGCTGAGAGATGGGTGGTGGCTGTGTATGAGGTGCATTGGCTGGGTTTCAAAGCCGGGTCTCCTGCACAGAAGCAAGAATTCTATCACTGAGCTTTACAGCCATGGCCCCAGCATCTAGGTCTTGCCACACACGGGGCAGACATTCAGCAAATGGTTGTTGACAGAATCAATAAGTGAGCGCATTAATAAATGTTTGAGCTGATTTCATGATAAAAGTATAACCGAGTGAGGTAAAAAACCAAGAGCGAATGTTGTGGACAGTGGAAATGACAATGGAAAGGCTCCAAGTCGAGTGAATTTGGTGGGTCAGAGCATCAGAAAGGAGCTCAGGGAGCTGGAGTGTGGTGAGCAAGGGGCCACTGGTCTTTCTGAATTGGGATGAGAGCGGTACGCACAGGCCAGATCTTGCAGGGTCTCGTCAGCTGTGGTAGAATTGCTTTAGATTTTATTTTAAGCCCAACAGGAGGTCCCTGAAGAGTTTTAAGGAAGGGGAGTGGCATTATCTGAATTACATTCAAAAGTTTTTATTCTGGCTTTCATATGGAAGTAGCCTGGGAGAAGGCAGAGTACCTCAGTTCCCTCTAGCTCTGCGTAACACAAATACCACAAGTGGGTGACTTTAAAGAACAGAAATTTACTGTCTCACAGTTCCGGAGGCTGAAAGTCCAAATTAGGGTCTTGTCTGTGTCAATTATTTCCTCACGGGTGCTCCTGGGAGTTCCATGGTTTTTTGGCGATCCACACGTGGTATCTGCCTACACCATGCATGTGTGTTTTGGTGTCTAATCTGTTCTTTTTTTTACCTCAGAAGTGGTTAGATTTAGGACCCACCCTACTTGAATATCCTTTCGCATAACAAAGAAAACCCTATTTGCAAACAGAATCACATCCACGGGTATACCCATTGCTGTCGAGTCGATTCCGACTCATAGCCACCCTATAGGACAGAGTAGAACTGCCCCATAGGGTTTCCTAGGCTGTAATCTTTATGGAAGCAGACTGCCACATCTTTCTCCCTCGAAGCAGCTGGTGGGTTCAAACAGCCGACCTTTCAGTTAGCAGTCAAGCGCTTTAACCATTGTGCCACCAGGGCTCTCCACAGATATAGGGGCTAGAATTCCAACACATGTTCAGTCTATGACATGGAGGAAGGAGCAGAGAGACCAGTTTTGGGAACACTGCAGTGGTACAGGGAACAGAGGACAGGGCATGGCCAAGTTGAGTGGAGCAAGAATGGAGGTGGATGGGGTGTAGACAAACATTGTTAGTGTTGACAAAGTGGGCTCCGGGATCACATAAGGGACTAAGAGGTTCTTGAATTCTGGGGATTCTGGCTTGAGCCACAAAGGGGTGAGGACGCAGGAGGTGTCATTTCCCAAGGTCTGAAAGAAGAAACTGCTCTGGGCAGGAGATCACAGACGTATGTTTGCAATTTCAAAGAGCTTGTTTACTTTCTCTCTGGATTTAACAGTAAAGGATAACACGATGAAATTATCTGGACCCCAGAGTGACAAAAACTTTTTGAAAAGTAATAACAAGTGTTGAGTTTCTTAGTGACCTTAAGAAGCCGTGATTCTTAGAAGTTCCTTATATCAGAAACTGATGATTCACACGCGGAATCAGGGTTGTTTTGATCTAAGACCATGAGAAGAGAGTACATTCCGTACTTAATGGGCGCAGTCGTGGTTCGGTGGTAGAATTCTCGCCCTCCACGCGGGAGACCCAGGTGTTCGATTCCTGGCTGCTACGTCTCATGCACAGCCATGACCCGTCTGTCAGTGGAGGCTTGTGTGTCGCTATGATGCTGAACAGGTTTCAGTGGTGCTTCTAGACTAAGACAGACTAGGAAGAAAGGCCTGGCAATCTGCTTCTGAAAATCAGCCAGTAAAAACCCTACAGATCACAACAGTCCAGTCTGCAACCGATCACAGTGATGGTGCAGGACCAGGCAGCATTTCGTTCCGATGTGCATGGGGTCACCGTGACTCAGGCTGACTCGACAGCAGCTGACGACAACAGCTGTAATTTATTAAGGCAGTAAATTATTGCCAAGGAGAGAAGCATATCTTTCATCTAGAATAAATGTCTGACAATTGTTTGAATTTTAGATAAAGTGATACCAAACATCTTTGGCCAGAAGTTTCCTTGTAGTCTCATCCCCAAGCTGTGATAGAAATAAAAATGGTGCCAAACTTTAACAATACATTTCAGATATGTGTTGGAAGCTCCAAGCCTTTTACATGATAATTCAACATGTATCAGGGTGAAAAAAATATCTTTGCTTTATATTCATCATTAAAAAAAGGAAATATGAACCCCATATGTCTCTAGATGTATCCTATTGAATTGGTTGTTATATTCTAAATTTCTGTTAAGAGGCTAGGGACCTTATGATGTTGTGAAAATATTTAAATATCTGTGTAAGCACAGAAGAGAAATCTCTTTGAAAATTCAGAAAAAAGATCAAAGAGGAACTTTTGTGAAGGTAGATCATATCCCAATCAAGCTCTAGAAGTATGCATTGCAAGTTATCAATATATCCTTGCTTTTAAGAACAAGCTGAGGCATTCAAAAAGTTATGTGGAAGGGAAGAAGGAAGGGCAAGGGATGATGCTTCCTTTTTTCTTTTAAAAAATATAAACATGGGAAGTTTTTTAAATTGTGCTTTAGATGAAGGTTTTCTGAGCAAATAGTTTCTCATTAAACAATTAATATGCATATTGTTTTGTGACATTGGTTGCCAACCCAGTGACGGGTCAACACCTTCCCCTTCTTGACCTTGGGTTCCCGGTTTCTATTTATCTGGCTTTCCTGTCCCCTCCTGCCTTCTGGTCCTTGCCCCTGGGCAGGTGTGCCCATTTAGTCTCGTTTTGTTTTATGGGCCTGTCTAATCTTTGGCTGAAGGGTGAACTTTAGGAGTGAATTCAATAGTGAGTTAAAAGGGTGTCCCGGAGCCATACTCTCAGGGTTTCTCCAGTCTCTGTCAGGCCAATAAGTCTGGTCTTTCTTTGTGAGTTAGAATTTTGTTCTACATTTTTCTCCAGCTCTGTCCGGGACCCTCTATTGTGACCCCTGTCAGAGCAGTCGGTGGTGGTAGCCAGGCACCATCCAGCTGTACTAGACTCAGTCTTGTGGAGGCCGTGGTAGTTGTGGTCCATTGTCCTTTGGACTAATCTTTCAATCATGGGAACTTTTGATTGCACAAAGTTATCTGAGTTTCCACTGAGGCCAAGTAATAATATCACTTGGAAATTATTCAACTGTCAGAAACAGCCTAATTTTATTTTAAAGGAATTCGTTGGCTCATATAACTGGACGGATGCAGTGCTCAGTGGGTCTGACCTTTTAGGTCTGTCAGTGATCAGACAGACACTGTCTTCATAGTTAACAAGGACCTGTGATGGATGACAGCAGCTTCTCCGTCTTCACTCTCTGGGTTCTCACCCAATAGGAGCGAGAGTATCTGTCCCTGCTACGAGCCAGTACCAGTTGCTGTCACGCCAACGCCTTTTCATGGCGACCCCATGTGCCAGAGTAGAACTATGCTCTCTGGGGTTCTCAGTGGCTGAATTTTCAGAAGTAGATCCCCAAACCTTTCTTCTGAGGCACCTGTGGGTAGACTCGAACGCCAGCCTTTTGGTTAGCAGCTGAGCGCATTAAACGTTTGCATCACCCAGGTATGCTCCTGCTATGAGCAAACACAAATCCTGCATTTCACTTTGCTTGGCTCATCTAGGTCAGGTGCTCACACCTGAACCAATGTCTGTGGCTGGGAGAAGCCTAGGCCTGGGTCAAGTGTCCTGCTCGACAGCCACCTCCCCCTCCGCCCTGTCCTCTGGGCTGTGTTGGTGAGGGCTGGAGACCTGGGTGGAATAGGTAGAAGAACAGATGCTGGGCATCATATCACACACGTTGCTGTTACAATGGACTTGACGTGACCATTCCGCCCCACTTCTGGTTCCCACTTTGTGGGAAGGACGGAAAAATGGCCTATCTTAGTTTCCTTGGGCTGCGGTAACACAGGTACTACACGTGGGTGGCTTTAAAGAACAGACGTTTATTCCCTCCCAGTTCAGAAGGCTGCAAGTCCAAATTCAGAGCATGACTCGAGAAGAAGGTTCCCCTTTGTCTCTTTCAGCTTCTAGTAGCTGCCGGCGAGCTTTGTGGGTGCATCTGTCTCCATCGTCTACTTCCGATTCTGCCTGTGTGGGTCTCTGCGTCCGTTTCGCTCGTTATAACTCGTCATGAGAGTCAGAACCCACCCTACTCGGGTATGACCTAGTTAACATAACAGAGACAACCCTATTTCCAAACAGGATCATACTTACAGGTAGAAGGGCCAGGGTTTCAGTATCTGTTTTGCGGGGCACCATTCAATCCATAACGTCCTCTGGGTAGCCAGTGGCCCCGTTTCTTCCTAAGGGGGTGAGCACAGTAGTCTGGCCCAATGTCATTTCCCGCAGTTTGAGAGGCAGGAGCAGAGGCAGCTTTTGGGTTCCTGGGCTGCAGCTAAGGCCTATGTCTCTGAAGATCAGATAGACACTGTCTTCGTGTTAATAAATATTCATGATGGGTTACAGTCGCTCCTCCGTCTGCGTCCCCCTGGGTTCTCATCCAATAGGCCTCTTGAGTCCTCGTCTTCCTCGTTGTAGGAGAAGCAACAGCCCTTCAAACAAAGGCTCTCCAGGGTTGACCTGGAGGGCCAGTGCACAGCCCACTCCTCTAGCCCTTGGGTCCTGTTTTAAGCAGCTAATCCCTTGCATTCAATCCCTTTCTGTTGAAAAGAGCTAGTGACTCCCTGTTCTTGCTGTTTGGCCTGGATCTGGCCTGCTGCACCGTCTCCCATTGCTTTGGAAGGAGAAACACAAACTGCATCCGAGCTCTTGGTCTTCTTCCCCAAACTGGTCCCCGCCTGTGTTCCTTATGTCAGTCAGTGATACGTCATTCCCCGTCAACGCTCAGGTCGCTTTTTTCCTTCAGACTCTCTGATCTCCTTTTCTTCCTTCTTGTCCACACTACCGTCCGCGTCAGTCAGGCAGGTTCCATCCCTGCACGTGGATCCCAGCAGTAGGCTGTTAGCTCATGTTGTGACCTCAGACTTATCTCATCCCATCCATCTGTCATAGCACCGTCAGGGATTAAAGCAGTTTTTTTAAAACAAGCAACAACAAAAGCGAGTTGTTCCCTCGTCCAAAATACTCTGCCATTAAGGGACAAAGTCCCAATGCCCTGGCTTAGCATCCTCCCCCATAATTCCAGCACGCCTTTTACATTTTATTACCAATTAGTACATTAAACCAACCCTCAGTCTCCCAAACATGCCTAGATCATCTTACTTCAAGTCCTCATTTCAAATATCTCCCTCATGGAGAGTGTTGACTGTGCATATCTACATCTGTCCAAATCTGCCACCTTTGATTGCCAAGTCTCACCTCTTCCATGAAGCATTCCCTGAATTAGCTCACTCATAATAATTACTCTAGGCTATTAACTCCTTGCTGTTGGATGCTTTGGAATGGATTTCAACTTACAGTCCTACAACTGGCCCATAGGGTTTTCTAGGCTATAATCTTTATGAGAGCAGATTGTCAGGTCTTTCTCCCAAGGAGCCGCTGGGTAGGTTTGAACCACCAATCTTTTGGTTAGCAGACAAGCTCTTAACTGTTGCACCATCAGGACTCCGTAATACTAAGTCCTACAGGTTTAAAATACAGCTGAGTCATGCACTTAGCCTCATACCGCCTTGGGCTATCTCCTGGTTTTTCTTCTTGGGCCTCTCTGCACCGTTTAATACGCAGGGCTTCACGCCTTAGAACCACGCGTTACCACTGTGTCTTTCAAAGTGTATTGCAAGTCCATCCACGAAGCAGGCTTTAATCCATAATCATTTGACTGAAGTGAGCACATGGGAATAGTGGATGGGGAAGGGCAGCTTGTAGACTCAACCCTGGAGGGCAGGTCACATACTTCAACTTCTACCATCAGCTCTGTTATGCATCTCTCATGTGCCTGGAGATGTTTTGTTCACTTGTGTTTCCTAGCTTCTGCCCACAAAGTGAGGGTCAGTTTTGAGTCACTCTGCAGGAATGCCGGCAAGTACGATGGTTATTTGTAAAGTACCTGGTTTTGCACAGGTAAAAGGAGTGACATGAAGAGGCAGTGCAGTGTTCTTTATGAAGTTTGTCCTAGACACGCATCTAAAATTTGAGAAAAGCTAAAGGAATTCAATACAGTTTAAACTCGACAAACATGATCTATTCTCCTCGAACCAAGTCGTGCTGATTTAGCAAATTTTGTTCCTGGCAGAGTTCACGTTGTTGATTCACTTATCTAAAAGTTTTTCATCCTTCTTTTGGAGGGGAAATTCCTATCTACCGCTAAACCAAAACCAAACCCGTTGCCGTAGCATCGATTCCTACTCATAGCGACCCTATAGGACGGGGCAGAACTGCCCCATAGGGTTTCCAAGAAGCAGCTGGTGGATTTGAACCGCCGACCTTTTGGTTAGCAGCTGAGCTCTTAACTACTGGGCCACCAGGGCTTGATAAACTCCTGTGTGTTGCATGATCTCGTGTAAACACCTCCCTATGGAAGTCCCTACAGAGTAAGGGTTCCTGTAGGAATCTCTAAGTCCCCGCTCTACCTTAGGTCACTGAACATCTGTGTCCTGAGTGCCTGCTCCAGGCTGGTCACTGCTCTGGGGATGCAGAGACAGAAGGAGACACAGTTCCTGTCCTCAGGTGTTCACATCCTGGGTGGTGACACCCACAGAGAGTTAGGGTGCCTTCTGCTGGCATGATGGCAGAGTCGCCGAGGGGCAGGGCAGGCTAGGGGACATGGTTCTCACTGGATCTCCAGGAAGATAACTCTTGGATTCCAAGTTGAGGGCTTAGAAGGGATTTTTCCAAGAAGAGAGTGACTAGAGATCAGGCATTCCTGCTAGAGGGAACGGCTCCGGCGAAGGTGCTGGACATGAAGGTACTGGCTTAGTGGTGAGTAACAGCGTGTGGCCATAGGGTCGGATGGGTAGGGAGAAATTCGGGGACATCAAACAAATGTGGATTATGGGGATCTTAAAATTCTAGGAAGGAATTTGGGCACCCAGGACACCACATTTTATGGGAAGTCAGAGAAGGGAAGGGTCTTGTATAACAATTGGGACCTCCGAAGATGAGAGCTTTCTCTGGACAGATTTTTTTCTGTGGGTCAGGGATAACACACAAGGAGTAGAATGGTGAACTTCTGTCAACATGTACATTTATCTGTATGTATTGTAGAAGTCTGCAAAGTACAGCAGCAAATCAAACAGCAGCTAAGGCACTTGCTTTCTAGAAATGCTAGGGGGTATTATGGTATTGTGGAAAGACCTCGAGTCTTAGGACACAGCTACTTACTGTGAGGCCTTGGCCAATTAATCTCTGAGAGGGTCTTTATTTATCCATCTGTAAAATGGGGGTACATCCACAGGGAACTGCCAGAAATTCAAGCCAGATTCATAAGAGGACGTGGAATGAAGGATATCAGTGTTGATGCCAGATAGATCTTGGCTGAAAGCAGAGAATACCAGAAAGATGTTTACCTGTGTTTTATTGACTATGCAAAGGCATTGACTGCATGGATTATAATCAATGCCCACGGAAGCAGCAATCAAGGAATCAAACGGCAATATTGCATTGGGCAAATCTGCTGCAAAACCCACTGTCATTGAGTCTATTCCAGCTCATAGCAACCCCACAGGACACAGTAAACTGCCCCATAGGATTTCTAACTCTGTCAATCTTTACAGAAGCAGACTGCCACATCTTTCTCCTTCAGAGTGGCTGGTGTGTTCAAACTGCTGACCTTTCGGTTAGCAGCTGACCACTTAACAATTACATCACCAGGCTCCTTTTAACATCTGCTGCAAAAAAGCTCTTTAAAGTGTTAAAAAGCAAAGATGTCAGTCACTTTGAGGACCAAGGTGTGCCTGACCCAAGCCATGGTGTTTTCAGTCGCCTCATATGTATGTGAAAGCTGGACAGTGAATAAGGAAGACCGAAAAAAAAACGATGCCTTTGAATTATAGTATTGGCAAAGAATATTGACTATACCATGGACTGCCAGAAGAATGAACAAATCTGTCTTGGAGGAAGTACAGCCAGAATGCTCCTCACAAGCGAGAACGGTGAAACTTTGTTTCACATACTTTGGACATGTTATCGGGAGGGATCAGTCCTTGGAGAAGGACATCTTGCTTGGTAAAGTAGAGAGTCAGCGAAAGAGAGGAAGACCCTCAATGAGATGGATTGACACGGTGGCTGCAACAGTGGGCTCAAATACAGCAATCATTGTGAGGATGGTGCAGGACCGGGCAGTGTTTCATTCTGTTGTACATGGGGTCACTGTGAGTCTCAAGTGACTTCAGGACACCTAACAACAACCACAAAAGCTGACAAGATGTTTCTTTGTGCCACATTATTTGCATATGTAACTTGGTGAAGTGACTAAGTAAGTGACGTCATTGTTGTTAGCTGCCATAGAGCAGGCCACC
>NW_004444008.1:6324651-6333418 GCF_000243295.1 Trichechus manatus latirostris
GGAAAGATGTGGCAGTCTGCTTCTGTAAAGATTACAGCCTTGGAAACCCTATGGAACAGTTCTACTCTGTCCTGTAGGGTTGCTATGAGTCAGAATCTGCTTGATGGCGATGGGTAACCTTTATAGAAGCAGTTAGCCAGGACTTTCTTCTACATAGCCGCCATATGGGTTCAAACTGCCAACCCTTAGGTTAGCAGTGGAGTCCAAACTGCTTGTGCCACCCAGGTTCCTTCCAGCAAGTGATGGGTGTTAAAATCTGAACACATGTCAAGTTCGAATAGTCAGCACCTGTTAATTTCTCCCTGATCCTTTGCCATAGGCTGAGCTGTCATTGGAAGTGGTTAACAAAACGCTGTTTTGCTTTAGTTTTTTATTTTATGGTGATAAAATATACATGAACGTTTCACCATTGTAATCATTTTACAGTGTATAATTCAGTGACATGAATCACACACCTATTTCCAGAAGTTATTTCTTCACCCCAAACAGAAACTTGGTACCCCATAAGTAATAACCCCCCGTTCCCCTGTCCCCTCATAGCCTCTAATCTCCACTGGGTCTCGATGCATTTGCCTAGTCTCGGTATTTGACGTAAGTGGGTTCATGTAGTATTCATCCCTTTGTGTCTGAGTTATTTCAGCTAGCATAATGTTCTCAGGGTTCCTACATCATAGCATATATCAGAACTGCATTTCTCTCTATGGCTGAATAAAATTCCATTGCCTGCATGGGCCTCTGTCCTTGTTTTTTAAATTAAGAAAATGAACGGCTCCCCCTTGGCCTGCATCCGGAATTCCACGGGCACAACCACTCTCCTGAAACAGGAAGTTGTTCCCACACGGCTAGTTGGTGCTCAGACCAGAGCCCCAGGGCCACCCGCTGCAGCACATGTGGTTGTCACTTACGGAATTCTCTGCCCTTAGCGTCTCCCTTTCCACGGTTTCTCATTGGAACGCACCCTTGGAGGCCATCCAGGGTGTGGGTTTGGGAATCACGCGGAGAAAATGTTCAGCTGGGAGACAGCTGCCTTCCTTGTAAATGATCCCGAGGACACCCTGCCTGCTCCCCACCCTCGTCCCTGCAATTGGTGTGACTGTCTCAGTTTCTGGGGGTGACTTCTGGGTCTTCTATGAAGTGGGGGCCGACCTGATGCCAGAGACTTCCCCCACCCCCAGCATGTGCTGCTTTACTCTGATTCATTCAGGAAATTTTGGGTGAGCTAAGGGTTGAGAACCAAAAACGCATATACCCACCTAGCTTACTGTGTAATTCACATCAATTCAGTATTCTACTGTCTTAATCAACCTGGCGTTACTACCCCAGGAAACTCTTGCCCGGGAAGGTAGACCAAAAAACCTATTGCTGTCGAGTTGATACCAACAGAATAGGATAGAATAGAACTGCCCCACAGAGTTTCCAAGGAGCGTCTGGTGGATTCAAACTGCAAGCCTTTTTGTTAGCAGCCGTAGCTCTTAACCACTGCACCACCAGGGTTTCCTCCCGGGAAGGTAAAAGTTGCAAATAACTCCATTGCTGATGTCAGAAACTTCCCCTGGCGATCTGCTCCTGTAAAGCTTATAGCCCAGAAAGCCCAGTGGGGAAGTTCTGCTCCATCACATGGGGTCCCAACAAGTCAGAATCTACTTGACAGCATCCAGCAGCAACAACAGCAAGCAGCTGCCTACATTCCTTTGACCCCTTCCTCCATCTTCAAAGCACATCGCTCCAGTCTCTGCTTCTGTCGACACGTTGCCTTCTCCTTTTCATCAAATACCCCCTCTACCTCTCTCTCATAAGGGTACTCGAGATTGCATTTAACACCCTCCCGGAAAATCCAGGAGAGCCTCTCCACCTCAGGATCCTTCACTCCACCACCACTGCGCCACCGAGGCTGCTTGCATGCAGTGCGGACGCAAGACAAGGATGGGACAGCAAGAGGTGATCGCTGGAAACGGCATGGGTCATGGCGGACTGGAGAGTGGAGGGAGAGAACAGGACAAGCTGGAGCAGCTGGAACAGGGAGAACGCCCAGAGTTCTAACAGCTGAGAGGCAGCAAAAGCTTGGAGGGTGGGGACGAGTGTCCTCTGCAGCCTGGGAACCACTGGCCCTGGGGAGGACTGGCCCCTGGGGCATGAGCTGGCCTCTGGGAGCATCACTGGAATGTACCATCCTTTGGTGAGTGTTGAGGGGAACTTCCATAGGCCCTCCCACCACAAACCAGTGACTGAGAGCCCCTTTGGCGGCAGAATAGGGTACAGTTTGTTGTTACCGTGTTAGAGAATTTAGGCGGGAAATGACAGATTGAATGTATGTTGAAATATGTCACTCTAACACTGCCCAGCATGTTTTCTCCTTTTCAAAATGGGTGACTGAGAGCTTGACATAACTAACACCAGGATGAACCTACAAGTTTCTTTTTCTTTTTTCTTTGCCTTCTCCTTTTCCGCATACCTTTGTTAATGACTTTGTTTTGCTCTGTCCGGCCACCTGTGGCTTACAACCCCCCACAGGATGAGTAGAGCCCAGACGTCAGATATGTACATCTTTACCCTGATAAGGAAATGTCCGGCATGTATCTCTTTAGTATGATGAAGAGTCCCTTGTAATTACCTTGTAATGAATAACAACTCTTCTAACCTTTGTAAAAATCATATATAAGCTCTAATGTAAAAATGCTTTTTGGGACTCCATAGAGACAGCCTGCGTTGCTGTCGGATCCCCGTTGGTGGACACCTCCTAAATAAAACTTTCTCACTCTTTCTGACTTGGAGTATGTTTCATTGGCTCAACTGCTCCAGGGCACAGACCCTATTCAGGTAACAAAATTTATCACCATTCCTGGTTAGTACAGCAAATTCCTAATCCACCAAAATGTTTGGGCAATTGACAGGCGTGATGAAACCCTCTTCCTCCTTTTCTGCTTCAAAATCTTTTCTTATGGATTGAACCGTGTTCCCCCAAAATATGTGTTGTAAATCCTAACCTCTCTGCCTGTGGTTGGAGCCCTGGTGGCACAGTGGTTAAGAGCTATGGCTGCTAACCAAAAGGTCGGTAGTTCGGATCCACCAGCCACTCCTTGGGGTGGGGCTCTATGGGGCAGTTCTGCTCTGTCCTGTGGAGTCGCTATGAGTTGTAATTGACTTAATAGCAATGGTTTTTTTTTTTTTTAAATGCATGTTATAGTCCTATTTGGGAATGGGTTATCTTTGTTATGTTAATGAGACAGGATTAGTGTAGGGTGTATCTTGAGTCAATCTCTTTTGAGTTGTGAAAGAGATTAAACACAAGCTAGCAAGCAAAGATGTGGGAAGAGAGATGTCAAGCCACATGAAGATCGCCCAGGAGCAGAAGCTCAGAAGAGACAAGGACTTTCCACCAGAGCTGACAGAGAGAGAAAGCCTTCCCCTAGAGCCGGCACCCTGAATTCGGACTTCTAGCCTCCTAAGCTGTGAGGGAATAAATTTCTGTTTGTTAAAGCCACCCGCTTGTGATGTTTCTGTTATAGCAGCACTCGATAACTAAGGCATCTTTCAAATGCCCTATTGTAGTCGCCTGCCTTACAGTAGAACATCTTGAATGATTCTGTGATGTTTGGAGACTTTGAAGTCCCTCAGAGTCATCATTCCAAACGTCACTCGTAACGGCAAACGCTAAGGAGGTAAATACAAAAATAAAAAAATAAAAAAATGTGTGGTTGATTAACCAGCTACTAACATGCCCTGGATATCGCTTTTCTTTTGTGAAAAACCTAGTATGGGCCATTTTTAAATGAGTTTTTAATTTATATTTTTCCTAAAATTGGAATGCATCAAAGTTATTTTGGTTATAGGATTGCCAGTGCCTCTCCCCACAGAGTACCAGGAACACATCTGTCGTTGAACAAGGTTGAGTCTATTGACTGGTTACAACAAGGAAGCCCATGGAGTGTAAGAAGGGTGTGTCAGAAAGAATTTGTAGAATCTGGGATTGCGTTGGGTAATTTTGGAGGGGGTTCAAGAAAACAGGGCTTTGCTCAGGATTGAATGCTGTCTGGAAATGGGGGTAATTCTATGATTGGACATCTTAATAACCGTCACCTAGCAAGTAAGAAGAGTGGAGTGGGGCTGTAATTGGTAAAACAAATCAAAAGAGCAGTCATTTCTATTAGCCAGCATTGTGAGATGTTTAGTCCTGTTTACAGTTCTGACGATGTTCTTTTTTTTTTCCTGTCTGTGTTCAGCCATGATTACAGTGTGGCCTTTGTGTTGGCTGGTCCACCCTGGCCGTAGTGTGGCCTCGTCTGCTGTCAGTGTTCTCTGAAATCACTTACGTTCACTAGTAGCCCACCACAGCCTTGCTATGAGTTCCGGTCGGCTTCCCACTCTCACAGGCTGTGTTTCCCCTTCAACGGATTTAAAAGTTCTGATGCATTGGGGCTTGGATAATTAAAGACTCACTGTTTTCTTAATATGGAGTCCCTGGGTGGTACACATGGTTAACTTACTCTCCCTCTAACCGAAAGATTGGAGGTTTGAGTCTACCCAGAGGCACCTCAGAAGAAAGTCCTGGTGATCTACGTCTGAAAATTCAGCCATTGAAAACCCTGTGGAGCAGTTCTGCTCTGACACACAGGGGTGACTTAGTGGCCACTGGTTTCCTTTGTTGATGTAGAGATGGCTGCAGTTCTTGGGAAGTTATTCAGTACATGCGTTCTCCAAGAAGGGGAAACCGCCTGAATCAGTTATCTATTGCTACATAACAGATAACCACAAACTTAGCAGCTTAAAACAGCACACATTAATTATGTCACACTTTTCGTAGGTTGGAAGTCTGAGCACAGCCTCACTGGATCCTCTGCCTTGGGCCTCACCAGGCTGCAGTTGAGGTGTCAGCCAGGGCTTGGGACTCATCGGAGGCTCGACTGAGGAATGATCTTCTTCAAAGATCTCTCACACTGTTGTCAGGATTCAGTTCCTTGTGGTTGTAGTTTGGGGTCCCATTTTCTTGCTTGACTGTTAGCTGCAAGCCACACTCAGCTTCTGGAGGCCACCCACATTCCTTGCCCCATGACCCCCTCCCAGGCCCTCTTACAACATGTCAGCTTCCTTCTTTAAAGCCCACAGAGGGGAAGGGGAGTGTCTCCTGCTCCTGCCTTCTAAGGCAGAGTCTTACATAAGTTAATGTAATCATGGGAGTTACATTCTATCACCTTACCCACATTCTGTTGGCTATATGTATTCAAAGAGGGATTATACAGGGCATACATTATTCGGAGTCACCTTAGGGTGTGTCTGCTGTATCCCCTGAAACCAGTTGCTGTTGAGTCGATTCTAACTCATGCCTACCCCATGTGTGTCAGAGTAGAACTGTGCTCCAAAGGATTTTCAAGGGCAAGTGTTTTGGAAGTAGGTTGCCAAGCGTTTTTTTCTAAGGTGACTCTAGGTGGACTCAAACCTCCAACCTTTTGGTTAGCAGCCCAGAACATTAACTCTTTGCATCATCTAGGGATTCCACATCCCCTAAGGATATATTAAATATCTATATGAATCCTTCCATTCAAGTTTAAAAAGAAATACATATGGAAAATTTAGGTTATATGAGTATATAAAAAGAAGAAAATGAAATCAATCCTAATCACTACTATTTCTTCACCAAGAGAGGATCACTTATGACACTGAGGTGTATGTGCTGGACCCAGTTTTGGGGCCGCTTCTGCTTCCTTCAACCGTGCGTCTCTGCTCTGTGTTACTGATGACCGGCATGTGGTGGGGACCAACCATGTTCTTGGAGGCCAGGAGAGGAGGTTTCTGTCTTCACTGGAAAGAGAGACATTCCTGGACCCCTTGTCCATCTTCACAGTGGAGGCCAGCGGCCAGCTGGGCGGACCCCTGCGATGCTCTTGCGTGAGTCAGTGGATGGTAATGCTGGCATCCAGTGGCTACTGGCGTCTAGAGTCTGGGGACACTGCTAACCACTGTGTGCTACCCAGGACAGTCCCCCAGCACAAAGGATTATCCAGGCTAAAACGTCAAAAGTGCCAGGGTTGAGAGGCCTGGGTTTCAGTCTTTCCACAAAGACATGAAATGAATGAGATAGGAAGCTTAGGGGGCAGTGAATTCGTGTTAATGGGGGAGGAAGAACTGGGATAAGGAGGGTGAGAATCATCGCACAACTCAGAGAATGTCGTCAGTGTCACTGAATTGTACATGTAGAAATTGTTGGACTGGTGTGCATTCTACTGTGTGTATTTTCAACAACAGTAACAAAATAAAATAGATTATTTTATGAAAAAGAGATTATTTTCTTTATTTACAGTGTCTGATGTTCCTTTATCTCTTAATCAGACCTCACAGCTCAACCCAATGGATATAAAGAGTGAAATTCACCTAGTTTTGAAGCATCTACAAAATTCAGCATTTTTAATAATACATAGTAATTTTGGGAAGGCATTCACATGCATTAACAAACCAGCCAGAAATTACTAATCCCAGGCTAAAGTGTTGGAGAGAGGGAGATTTATTGGGCCTTCAGGGACAAAGGGAAGATGATGTTACCAAGTGCAGAATCAGAGCGGACCAGAGATTGGAAGACACTCCACAGAGCCAGCAGCCCCCGCCTCCCCCAGGAGCAGGGCTGGCTGACCCTCAGATTTCTGTGCTCGTATGTCCCAGCTCTCAAGGATGCTTCGTGTGAAGAAATGCCTTTGCAACTTTTGGGAGCCAGCACTTGGAGAGGGGTTCACCCCAGATCTCCTCCCTGGAGCCTGCGATCATTTGAAAGTAACAGGAGAACATTGGGAAACCAAGGGGAAGATTTCAGCAAGCGAGTCAGTGGGGAGACTGGAAACCATTCATGCATTGCGAAATCGCGGGGACAGATGTGTCATGAGGAACTCGCAGACCAGAGCTCCGAAAAAGCCCTAGAGATTGTCTGTGCCAGAGATGAGAGCATTGGGGGTCACGGCGGAGCCAGGGTTAGAGGTGAGACTTGGGGGTAGCCGAGCTGCCCTCTCTCCATCTCTGCGTTCTGCCCGTCGGCTGATGCAGAGGGAGGACTGAAGGGCTGGCTGGGAGCGAAGGGCAGAGTCTGGGTGGATGCCTGTGCTGGTGGATTTTATGTGTCAGCGTGGCTCGGCCACAGTGCCCAAGTGTTTGGTCAGCCACTAGTCTAGATGCTGCTAAGGAGGTAGTTACATGTGATTAGCATATGCAATCAATTGACTTTAAGGCCAGAAGATTACCCTCCATAATGTGGGTGGGCTCATCCAAACAGTTGAAGATTTTAAAAGCAAGAACTGAGGTTTCCTGAGGAGAACGAATTCTGCCTTAAGACTGTAACACAGAAATTTTACCCCAAGGGCCAGTGTCCCTGGGTGGTGCAAACGGTTAGCTGCTTAGCTGCTAACCGAAAGCTTGATGCTTTGAGTCCACCCGGAGGCCCCTCGGAAGAAAGTCCTGGTGATCTGCTTTGGAAAACTGAGCCCTTAAAAACCCCATGGAGCACAGTTCTACTCTGACATGTGGGGTCACCATGGGTTGAGGTCAACCCCGTGGCCACTGGTTTTCTTTTTTTGTTTTCAGTGGGAAAACCAGCAGGATGGTGAAATGGTTTCAGTAAGCTTGGGGAGTGTGTTGCTGAGTACATGCAAAGGCGCTGGATGGACGTGGGGCCCAGGCTGCTACATTACAGACCTGACGAAATCACAACCTTTGGGCTGTGCTCTTTCTAAGTCCACAGGACAAAGCTCACTTCCTTCGCCATCAGAAAAGAATTATTTGCATTGCTCTCAGTTTTCTGTACGTTCGCATGGATCCTTACAGCTAGTGATATAGCCTAAGCAATAGAAAGTAGTAAGTTACACTCAGAGATCCGTGAGTTAGATAGGCCTTGGGTAGGCCCCAGTAGATTGTTGAAAAGGCATGTGGCTACTCTTTTGCCAGTTCCAAGTTTTAGTTAGTTAGTTAGTTTGTTTTTTGTATAAACTTCCAGAGATTTTGTAAAATTTACCCTCCCTTCAAGTAAGCCAGGATCCCTAGTGGTGCAGTGGTTAAGTGCTTTGCTGCTAACCAAAAGGCCTGCAGTTTGAACCCACTAGCAGCTCGGTGAGTGAAAAGACCTGGCGATCTGCTCCCATAAAGGTTGTTGGTTGGTGTTAGGTGTCGTCTAGTCGGTTCCGACTCATAGTGGCCCTGTGTACAACAGAACAAAACACTGCCCGGTCCTTCGCCGTCCCCTCAGTCACTGATACGTTTGAGCCCATTGTTGTAGCCACTGTGTCAGTCCATCTTATTGAGGGTCTTCCTCTTTTTCACTGACGCTCTACCTTACCCAAGTATTATAATGACATATGTAAAGACCTGGAGTTAGAAAACCA
Organism: Trichechus manatus latirostris; assembly: GCF_000243295.1. Lineage (NCBI taxonomy): Eukaryota > Metazoa > Chordata > Mammalia > Sirenia > Trichechidae > Trichechus > Trichechus manatus. The sequence goes on from NW_004444008.1 coordinate 6,333,006, forward strand.
AAAGGGAAGAACACGCTGGGCATTTCTCAAGCTGAAAGAATTGAAGGAACAATTTAAGCCTAGAGTTGGAATAGTGAAGGGTTCTACAGGGAAAATACTGAACGATGCAGGAAGCATCAAAAGAAGTTGGAATACACAGAGTCCCTGTACCAAAAAGAATTTATCGACATTCAACCATTTCAGGAAGTAGCATATGATCAAGAACCGATGGTACCGAAGGAAGAAGTCCAAGCTGCACTGAAGACACCGTTGAAAAACAAGGCTCCAGCAATTGACGGAATACCAAATGAGATGTTTCAACAAACGGATGCAGTGCTAGAAGTACTCATTCATCTAAGCCAAGAAATTTGGAAGACAGTTACCTGGCTGATCGACCGGAAGAGATCCGTATTTATGCCTATTCCCAAGAAAGG
>NW_004444008.1:6333554-6381815 GCF_000243295.1 Trichechus manatus latirostris
CTGTGTGGATCATAACAAATTATGGATAATATTGCAGAGAATGGGAGTTGCAGAATATTTAATTGTGCTCATGAGGAACCTGTACTTAGAACAAGAAGTAGTCATTCAGACCGAACAAGGGGATACTGCATGGTTTAAAGTCAAGAAAGGTATGTGTCAGGGTTGTAACTTTTCACCATACTGATTCAATCTGTGTGCTGAGCAAATAATCCAAGAAGCTGGAGTATATGAAAGAGAATGCCACATCAGGATTGAAGGAAGAGTCGTTAACAACCTGTGCTATGCAGAGGACACAACCTTGCTTGCTGAAATTAAACAGGACTTGAAGCACTTACTGGTGAAGAACAAAGACCACAGCCTTTGGAATGTAATTCAGCAGTAATTTACACTGTGTGGGTGGGGGCCAAGACAACAGGCAGATAATAGACAGATCCCATCTCCAGTGTACAAGGACTTCATACATGGGCAAGGCGACTTTTAAAAAATGCATTATTGAACAAATGGAGTCAGGAAGACTGACTCTGTGAAAAAGAAAAAGGTTATGACTACAACTCTCATCTTATTTTAAAATGAATTTCAGATGGATTCAAATTTACATATAAAATAATAAACCTGAAGTAGGCTAGGAAGGTCCCTGGGTGGTGCAAATGGTTTGCACCCGGCTACTAATTCTAAGGTTGGTGGTTTGAATGCCCCCGTCTGTGTCTTGGAAGAGAGGCCTGATGATCTCCTTCCATAAGATTGTTGTTGTTGCTGTTAGGTGCCATGGCGTCAATTCCGACTCGATGGATTACACCTCAACATAAGGAAAACAAAAATCCTGACAACTGGACCAATAAGCAACATCATGATAAACAGAGAAAAGATTGAAGTTGTCAAGGATTTCATTTTGTTTGGATTCTCAATCAACGCCCATGGAAGCAGCAGTCAAGAAATCAAAAGATGCATTGCATTGGGCAAATCTGCCGCAAAAGACCTCTTTAAAGTGTTGAAAAGCAAAGATGTCACTTTAAGGACTAAGATGCGCCTGACCCAAGCCATGGTGTTTTCAATCGCCTCATATGTATGTGAAAGCTGGACAGTGAATAAGGAAGATGGAAGAATTAATGCATTTGAATTATGGTGTTGGTGAAGAATATTGAATATACCACGGACTGCCAAAAGAACGAACAAATCTGTCATGGAAGAAGTACAGCCAGATTGCTCATTAGAAGCAAGAATGGTGCGACTGCGTCTCACACACTTTGGACGTGTTATCAGGGGAGACCATTCCCTGGAGAACGACATCGTGATTGGTAAAGTAGAGGGTCAACAAAAAGAGGAAGACCTTCAATGAGATGGATTGAGACAGTGGCTGCAACAATGGCCTCAAACATAGCAACGACTGTGAGGATGGCACAGGACTGGGCAGTGTTTTGTTCTGTTGTACGGGGCATCACTGTGAGTCGGAATTGACGCCGTGGCACCTAACAGCAACAACAACAATCTTATGGAAGGAGATCATCAGGCCTCTCTTCCAAGACACAGACGGGGGCATTCAAACCACCAACCTTAGAATTAGTAGCTGGGTGCAAACCATTTGCACCACCCAGGGACCTTCCTAGCCTACTTCAGATTTATTATTTTATATGTAAATTTGTATCCATCTGAAATTCATTTTAAAATAAGATGAGAGTTGTAGCCATAACCTTTTTCTTTTTCACAAAGAGTCAGTTTTGCTGACTCCATTTGTTCAATAACGCATTTTTTAAAAGTCGCCTTGCCCATGTATGAAGTCCTTGTACACTGGAGATGGGATCTGTCTATTATCTGCCTGTTGTCTTGGTCCCCACCCACACAGTGTAAATTACTGCTGAGTTACAATACACTTCTCTATCTGGTAGTCTTGTTTAAATGCCACATCTTTTATTTGCAAATGGATAGGCTGTTTCTCGGCTTTAGAAAAAGTGTGCTTTCGTTTTTTTAAGACAGTGATTTTTCATTCTCTTATCAAGTCAAGTATTTTCCTATTAAAAAGACATTTTCACTTATTAGTGAGCATTTTCAGAGGATAACACGTCCCTCCATGTGTTGAAAGGCAGTGCCACCTGTCCCAAATATTTTTAACAGGGCTCATTTTCTTTTGGTTGGGAACGTGTAAGACAAAAGATTTAAGGGAATGTCCAAAAGGTGGTGGAGATGGTTAACAGGCTCAGCTGCTAACTGAAAGGTTGGAGGTTTCAGTCCATCCAGAGGTACCTCAGAAGAAAGGCCTAGCAATACTCTTCTGAGAAATCAGCCACTGAAAACCCGTGGACCATAGAGCTATTCTGACATACATGGGGTCCCCATAAGTCAGAATCAACTCAACGTCAGCTGTTTTTTTTCCCCTCAAAGCTGGCGGAGAGCACCTGGGGAGTAGGAAAAAGAGAGAGACTGTTTCGTATCCCCTAACAGAGTGTGAACTGGTTTCTTGGCACGGAGAGTCAGCACATCTTTACTGGTTTGTTTGCTTTTTTATTTGCTGAGCTATTTTTATTAGCTTCTGAACCAGTCTCCCCAAACTCGTCTTCATAGACCCCTCACACCCCATGAGATTTAGCAGAGTGGCTTGAGGAAAGTGCCCTTTGGATCAAAAGGTTTGAACGATGATGCTGTAGGTTAAACAATGTCGAGTAAGTTTCTTTAAGGTAGGAGGTCTCGGTTTCTTTCATCTGCCCACTTCCTCTGTCAGTCTCCAGAGATGTGAGGATTATCTGACCTTCGCACCCTTCTCCAAGAAAGGAAAATCAACATCTCAGTGAGCATTAGGGTTCCAGCCAACGTGGCTTAGGAACACTGTCAATCTGATACTTATTTTTCATTCAAGGAGCCCTGGTGGTGCAGTGGTTAAGCCCTCAGCTGCTAACCAAAAGGTCAACAGTTAGAACCTGCCAGCCCCTCCAAGGGGGAAAAGACCTGATGATCTGCTCCTGTAAAGATTACAGCCTTGGAAACCCTATGGGGCAGTTCTACTCTGTCCTCTAGGTCATTATGAGTTGGAATTGACTCCATGGCAGTGGGTTTTGATTTTTTTTTGGCTGTTCTTCATGCAAAATTGTGAGAAAGACTTAAATGTCTCATATAATGAAAATGGAACGGCTGTGTTGTTGTTCTTGTTGTTAGGTGCCATAGAGTTGGTTCTGACCCACAGTGACCCCGTGTACAACAGAACGAAACACTGCCTGGTCCTGGGCCATCCTCACAGTCATTGCTCTTTGAGCCCGTTGTGGCAGCTGCTGTGTCAGTCCATCTCGTGATCTCGTGGAGGGGCTGCCTCAACGGAACAGCTGTAGTTAATGACAATCGTTGATGATGAGAATGTGACTAACTTACCTTCTATACCAGTTTCCATGTTTGCATGTTAAGTCCAAGTCATTTTCCTGGTAGTCCTTGCCACTCCCCTATGCAGGATGGAGGGATGGAGAGGAGGAATTATCATCCCTCTGTTATGAATGAGGAAACCGAGGATGAAGAAGCTGATGCTGTGTAGCCGTGGTGGTAGAGAAGGTCAAGGGTCTGTTCTGTTGATTCCATACTGTGTTAGTTTTCTGTTGCTGCATAACAAATGACCACAGGCTCATCAGCTTCAATCAGCAGCCTTTTACGAGTTCACGGTTCCGTGGGTCAGAGGTTTGGCGGCACCATGGCTGGGTTCTCTGCTCAGGGTCTCACACGGTGAAAGCAAGGTGTCGGCGGGGCTGCCTTCTGTTTTGGAGGCTTGGGGGAAAGATCCGTTTCCAGGCTCATTCTGGTTGTTGGCAGTATTCATTTCCTCGTGGTTGTAGGACTGAAGACCTCAGCAACTAGATTCCGCCCACTGTTCCCTGCCACCTGGCCCCTCCATCTTCAAATCCAGCAATAGAGAATCTTCCTTGAATTGAGTACCTGTCTGGCTTCAAATCCCTTTCTTCAGGAAAAGCCCCATCCCATTCAAAGACTCACCTGATTAGGTCAGACTCACAAAGGATAATCTCCCTGTCTTGAATGCAGTTTACTTGGGGCCTTAATTCCGTCTCCAAAACCCTTCACAGCAACACCTAGAGTAGTGTTTGCAGAGTAGCTGGGAGACGGGGTGTGCATACCAGGGGGAAGAATCTTGGGGGACCACCACCCACGCTTGGTGCTTGTTGGAGGCACCAGGATTGCACTTGCTTTAGAGGCTTCTTGTGGTGCTAAGATGTTCCATGTGTGAGTGGGGGAATAGAAAATGGGCAGGGTACATCTGATCTCAGTTCCAGCACACACAACCCCAGAGAGGCCGATTGCCTGGGACAATCCTTTCCACATCTGGCAAAATATGCTTTCCTTGCTGCCTGCCGCCTTCTTTTCAACCGAGTCTATTCTTGGGATTGAAAGAATGTGTAAAGTGGTAACATGGTTGCCTTTTTATGCATACAGGTAGTCTGCTTACAAAGGGGTTCTGTTCTGATGGCTCCATTGTTAGTTCTGACGTAAGTCGAATACCTATTTTTTTTTTTTTTTAGTTTTCATTATTATTGCCTTTTATTATCAGTATCTTTATAAATCCAATCTTTATTTGTTTTTGAGGGTTGGCATGAGAATGATAACATTAGCAAATTACATGCCGCAACATTGTAAGTAGTACGTATTGCTAATGATAAAACGTATATACATAAAGAAAGGATGGTCCTAAATGCAGTTCATCAGAACTCTAATACATCGCAAATTGGGGCCGACCTCTATTTTTAAGAGTCCACTTTAAGCTTCATTGCTGTCTGTGGTTTATATAATGATGAATACATCTGGGGTAATTAAATAACAATCATGACTTTTTTTTTAATTGTACTTTAAGTGAAAGTTTACAATTCAAGTTAGCCTGTCATACAAAAATCTATACATACGTTATTATGTGACCCTAATTGCTCTCCCTGTACTGTGACAGCACACTCCTCCTTTCCACCCCTGATATCCCGTGTCCATTCAACCAGCTTCTGACCCTCTCTGCCTTCTCATCTCACCTCCGGACAGAAGCCGCCCATTTAGTCTCACATATCTACTTGAGCTAAGAAGCACACTCTTCACGGGTATCATTTTATGTCCTACAGTCCAGTCTACTCTTTGTCTGAAGAGTTGGCCTCGGGAACGGTTTTAGTGCTGGGTTGACAGGGAGTCCAGGGGCCATGCTTTCTGGGGATCCTCCAGTCTCAGACAGACCATTAACTCTGGTCTTTTTCCTAGAATTTGAGTTCTGCACCCCACTTTTCTCATGCTCCTTCAGAGACTCTGTGTTGTGTTCCCTATCAGAGTGGTCATTGGTGGTAGCTAGGCACCATCTAATTCTTCTCTGTTGTTCTTATTTGGAATGCTAATAAAATTCATGCTTTGTTTGCTCCCAGTAAAAAGTGGAAAGAAACTACCATCCTGGGTCCCCAAATTTAGGCTGTGACAAGAGCATCACATCCCTGTACCGAGTCATTGTAGTCCCCAGGCTACCCTTGGCTCACTCTCTGAATTCCTGATCTCGAGGGTAAGTCATTCACCTTGTGAAGGTTTTAGTGGGATCTTGCTGTTAGCTGTTGTCGAGTCAGCCCACAACTCATGACAACCCCATGCACAATGAGATCTTACCATCGTGATCCACAGGGTTTTCAATGACTAATTTTTGGAAGTAGATCACCGGGCCTTTCTTACTAGTCTTTCTTAGTCTGGAAGCTCAACTGAAACCTGTTCAGCATCATAGCAACAAACAAGCCTCCATTGACAGATGGATGGTGGCTGTGCATGAGGTGCGTTGGCTTGGCTGACAATCAAACCCCAGATCTCCCTCATGGTAGGTGAGAATTCTACCACTGTGGGGTGGGGGGAGAAGTTAAATCAGATCCCCAGGGCTCACTTGATTGCTTCATCGTAGCTGTCCATTTTCAGTGGGCATTGGAGAGAAAGATGCTGAAGGACCCCCTGCTCCCCGCAGCCTCCGCGTTGGCCTCCTCTCTGCAGGAGCCTTCAGCTCTTCACCTTGGTTACAGGAAGCTTCCATTTCCTGCTTCAGTGTAAAACAAACTGAGCTATCCCAGGGGATGAACTAATGAGCCCTACTCCATCCTTGCCTCTGCTTAAGGCCCAGCCACCAGGGCCTCCCCCTACGAGTGTCGCCTCTGAGCTCTGATGTCACAGATAAAACAGGGCCTGAGACTCACTCACTTCCTCTAACAGGCGGTATTAATATCATTAAACTGCCTGGTTTTCATTTTAGACCACTTCCCAAATGTCTACTTAGGAGCTTTTAAAGCCAAACCTGTTCATTCTTTCCAGCATTTATTGGCAATGGGAATCGTTCAATGATCGTCCTGTGAGGAGGAGAGAGGGATACAGATCAGGAAAAACCAGAGAGTGATGGGAAAGAAGAATTAGAAGCTGGAAGAGAAAGGCCAGATACTAGAAGTGTAATTTAAAACATCATACTTGTACAATTACCATGGTGTAGCTTGCTTAACAGGGGATCTCGATTTATTTCACGGCTAATAGTCCACTGTGAGAAATAAAATTTAAGAGAATGGGGGTGGGAGGCGTTGCAGTGTTTCTCAACAGCTTTATCTCACAGCTCCTTAGTGGGAAGCAGCTCACAGGGGGTGATTTAAGGTGGCCCAGCGGTCCCGTTGCCCCCAGCAAATGTGCCAGCCCTGTGGCATGACGTTCAGATCCGGGCTGGTTGTTGACCGGGTCTTTAGAACGCCTCCCCGGATTCTTTGACAGAGACGAACATGGTGCCCCGATGTCCCTGCTGCTCTGTCTTCTTAAGTTGACAGACCTCAAGTTTCAGTTGTAAAAGGCAGTGGCTGATGGGGTCGGTCATTCTGGACATTTCCCTGCTTGCTTCAACCTTCCTGATGTCCACATAGCTGTCTCAGGCATCTCAGATGTTGCTACCCCGATCCTACCTTAAAACAAAAGCAGCTGCTATCCAGTCCACTCTGACTCATGGCGACCCCATGTGTGTCAGAGTGGAACTGCTCCGTAGGGTTTTCAATGGCTGATTTTTTGGAAGTAGATCACCAGGGCTTTCTTCCGATGTGCCTCTGGGTGGACTCGAACCTCCGACCTTTGGTTAGCAGTGAGCGTGTTAACTGCACCACTCAGGAACTCCAGTCCTGCCTTCGCAGTCCCTGCATTTCTGGCCTAACTCCAGGAGGTGTTTGTGAGCCTCTCATTGGCCTCAAAGCTTAAATCCCACGTCAGAAAGTCTTGTCGGCTGGCTCTCCTTTCCCCTGCCCCCTCCTCTTCTTCTTCCTCCCCTAGACCTCTGGGAGCAGAGCCCCTCCCCATCTTCTTGGCCTGACCTCTCCTCCCATGTGCCAACAGGTGCCAGAGGAAGGCATGTAAACCATAAATAACACCATGTTATGCCCCTGCTTAACACCCTTCGGTGACTTCCCATCATGCTGAAAATGACGTTCAAACCTACCATGGCCTACAAGGCCCTGCTTTCTCTGGTGCCTGAACTCCTCCTGCCTCTGGTCACCAAGATCTCCCCTCCTTCTGTTCACGACACATGCCAGGCCCATGCCCACCTGGGGACCTCCACGTTCTTGGTCCTTCTACCTGAAGTGCCATCCCTCTAGATGGTCCCATGGCACATACGTCTCTGTTTACATGTCAACTGTCCAGAGACGTCTGTCAGATCATACAATGTGATCCCAGTGGGGAAAGGGACTCATCTGTCAAGAGTCCCCAAGTCAAGAAGGGTGCCTGGGCTGGCACAGGGGAGTCCCTCTGGTGATAGTTGAGTGAATGGATGAATAAGATGTGTGACTGCTCTGGCTTCTCTGTAGGTGTAACCATGCAAGCCGAGAATGAAGATAGGTTTAACCTCCTAAGTCCAGCTCATTTCAATGCCTGTGGACTACGTACTCTTCCAAGCAGGATGGGGCTTCTGGAGCTGGTGTGTCCCATATGGTGGCCACTAGCTCTGGTGGCAGAGTGGTTAAGAGCTCGGCTGCCAACCAAAAGGTGGGCAGTTGGAATCCACCTTGGACGGGGGCAGTTCTACTCTGTTCTATAGGGTTGCTATGAGTCGGAATCGAGTCGACAGCAATGGCTTGGTTGGTTGGTATAGCCACGTGTGACTGTTTAAATATAGACTTAAATGGTTGTTTGTTGTTGCCACGTTGGCTCCGACTCATGGCAACCTTACACAGACTGAAACGTGGCCTGGTCCTGCGCCATCTTCATGATCATTGATATGCTCAAGTCCATTTTTGTGATCACTGTGTATTTTGAGTGCCTTCCAACTTAAGGAGCTCATCTTCCCGCACTGTATCGGACGATGATCTGTTGTGATCCATAGGGTTTTCACTGGCTGATTTTTGGAAGTAGATTGCCAGGCCTTTCTTCCTAGTCTGTCTTAGTCTGGAAGCTTTAATGAAACCCGTCCACCATGAGTGACCCTGCTGGTATTTGAAATATCAGTGGCATTGCTTCCAGCATCACAGCAACACACCAGCCACCAGAGTATGACAAACTGATAGATGAGCGGTGGAGATTTAAATCAGGGAATTTCACAAGTAGGATGTTTTAAATTTAGATTATCTGGGGAAGCCCCCAGTGTCTTAAATTAGGAAGGAAAGTTGCATGGTCCTTTCGTTGGGGCTGTTTCTGAGAGTGGTGGGCAGTTCCAGCCCAGGGTGGGTGTGAGACCAGTTTGGACACGGGCATTTGTTGCTTATAAAGTCTGCCTTTGAGGAGGTTCAAGCAGCCTGGGCGTGGGCATGGGGAGGGTCTGGGGAGTATTCTCTGGCTGCGAGCCTGGAAGTCTTCTCTCCTGGGGAGGGCAAAGTGATGTGTACGGGCTTGTTCTAGCAGTCCTTCATTTGTTCATGGTGTATATACTCTGCACTCACATGAAAAGTAGACCTGCAGGCACCGCGTGAAGTAGGAAATATCGTGAAAACATTACAGACGCCCCCGGTGATGCTCATTGCTGTGGGCGGAGGATGGACTTTTCTTGCCTGCTCCCCGGCCCCCTCCGGCTGATGCGGGGTACCCTCTTCTGGCCTGCAGGCAGGGAGGGGAGTGGCACACATGTGAGGACGCAGGCTTAACCGCTCTGACCTCACCTCCTGCAGAACGTCGACAAGGTAACGTGCACACCCTCCCGGAGCCGGGCCTTTAGATCAGGGCAGTGTGGGGAGCTGAGAGGTAGTAGGAGAATCACAAGGCCTGTTGTGCTCAGCGCGTCAGCTCAGGCATCACCCATGAGGCTGGCTAGCAGAGGTGGCCGGACAGGAGCCGACAAGAGCAGTGATTTCCTGGGTGAGCAGGCCTTTCCAATCATCGAACGCCAGGCCACACCTGATGTATGCAGGGCTGGTGGCGGTCGAGGGTGCAGAGGGCTCAGACAGGAAGGCCGGCTGAGGAAGGCGGAGCCTCTGATCCCAGCTCTCCCATCTGCCAGGATTCAGAGGTGCACATTGGCCTTCCCTCTCTCCTCTCCACCTCCTGGGATCTCGATGACTCTGGGTCTCAAAGGTCCACCTGCTTTGCCTCCAGGCTTCGCTGATGCTGTGTTCAGTGCCCGACGAGCTTTGTGCACGACACCTTCTCTGTGTCTTTGTTTCTCACCCAGTACCTGGCAGAGTCCTTTCCATCAGCAGTCATTCCAGTGTGAACAGCTGCTTTTTAAAACGGCCAGGGCTGAGCACGGAGCACTCAGCTGGGCTTTGGCGTTGACTTGTTCTCCTGAACTCTATCCCCGGGATGGACCAGTTTCCAGTTGCTGTCAAGTTGACACCAACCCATGGAGCCCCCACGTGTGTCCGAGCAGAACCGGGCTCCACAGAGTTTTCAGTGGTTAGTTTTTTGGGAAGTAGTCTGCCTGACCTTTCTTCTGAGGCTCCTCTGGGTGGACTCAAACCTCCAACCTTTCATGTAGCAGCTGAGTGTGTTACCATTTAGGAGTCCTGGTGGCACAGGGGTTAAAGCACTCGGCTGCTAACTAAAATGTTGGCAGTTCAAACCCACCAGCTGCTCTGTGGGAGGAAGACGTGGCAGCCTGCTCCCGTAAAGATTAGAGCCTTGGAAACCCTATGGGGCAGTGCTACTCTGTCCTATAGGGTCGCTATGAGTCTGAATCAACTCAACAGCAGTGGGTTTGGTTTTGGGTGTTACTGTTTGCAACACCCCGGGACTCCTGGACATGGGTAGCAGGAAAATAAGACGGAGGCCTTCTGTGATTCCCTGAGTAGTTCTGGAAGTAACCCCAAGGGGAATTCAACTTGGATTTCCTGGGTGGATGTGAGGAGGAGTGGCGATAGAGACAGGGAGACAGCAGGCAGAAGGAACCTCTTGGGTTCTGTTGATGGAAGGGGAAGGGAGAGCGTGCCACTGATGAGAGGCTCCAAAACAGCAAAAGTGAGGAAGGAACCACCTCGCATCCAACCCCACACGTCTGTGCCGGTCCCAAGAAAAATGGCGGCCATTGCAATGCGTTTGCCCCGATAAGAGGGCTTCCCTTGCCCAGTCTGCATGACCATTATTCACAGCCTTGGGAGGCTGCAATCCCTGCCACTCTGTGTTACGCTGGAGAGGCTACAGCTAGCTGAGCTCCATGCTGAACAAGTGTTGGCAGCCACACCACCTTTAGATTGATATTCATGTCAGGGTTGCTGTCTATAGCTTTCCTGAAGGTTTGAACAACCACAGGCCAAGGCAGCCTTTGGGGCATCTGAGCCTGAACCCAGCTCCCATTTTTCTGATGAGCATTTAGTTTGGTTTTGGCCCAGAGTCTGTGTTTTTCTTGGGTTTGACATCATTTTTGAGGTTGCATGGATACACTCTAACAAAACATCATCTATAATCAAACACGACTCACAGAAGAAGGAAGCGTATGCCAGCTCCGACTAATCTTAGCGTTTATGGGAATAGCTGTTTGCTCTCAATGATTAGTCAAACATCTGTGTCAACACTCTCTGAGCTGCAGATAGAGATGTTGTTAATTGCCGCATTTACAATGATATTTCCAGCTCTGTGGAGGGAGAAAGGATCAGTCATAAACAAATGTCTCAACTAAGCTCTTCTGAGTAAAAGCCACTCTCCTAATTAATTATAACAATCAAAGACACGGGTATTTGCATGGGGTGTGAAACTTTTAATAAAATGACCCCCAGTCTCTCCTACACCAAACAATGGGATCATTTTAGGAAGAAAATTGTTTTCTTTTCCCCCCTGTACAGAGGTGGTTGCCCTATCTTGCGCCTCTAATGCAGGCATCACCCCGCTCTTCCTGAGTTTAAAAGAGGTGAATGTGCCCTTGGTGGATGCTTTATTTGATTAAGGATGACAAGACATTGCAGTAACTGTATCCGTCGAGAACCATTGTGTACAAGAGTCCACATCTGCGCTAACCTGTTGGCATGCCATGACAGTTTCCAGTGTTTCTTGCACGGGGCATATTTCTCCTCCTGATCACAGACACGGCCGACAGACTGCCAGCTGTCCTCAAGAACATGTCCACTGCTTGGGGGGACGGTGGGGCTGTGGGGGCCCCGCCGCAGGGAAAGAAGGTCTTCTTTTCTGCACTAAGCCTTTACCTTTGGCTGCAGGTCGCTCTCTGCTGGAAGTGTTTTGTTTTTTTGTGACAGCGTTTTTTTTATTTATCATGTGTCTTCCAAGTCCCTGGGTGGTGCAAACGGTTAATGCACTCGGCTGCTAACTGAAAGGCTGGAGGTTCTCATCCACCCACAGGTGCGTCAGAGGAAAGACCTGGCGATCTACTTCCAAAAAAATAGCCATTGAAAACCCTGTGGAGCACCATTCTACTCTGATACAGGTGGGGTCATCAGGAGTCAAAAGAGAGGTGAAGGCATGTTGAAATGAGGCTGGCATGCATTGGCAGCCGGACGGTTTTATCAGATTTAGAAACAGTCACAAATGCACCCAGTGAAAACCCAGGACCGTGTCCATAACCCAGGGCGAGGCGGGTGCTTCTCCGTCTCTGTTTTCCTGCGCTGGCTAACTTGGTGCACACTGGGCATTTAATCCCGTCTGAATCAACGGAACGCAGCCCATTGAGGCTGGGGTAAGTGAGAGGTCTCTGTTTTATCAGCTGCATGCTCTGTGGGCACAACAGTTTTCAGAAGCCCTCCGAGGAGGCCAACACGAAGCCTTTGATTCATCAGATCCACTCTTTTTAAGCCCAGAGACAAATTCCTTGACTTTAATGAAATGAAGTTTTAAATAAAATGAGTTTTTCTTCTTAAATGTCTCTCCCTGTTGGATTTGGCTGCTTCTCAAGGCCCTGAACTGTGGTATGGGAGAGGAGCTGACTGAGATAGTCCAGACTCTTGATTCCAGCGGATTCTTTAAATTAATAATGCTGATTGGCTGGAATCCCATTTCAGGTCTGATCTCACTCTGGACACAAAGTTTTGTCTTCTCCTTTCTGCACATCTGCCTTTCTACTCTGTAAAAGTCCACCTACAGGGGAAGTTCTCAGGCAAAACCTAGGGAAGAGAGCTCAACTGTATCAAGATAAAAACCTGTGTCATTGTTGGTCGCCGTTGACTCGGCCCTGACTCTTGGCAGCTCCCTGTACAACTGAACGAAATGTCACCCAGTCCTGCACCACCTCCACCATCATTGGTGTGCTCAAGTCCATGGTTGCGGCCACTGTGTGTTTTGAGTGCCTTCCAACCTAGGGGCTTCCAGCACTATATCCAGCAATACTCTGTTGTGATCCATAGGGTTCTCGTTGGTTACTTTTCAGAGGTAGATCGCCAGGCCTTTCTTCCTAGTCTGTCTGAGTCTGGAAGCTCTGCTGAAACCTGTCCACTATGGGTGACCCTGCTGGTATTTGATTAAGGATGACAAGACACTGCAGTAACTGTATCTGGCATCACAGCAGTGGGTAAGCTACCACAGAATGATAGACTGACAGACAGGGGTGGAAAAGTCTGTGTAAGGATATCGAATCACAACTCTCTTTTGTAACGTCTCTCGCTTCCTCTGGAGAAAGCACTAGCCGTGGCTGATGTCATCATGTCTCCGATGCAGTTTGCCGTCAGCTCCCGCTGCGTCGATGTTAGAGAGCTTTGGACCTGGCCCCCTACATTTTCCCCTCACGTGTTCTTCAAAAAGTCCCAGCTGTTTTGCTCTTCGCAGATTTAACTGGGAAAACCATTTATTTCCTAAACCTCCCAGCAGAGACTATTGCTTTTTCTTTTATTTCAAGGTTGGCAGAACGTGGAGGCCAGCAGACAGTGTTCCATGGCTCCACAACCCCGACCCCCTGCCTGGACCACCGTCCCAACATCACAAGTACTGCTTGGCCCTGCACGGAGTTCAGGTTTTCAGTGGAAACTCAGTGCAGTAAGTCTTCATGGACGCGATTGATATATCAGCACAGATGTACAAGGGGACACGGGTGTGCCAGAGAGGAGGTTCAGATGCTAAAACAAGCTCTATGGAAATGGAAGTACATACGTGTTTTTTTCTTAATTATTTGATCATAACCGGTACAAACCAGTGGCTGTTAAGTCGTCTCTCTGACTTATGGAGACCTCGTGTGTGTCCGAGCAGAAACTGTGCTCCATAGGGTTTCCAATGGCTGATTTTTCAGACATAGATCTCCAGGCCTTTCTTCTGAGGCACCTCTGGGTGGATTAGAACCACCAGCCTTTTGGTTAGTAGTCAAGCGGTTAACAGTGTGTGCCTTCCAGGGAAGCATGTTTAGTTGTACATCACCCAGATCTGTTTAACATCTTCCCTGGTCCCCTCAGCTGTGGCTCAGTCCCCCGAGTTTGCAGCCTCACTGGATGGAAGTTGGGACTGCCTCACAGGTGTGGCTCTCTTGCTGGACAGCACAACATAAAGACAGGTGGTGACTGTTGACCCCTGCCGTGGTTTGAGCCCTGCACTGGCTCAAAGCTCCTGCCACCCTCTTTCTTGGACTCCATAGTGTTTCAGAGGGCTAGAGCCATGGACGCCTGCACACAGCATTTACTTAGGTACAGCTGTGCTGCTGTTTCCAAAGTCCTTGCTTTTCAGAACACCGTGTATTGCTAACAGATGGGTGGGCATGAGAAAACACAGTATTCCCTCTGACTGAACATGTGGGCTCATCACACCACTTGTAGAGAGATTCCCCAATCACTCACTTTGGATGAACTGATACGGTTCTATCGCTTTTATACCCAAATGGAAATTTTTTTTATTAAGGCTTAGTCTGTAACGATAGAAATGTAAAACAAAAGCGTGTTCATTTGAGCGTGAAATGAGAATAAACTGACTTTTGGAGGCTATATGTAAACTGACTGAAGCCCCGGGACTTTGGAGTGAGACAGTGGTGCGGGGATGGTAGATGTTAATATGGTGCCAATCTCAGGCAACAAGAAGTGAATTAAAACCAGTCTCAGTAATCTGTATTTCCTGCCGTATAGTGTTACGTGAGTACTATAATATTTTAACACGTCCTAAAGAAAAATTCGTCTTGGTTATATTAATGCTTACGTGTCCTTGACATGTGCCCTTGACCTAGAAGGTCTAGACAGACAGTGGTTTTTGGACCGGTTTTCCTGGGCTTTGGTTGTACTCTGGTATCTGGTCGTTTTACCAATTGCCGTCAAGTCAGTCCTGACCCGTGATGACCCCGTGTGTATCAGAGTAGAACTGTGCTTCGTAGGGTTTTCAGTGGCTGATTTTTCAGAAGTAGATCACCAGTCCTTTCTTCTGAGGTGCCTCTGGGTGGACTTGCACCTCCAGACTTTCAGATAGCAGCCGAGCGTATCAACCATATGCACCGCCCAGCAGATGTCCAGCTTTGGTCTGGTGATCCTTTTGTTATTCCAGTCCTCAGTCCTTCTTACTGAAGCTAAAGTTACTCCTGAGTCAAACATACAGCACAGGAATCTCCCCATAGCTTCCCACGCCCTACTCACCTGCAGAGGAACTTGGGAAGGATGTGTGGGGATGAGGTGATGGCACATCTGAGCAGCCATTGTGCCTTTTATGTATCATGTCAATATCACCATGGATGCAGTATTGGCACAAAGATAAGGAAGGAGGTGTTGAGTTCTGAGGGAGAAGACACAAAACTCACCTTGTTTACTGAATTTACTCATTTGAATAACATATGCCCATTACTCTAGGAGCTAGCTTCCAAATTTTTGAAAAAAAAAAAAAAAAAGAACTTTCCAAGCTAGTTAATTTGAGCCGTTCAGATTATCACAGTTGGCTCCATAGTTTGGTTGAGCCAGTGGTCCATTTGTATTAGTAGAGTGATTGATCACCAAGTTATTGAACTTACGTTCTCTATCATTCTAGTTTGAACATTTGGTTTAGTTCTGATATGAAGAAATACATGAAAATAGGCATGTTTGAAGATTGTTATCTAAAAATTTTGGTTGCATATTTTTCCTGCCATATTGCTCTTAGGTTTTGGTTCAAAAGGACTGGAAAAGCTTGCTTTCTGTGGTACCTTGGGAGTCACTAGGTGGTGTAAACATTTAACATGCTCAGCTGCTGAATGAAGGGTTGGTGGTTCAAGTCCACCCAGAGGCACCTAGGAAGAAAGGCCTGGTGATCCAAGTCCAAACATCAGCCATTGAAAACCCTACAGAGTGCAGTTTTATTCTGACACACATGGGGTCACCATGAGTCAGAGAATACTCAACAGCAACTAGTTTACAGTACCTTAAAGGTGTTCCAGCATCCAAGGATAAATAGAAAAGGTGGGTGAAAATGAACTGAAGAGTTGATGAAACGTTGTTGTTTTTGTTTCTGTTCCCTCTGTAAATCCGTCCAGGACAGAGAAGAATGACAGAGGGGAAGAGGACAGGGCGAGAGGAGAGAAATACTGGACCATTCAAGACGTAACTGCAGTGGGCACAACGGAGAGAGAGGGCTGTGTTCTCACAGTGTGCAGAAGGGGGACCAGGTAGATTTAGGGGCAGGGTTCTCTTCCTTCAGGGGCTGTGTTTGAACTGATAGCAGGCAGAGGTACGAGTAGGGATCAACAGGGGAGGGGAGTGAGGTGAGCCTCCCAGGCCAGGAACCAGCATCACCATATTTACATCCACTTCGCGTGGACCTGATGTCCATAACCATCCATTTAAAAGATTAGCTGGGATCCCAGCCAGCTCTACAAGCTCCAAATGCCACCATCCTGTGTACATGCTGGCCCTGATGCTGTGGTCCTGTTAATTCTGTATATCCCTCCTCTCCCCAGTCTTACTTGGCTTCCCCTCCTGCACGAACGTGGTTACCACTCTCCCACTCACACACCAGGACAGCATAAGCCTGGCTACCTTGGCCTCATGGGTCCATGTTTCTGTTCCTTCTGCCAGGCTGGACTATGAGGCCTCTCCATCTTTGTATCCCCTGCTCTGTCTGATGAGAGTTTGGCACACAGTCCCACCCCTGGGTGGTGCAAATGGTTTGCGCTCTACCACTAAAGGTTGGTGATTTGAACGCACCCTGCAGCACTGCAGAAGAAAGTCCTGGAAATCTGCTTCCATAAAGATTACAGCCAAGAAAACCCTACAGAGCAGTTCTACTCTGTTATACACAGGGTTGCCATGCATCAGAATCGACTGATGGCAACAAGTTTGGTCTTTGGTTTTGGCACATAGTAGGTGCTTGGTGGACGAAAACTAAGTGAATGAAAGAAACACCTGCAAGACTACCTACATGTTAAGTCTCAAGGAGACAGGTAGTAGAAAGAGATGTGAGCTTGTCCACACTCATCACCAGGAAAAGTCTCATCAACAGGAGGAGAACCCAACATGTCACTAGTCTTTGGTTAAAAATAACCAAATACTTTAAAACTTAGTTATTTTAACAATGATATTTTTATAATCCACTTTGACAGAAACGAAACATGACTCACTTCCTATAGGATGGGGGCGTCCACCTGTCTCTGCTGCCTTGGGTTTCTCCCATGGGCCTGGCCTTCTTTTCAGTTGTTTAGCCCACATCTTGTCTTCTCCACTTCCTTTCCTCCTCTTCCCCGGCGCAGTAACCCTTACCAGCCGCTCATGTGCTCCCCCTCTGTAAGTGATGATCTGTTCTCTTTCTCTTCTCTCTACAAGTCATCTTGTCCCGTCCCGTATCCACATACACTTGCATGCCTTCCCACTCCTCTCAGGCTCCTCAACCTCCTTGGGCTAGCACTCCCCCACTGCAGCTGGACAGGCCAGCTCATAGCTGGGAGGGTTAGGTCACTGTGGCTTGTCTACACAGCTGTGTATCTGGCAGGGCACGGGAACCACTAATCCTCTTCCTCGTGATGGACCCAACAGTTTAGGCTCAAACCCACTTCCCAGGCATATTCACATGCTTGGAAACATGACACATTCATAATAAAGTCAAAACACGAGTCACCTAACCCTGCCTGTAACCCAGCACCAGCTTCCAAGTGTCTTCCTGCAGGCTCCACAGCCCTGTTGGAGGCCCCGGACTCACTGGGATCCTCCCAGTCAGTGTTGGGCATGGCTGTTGTTATGACCACCATGGAAGGTAGTGGTGAGATCTGTGGACAGGGGTTGGCTGTGTGTGGTGGGGCTGTTCTTGGAATGATGAAGGCAGTGGTGGCCACTCTGAGGTAGACGAGACGGGCAGCCTCGTGCTGGTCCCTTTGTTATGGCAGTAGATGCACATAATTTGGAATTTGATGCTGCAACAGGACCTGTAGGTTGGGTCCAAACCAGAAGAATGTCAAAGGCATGCCAGAAGGGAATAGGGAATTAGGTAATAGGGAGGGAAAAGGGCTAGTCCGTTATTGGGCTCTCTGTCCATCTGTGGTCAACCTAGTCATGGGTTGGCTGAGGTCTGGATGAAGTCAAGGCCAAAGCTGTCAAAATACTCACTCTGCTTAGATGCAGACCATGCCACCATGGAATGCTAAGGAAGAAACTGACTGTCAAGCTAGACTAAGATTCACGAGGTTGGGCCAGCTGCTCAAGGTCTCACTGACTTAGGACCAGACACCAAGCCACCCCCATCACTAGCCCTGGCCTTTTCACTATCTTTCCTTTCCTCAGTGCAGGTAGGTGAGTACGAGACAAGGACGGATTGCTAATTAGTGCTCTAAATGTTGTTGTTAGGTACTGTCAAGTTGATTCCAACTCATAGTGATCCTATATATTACAGAATAAAATACTGCCCGATCCTGCGCCATGCTCACAGTCGTTATGCTTCAGCCAATTGTTGCAGCCATGGTGTCAATCCATTCATTAAGGGTCTTCCTCTCTTTCACTGACCCTCTACTTTATCAAGCATGATGTTCTTCTCCAGGGACTGGTCTCTTCTGATAACATGCCCGAAGTATGTGAGACAGAGTCTTACCATTCTTGCTTCTAAGGAGCACTCTGGCTGTACTTCTTCCAAGACAGATTTGTTCATTCTTCTGGTACTCCATGATATATTCAGTATTCCTCACCAGCACCATAATTCGAAGGCATCAGTTCTTCTTTGGGCTTCCTTTTCCATTGTCCAGTGTTCGCATGCATATGAGATGATTGAAAATGCCATCGCTTTGAATACTTCACTACTATCACCCATGACACTCTGTCAGGGACTTACTGACGTTCTACAGTTGTTGGAAACTTTACATTGCACCATCATCCAGACGAAAAAAGTAACTTGTGTGAGGCACTTGAGAATAGTGAACAAGAATCAACAAATCATTATATGGCTGATATGCACAGGTTGTCTCTTCAGCACCCCCCTGGCTTTCCTCCTTCTCTTTCTTCTGCTTGGCTACTTCAGAAGCTGCCCTCTTCTTCTATGAGCTGATATCCGTGGCAGTATTGAATAGTCTAGGGGTGTGGCCCTGACCTAGGCCAGAATGATAAAAAGAAAGGATGAGATCATGTCACAAGGACACAGGAACCAGCTGGAAGGGGCTTCCACTGGCCATACCTGGGACAACCTGCATTTCAAAATTATGAGAAGCAAGGGAGAAAATAGTACCTGCAGAGTGGAGAAACTGGAGAGCATCTTGACTGGATGCTGCAAACCAGCCCTCTCACGTTGGGCAATAAGCACTCGTTGGCTCTGGGTGTACATAGTCCGTCCTGTGTAGAAGAGACCCAATCTCTAGATGTGGACACATCGGACATGCCCCAAATGAGGCACATTCTATTTTGACAAAAAGATGGGTGGTATGTTTTTAAAAAGTAGAAATTATAAAATGTAAAGAAAGACCATGGAAGTGTATCAGATTAAAAATAGAGTAAAATATTTGAAAATTGAATGTGATATGTGATCCTCAACTGAATTCTATACTGCAGGGGAAATGCTCTAAAGGACATTATTCAGTTTACAAAACTGGAATACAGATGGTGGGTTAGATAAAACTATTGCATGAATGTTAAATTTACTGAAGTTGATGAACAGTACTACATATAGTTATGTAAAAGAATATTTTTGCAATGGAGTATTGTTCAGGCATAAAGAGAAATGAAGTTCCGATACATGCTGTCACATGGATGAATCTTAAAAACAGTATGCTAAAAAGAGAACCTACAGATTGGGAAAAAAATCTTTGGCAATAGCATATCTAATAAAGGTTTAATCTCTAAAATATACAGAAAACTTCAACAATGAAAAGATAAGCAACCCAATAACAAAATAGGCAAAGGACATGAACAGATACTTCACCAAAGAGGACATTCGGGTGGCCAACAAATACATGAAAATATGCTGTCAATCATTAGCCATCAGAGAGATGCAAATCAAAACCACAATGAGATATCATCTCACCCCTGCAAGAATGGCACTGATCAAAAATTCAGAAAACAGTAAATGCTGGTGAGGTTGTGGGGAGATTAGAACCCTGATACACTGCTAGTGGGAATGTGAAGTGGTACAGCCACTATGGAAAATGATACGGCACTTCCTTAGAAAGCTAGGAAGAGACATACCATACGATTCAGCAATCCCACTCCTAGGAATATATGCTAGAGAAATAAGAGCCGTCACACAAATAGACATATGCACACCCATGCTCACTGGAGCATTATTCACAATAGCAAAAAGATGCAAACAACCTAAGTGCCTATCAACAGATGAATGGATATACAAACTATGGTACCTACAAACAGTGGAGTACTGTGCAACGATAGAGAACAATGATGAATCCGCAAATCATCTCACAACACAAATAAATCTGGAGGGCATTATGCTAAGTAAAATAAGTCAATCACCAACGGACAAATACTGTATGAGACGACTATTACAAAAACGCAAGAAAAGGCTTACAAACAAACAAACGATCTTTGACGGTTACAAGGGAGGGGAGGAGTGGGGAGAGGAAATTACTAACTAGATAGTAGACAAATATTAACTTTGGTGAAGGGAAGGACAATACACAATATAGGGGAACATGACCAAGGCAAAGGAAGACAGAGCAACACAAGAAAAACAAAAGAAAAAGAAGAGGCAAACACAGTAAATACTATGTCGTATACAACTCTACAGCGACAATAAAAACAAATAATAACTTTTAAGCAGATACATGGGCAGATTGTATGCTGACTAAGGGAAGGAGGGTACATAGGAGTATACCCAAGGATACTGCTCAAGGAGCAGTATATAGTTTAGGCTGTGGATATTTTTGCATACGTGTTTGTATTACAACATGTATATTCGTATATATAGTAGAGCACAAAGAGGGCACAGCCATAGAAACTTTCTAGACACATCCAAACACATTGAGGGACTAATTTGCTGGGGACCATGCTCTCAGGGGACATCTAGGTCAATTGCTATAAAATAGTTCATAAAGAAAATGTTCTGCATTGGACTTTAGTGAGTAGTGGCTGGGGTCTTAAAAACTTGTGAGAGGCCGTCTAAGATACATCTCTTGATCCCATCATGTCTGGAGCAAAGCAGAATGAAGAAAGCCAAAGACACAAGGAAAATATTAGTCCAAAGGAACCACAGCCTCCACCAGCCTGAGCCCAGAAGGACTACATGGTGCCTGGCTACCACCATCGACCACTCTGACAGGGATCACAATAGAGAGTCCTGGACAGAGCAGGAGAAAAATGTAGAACAAAATTCAAATATACACACAAAAAAGACCAGACCGGACATCCTGCTAACTCAGAACTGAAGCCACTTCTGAAGTTTACCTTTCACCCAAAGATTAAACAGGTCTGTAAAACAAACAATAACACATGTGAGGAACATGCTTCTTAGGTCAATACAAGACCAAATGGGCAATACCCACCCAAAAACAAAGACAAGAAGGCAGGAAGTGACAAGAAAACTGGACAAATGGAAACGGGAAACCCGGGATGGAAAGAGGGAGAGTGCTGACACATTGCAAAAATGGGAACCAATGTCCCAAAACAATTTGTGTATACATTTTGAATGAGAAAGTAATATGCTCTGTAAACTTTCGCCTAAAGCACAATAAAGTAAAACAAACAAAAAAAACAGTATACTAAGTGAAACAAGTCAGATGCAAAAGGACAAGTATTGTGTGATTAAACTTTTTATGAAATTTCAACTATATGAGGCCAAACAGTCAACATTTACCCAAAGCAAAGATGAGACAGCAAGGAGGGGAAGAGAAGCTACATCACTGGGAACAGAACAAACAGAATGGAAATAATGAGAATGCTGACCCGTGATGAAAATTGTAACCAATGTCTTGGAACAATTTGTATAAAAATTGTTAAATGGGAACCCAATTTGCTGTGTAAACTTTCACCTGAAACAACAATAAAATATTTTTTAAAAAAATGCTTATATGAAATATAGAGAACAGGCAAATGCATAGAGACAAAAGTAGATTTGTGATTACCAGGGGCTGGGAGGAGAGGGGAATGGGGAATATTGCTTAAAAAGAAGAAAACACAGTAATAAAAAAAAAAAATGTAGGGAGTATATTCAAAAGGATGACAGGACAGCAGATCTAAAACTGAAATTGATAGAAAATTCAAGTCCTGTGCCAGACAAACCTACTTCACAGCTGTGAAAAGATTAAACAGGTTTATTTCTGCAAACTCGTTGCACACTGTGAAGTGCTTCAAAAATGAAAGAAAGGAAGGAAGGAAAAAAGAAAGAAAGGAAGAAAGAAGAAACCATATAGTGGTTATCTTTGAGTGACAGGATTACTAATGCTTTTTTTTTCTTCTTTCTTTTCTGTCATTTCTAATTTTTCAATTATAAATATGCATTACATGATTTCTAAGAATAGATATTTATTTTGAGTGAAAAAAGAAAAATATATTCATACACACCCACAAAAAAAAGAATAATTTTTGGAAGTAAAGAAACTTAGTAGGTACAAAACGTTTTCAAACGATTCAGAAAATATTTTATATATATATATATGAGAGGATCCCTGGTGGTATAGTGGCTGAGAGGTGGCTGCTAACCAAAAAGCCAGCAATTCAAATCCACTAGCTGCTCCTTGGACCCTATGGGGCAGTTCTGCTCTGTCCTGTGGGGTTGCTGTGAGTCAAAATCAACTCGATGGCAAGGGGTTTGGTCTGGTTTATATATATGACAAGCCCTGGTGGCTCAATGGTTAAGCGCTTGGCTGCTAATTGAAAGGTCAGCAGTTTGAACCCACCCAGTGACTCCAAGGGAGTAAAGACCTTGCAATCTGCTCCTGTAAAGATTACATCCTAGGAAACCCTATGGGCAGTTCTTCTGTGTCACATGGGGTCACTATGAGTCAGAGTTGACTCCACAGCACACAACAATAACAATAGCATGCAAATATGTATATATATATATATATATATATATATACACACATATATATATACACACACATAAATAGAAAGAACCAGTAAAACCAGGGCTTTGAACCAGTTCTGCCTGGTTCAGTCATGGCCAGTGAAACTAAACTCGAACAAACCTGAATTTTTAAAACATGAGTGAAGTGGAACGATAATTGGAACGGGAAAAATTACGGGTTGAAGCCCTACTAGAAACATAATCTCCTTCTTAGAAAACAAGGGCAGCATGCATGTTGCATAGCAACCAAATCTCTTGACCAGCAGAGTCAGAAACAGCAGTGCCCTGCTCAAAGATGGCGGCTGACCTTGCTGCTTTGAATGTCTGTCGCTCTCCGCAGTCCTGCCAATAATCCAATCACATGCATCAGGCTCCTGAAGGGCTTACTATGCTTCTTCCAAGTCTCCCATTCCAGGACTTTAACCCACATTTTTTCCCGTTCGGCTTATTGTTCCAGATCACTCAAATTTTAAAAATTCAGGTCTGTTCGGATTTTGCTTTGTCAGCCATGACTAAAATGGTTCAAACCAGTTTGAAGCCATAAATAAAACACAGCACAGCAGACGGGCAAAAAGGTAATAATAGGTGATTCTGAGTGAAGTGTATACAGGTGTTCTTTGTACTATTCATGGAACTTTTTCTCTAACTTTGAAAGTATTTCCTAATAAAATGTTAAAAACAAGACCACCAGAACAGTGCAGTATATCCCCAAAGAATAAAACTAGGAATATGGAGTACCAAGCCCTGCTGGGCTGCTCAGGCCACCAGATGTGGCTCTGGGTCCAGATGTTCTCAGTTCCCGGGTATTTGCATTTGTATCCATTAGCAGTGTAGCAGCCCAGCCTGAGGCTGCCTTGTTCTCTGCCCTCAGTGTCTCTGATTATCTCCCCCTGCCAGGATGCCTCTTTCAACTAACCTGCAGGTAACAGAGTGTGAAGAGGACCCAGCTGTGTGCCAACAATAAGGCACGGCTCTTGTACAGCCTCAGAATAAGTGTAAATAAATAAAAGCACAAGGAATTTTATTTGATCTGGAAAAGGGTTAGTCAAATATTCCAGGATGTTGGAAACAAAGGTATTTTAAATACCACGGGGACCTTGAAGGGTGATTAGAGGATGCAATACTGCCTGATCTTAGCTGACATCAACTGGGCGGAAAGAACTTTTAAAACCACAGTTAGTAACTGAATCCCCAAATGTAAGAAGAAGAAGAATAATAAAAGAAATCTAGTTCCTTAGATGCCAAGACTTAAATGATCGTTATTTTTAAGTGAACAACAATAGGATCAGCATATATTCAGAAACCACAGATGTCCTTGTGGTTAGCTGGCAGCTCTGTTGCATACATTGCTCTGTGTAGTCAACATAACGTCTAGAGCTGAGAGAGGTTCTCAAAGTGGGGTCTCCTGAACTGCAGCTTCAAGCATCACCTGGGAACTGGTTAGAAATGCAAATTCCCAGCCCCTGCTCAGCCTTCCTGAACAAGAACTCTGGGTGTAGGGCCCAGTGTGCTGCATTTAACAAATTCTTTGGGTGATCATAGTGCTTGTTCTAATTTGAAAACTACTGGACTGCATAGGCCTCATTTACCAGCTTTTATTTCCACTGGAATGTCAATTGCTCAAGGAGAAAGATTTTAATCCCGCTCCATCACTCACCTACCACTCATCTGACAGTTTGTCATACTGTGGTGGCTTGCGTGTTGCTGTGATACTCGAAGCAATGCCAACAGTATTTCAAATACCAGCAGGGTCACCCTTAGTGGACAGGTTTCAGCAGAGCTTCTAGACTAACACAGACTAGGAAGAAAGACCTGGCAATCTACTTCTAAAAAAATTAGCCAGTGAAAACGTTATGAATAGCAGCAGAACAATGACTGATACAGTGCTAGAACATGAGCCCCTCTGGCTGGAAAGCACTGAAAATACAACTGGGGAAGAGCTTCCTTCTCAAAGTAGAGTCCACCTTAATGATGTGGACAGAGTTAAGTTTCTGAACCTTCATTTGCTGATGTGTCATGACTCAAAATGAGAAGAAACAGCTGCAAACATTCATTAATAATTGGAACATGGAATGTACAAAGTATGAATCTAGGAAAATTGGAAGTTGCCCAAAATGAAATGGAATGCATAAAAATTGATATCCTAGGGATTAGTGACCAGAAGTGGACTGGTATTCACCATTTTGAATCAGATAATCATATGGCCTACTATGCTGGGAATGACAACTTGAAGAGGAATGGTGTCGCATTCACTGACAAAAAGAACATTTCAAAATCTGTCCTAAGTACAACACTGTCAGTGATAGGATGATATCCATACGCCTACAAGGAAGACCAGTTAATGTGACTATTATTCAAATTTATGGACCAACCACTAATGCCAAAGATGAGGAACTTAAAGATTTTTACCAACTTTTGCAGTCTGAAATTGATCAAATATGCAATTAAGATGCATTGATAATTAGTGGTGATTGGAATGCGGAAGTTGGAAACAAGAAGGATCAGTAGTTGTGATAGAAATGATATTGGAGATCACATGACAGAATTTTGCAAGACCAATGACATATTCATTGCAAATACTTTTTTCAGCAACATAAATGGCAACTATACATGTTGGACATCACTGGATAGAATACATAGGAATCCAATCGACTACATCAGTAGAAAAAGGCAATGGAGAAGCTCAATTATCATTAGTCAGAACAAGGCCAGGGGCTGACTGCAGAATATACAACCAATTGTTCATATGCAAGTTCAAGTTGAAGCTGAAGAAAATTAAAACAAGTCCACGAGAGCCAAAATACTACCTTGAGTATGTCTCACCTGAATTTAGACACTATCTCAAGAACAGATTTGACCCATTGAACACCGAAGACTGGATGAGTGGTGGGATGACATCGAGGACATCATACATGAAGAAAGCAATGACTTCTTGGTCATTAAAAAGACAGGAAAGAAAGAAAAGACCAAAATAGATGTCAGAAGAGACTCTGAAACTTACTCCTGAATGTAGAGTAGCTAAAGCAAATGGAAGAAATGATGACATAAAAGAGCTGAACAGATTTGAAAGGGCAGCTCAAGAAGACAAAGTAATGTATTACAATGAAATGTGCAAAGACCTGGAGTTAGAAAGTCAAAAAGGAAGAACATCCTTGGCGTTTCTCAAGCTAAAAAAACTGAAGAAAGAATTCAAGCCTTGAGTTGCAATACTGAAGTATGGGCAAGATATTGAAGAACACAAGAAGCACCAAGGGAAGATGGAAGTAATACACAGAGTCACTGTACCAAAAAGAACTGGTTGACATTCAGCCATTTTAGGAGGTAGCATATTATCAAGAACCAATGATATTGAAGGAAGACTTCCAAACTGCACTGAAGGCATTGGTGAAAAACAAGCCTTCGGGAATTGACAGAATACCAGTTGAGATGTTTCAACAAACAGATATAATGCTGGAAGAGCTCACTGGTGTATGCCAAGGCATTTGGAAGACAGCTACCTGGCCAAATGACTGGAAGAGATCCATATTTGTGCCGATTTCAAAGAAAGATTATCCAACAGAATGCAGAAATTATCAAATGGTATTGTTAATATCACATGCAAGTGAAGTTTTCCTGAAGATAATTCAAAAATGATTGAAGCAGTATATGGACAGGGAACTGCCAGGAATTCAAGCCAGATTCAGAAGAGGACATGGAACTAGAGATATCATTGTCGACATCAGATGTATCTTGGCTTAAAGCAGAGACAACCAGAAAGATGTTTACCTGTGTTTCATTGGCTATGCAAAGGCATTTGACTGTGTGGATCATAACAAATTATGGATAACATTGTGAAGAATGGGAATTCCAGAACACTTAATTGAGCTCATGAGGAACCTGCACTTAGACAAGAGGCAGTTGTTCCAGCAGAACAATGGGATACTGCATGGTTTAAAGTCAGGAAAAGTGTGTGTCAGGGTTGTATCCTTTCCCCATACTTACTCAACCTGTATGCTGAGCAAATAATCTGAGAAGCTGGACCATATGAAGAAGAATGCAGCATCAGGATTGGAGGAAGACTCATTAACAACCTTTGATATGCAGATGACACAACCTTGCTTGCTGAAAGTGAAGAGGACTTGAGGCACTTACTGATGAAGATCAAAGACTACATACAGCCTTCAGTATGGATCACACTTCAACATAAAGAAAAACAAAATTCCTCACAACTGGACCAATAAGCAACATCATGATAAGTGGAGAATAGATTGAAGTTGTTAAGGATTTCAGTTTACTTGGATCCACAAGCAATGCCTGTGGAAGCAGCAGTCAAGAAATCAAACAATGTGTTACATTGGGCAAATCTGCTACAAAAGGCCTCTTTAAAGTGTTAAAAAGCAAAGATGTCATCTTGAGGACTAATGCATTCCTGACCCAAGCCGTGGTATTTTCAGTCACCTCATATGCATGTGAAAGCTGCATAATAAATAAGAAAGACTGAAGAAGAACTCATGCATTTGAATTAGAATATTGAATGTATTGTGAATTACCAAAATAATGTACAAATCTGTCTTGGAAGAAGCACAGCCAGAATGCTCCTTGGAAGTGAGGATGGCGAGACTTTATCTCAACTACTTTGGACATTGTCACAGATTGAATTATGTCCCCCCCCCAAAATGTGTATGTGTCAATTTGGCTGAGCCATGATTACTGGTATTGTGTGATTTTTCTATACGTTGTAAAAATCCTGCCTCTATTATGTTAATGAGGGAGGATGGGTGGCAGTTGTGTTAGTAAAGCAGGACTCAATCAACAAGATTGGATTGTGTCATGAGGCAATCTCTTAAGATATAAAAGAGAGAAGTGAGCAGAGAGACAGGGGTCTTCAGACCACCAAGAAAGCAGTGCCAGGAGCAGAGCATGTCCTTTGGACCTGGGGTCCCTGCACAGGGAAGCTCCTAGTCTGGGGGAACATTGATGAGAAGGCTTGAGACAGGAGGGATTGGCCAGACTGGGGAGGGTTAAAGCCTTAGGCATGACTAAAGCTTTGAAACCCACACCCCTTTCGGTGGAATGAGCAAAGGGCCCTGTTTTGCTTAACACTTCTTTGTAAGCTGTTTTTCAGACAGACTAGTTTGATCCAGTATCTTGGGCGTGTGCATTGTGTCAGGTGATGACCAGCCGGTGACCTTTTTCTAGAGACAGGAGTCCCTGACGAGACTCGAACCAACGTCTCAGAGAACTGCACACACGCAATATCCCAGAATGAGTGACACCAACTGACCCAACAGCTTTAGCGATGGGTTCCATCTTGAATTACCTTTTGCGTGCACACCTAACACACCCTTTTCGCAGAAACCCACACCCGTTTCACGAATAAAGATGAAACCATTTCCCACCTAGAAACTTTTATAAACCTTGTAAACCCTTTATTCTGGGAGACAAAGGCTAACATTGCATTGTCCTCTGTCTCCACTCACGAGCTGCTTTTGCTCAGTAAAACTTTGTTCGTGCAGAAAACTTGAGCCTCTCCTCGTCATTCTTGGTCAGTAGAAGGCAAGAACCTCATAGGGGCAGCCCAGGTTGGGCAGAAGATCCCGGCAACAGGCTGACACAGAGAGAAAGCCTTCCTCTGGAGCTGACTCCCTGAATTTGGACTTTAGCCTGCTTTACTATGAAGAAATAACTTTCTCTTTGTTAAAGCCATCTGTTTGTGGTATTTTTGTTTTATAGCAACACTAGATGACTAAGACAGACATGTTATCACGAGGGATCAGTCCCTGGAGAAAGATACCATACTTGATAAAGTAGAGGGTTGGGCAAAAAGAGGAAGACCCTCAAAGAGATGGATTGACACAGTGGCTGTCACAACGGGCTGCAACAATAGGCTCAAACGTAACAATGATTTTGAGGATGGTGCAGGACCAGGCAGTGTTTCATGCTGTTGTACATGGGGTGGCAGTGAGTTGGAACTGACTTGAAGTCACCCAACAACAGTAACCATCACTAACTGTGACCTTGGTAAATCAGATAAAATGTTTGGGCCTTATTAGTAAATGAGGATCCCTGGTGGCCCGGTGGTTAAGAGCTTGGCTGCTAACGAAAAGGTCAGCATTTAGAATCCACCAGTCACTCCTTGAAAACTCTGTGGGGAAGCTCTACTGTGTCCTATAGAGTCGTTATGAGTCAGAACTGACTAGATGGCAACAGGTTTGGTTTTTTTAGTTTGGTTGTGCAGTGGTCAAGTGCTTGGTTGCTAAGGGAAAGGTCGACATTTCAAACCCACCAGACGCTCCGAGGGAAAAAGATGTGGCAGTCTGCTTCCATAAAGAGTACAGCCTTGGAAACCCTATGATCCAGTTCTACTCTGTCATGTAGAGTTGATGTGAATTGGAATCTACTCAACAGTAATTTTTTTTTTTAATATATTAGTAAATTGAGGCACATTGGTGGCACAAACAGTTAAGTTTTTGGCTGCTAACCGAAAGTTTGGCAGTTCGCACCCACCCAACCACTCCACTGAAGAAAGACCTGGCGATCTGCTCCAGTAAAGATTGTTGTTGTTAGGTGCTGTCGAGTTGTTCTGACTCATAGTGACCCTATGTACAGTAGAACGAAATACTGCCCAGTCCTGCACCATCCTCTCAATTGTTGCTATGTTTGAGCCTATTGTTGCAGCCACTATATCAATCCATCTTATAGAGGGTCTTCCTCTTTTTTGCTGACCCTTTACTTTACCAAGCACGATGTCCTTCTCTAGGGACTGGTCCCACTTGATAAAATGTTCAAAGTTTGGAAGAATGCTCCTTAGAAGCAAGGATGGTGAGACTTTGTCTTACATACTTTGGACATGTTATCAGGAGGTATCAGTCCCTGGAGAAGAACATCATGCATGGTAAAGTAGAGGGTCAGTGAAAAAGAGGAAGACCCTCAACGAGATGGATAGACACAGTGGCTGCAACAGTGGGCTCAGGCATAATGAATATGAGGATGGTGCAGGCCTGGGCGGTGTTTTGTTGTGTTGTCCACAGGGTCCCTGTGAGTCGGAACTGAGTAGAGGGCACCTAACAACAACCAAGAAGACTCAGTGGGGAAAGGGATCGTGGGGCTTTGAGAGAGGATTCTGGGACATGATGCAGTTCTGGAATAAGTAAGATTGGAAGCCAATTCTAGGGTACAAGCATTTGAATGGTTTTGGTTTGATTGTGTGTGTGTGTGTACTGTGTGTACCTGCACACAAGCATGTCATCCTTGTAACCTTCAACCATCTAACAGTCCTAAAACCAGTTGCCATCAAATCGACTCCACTTTATTTATCAGTTGATGTATCATGACATAGGTATGATATATATGATACAATACATTTGTCTATGCTCATTGAGATGTGAAAGATTATTCATTCCAAAGACACACGTGCATAAAGAAAGTTCTAGGAACACATACCTGGAATTAGCTATTTCTGATTATAATTGAACCCTGTGCTTATATCAAGAAGCCTGGTGGCGCAAGCAGTTTGGAATCAACTATTAACCTTGGTGGTGCAGTGGTTAAAGCGATCAACTCTAACTGAAAATTCGGTGGTTCGAAACCACCAGTGGCTCTGCGGGGGAAATATGTGGCAGTCTGCTTCTGTAGGTTTACAACGTTTGAAAACCGTGGGGTCGCTATGAGTCAGAATCGACTTGATGGCAGTGGGTTTTTACTTACTAACCTAAAGGTTGGTGGTTTGAACCCACCCAGCAGCTCCATGGAGGAAATGGTGTATTGCTTCTTTAAAGATTACAACCCAGAAAACCTTACATAGCACAGTTATACTCTGTAACAATGGTGTGGCCATGAGTTCAAATCGACGTGATGTCAGTGAGTTTTTGATTTGGGTGCTTATATCAAATAACCTGTTGCTGTCTAGTCGATTCCAACTCATAGCGACCCTACAGGACCCAGTAGGACTGCCCCATAGGGTTTCCAGGGAGCTACTGGCGGATTCGAACTGCTGACCTTTTGGTTAGCAGCTTATATCAAGGAGTTGATTTAAAAATAAAATCATAAATTATTATATAATTTAGAGCAGTAGCCCTCATTTGAAAACCCACCGGAGGCTTTCCACTGGCTAGGAGATAAAGTCATTGCACCTTGGTTGTGTCTTAGAACCTTCCCCAGGGCTTCTAGCCCAGTTCTCAGAGTGATCGTCTACTCTCCCCAAGAGGAATGTTCCCTTTAAACCAACCGTGTCCACAGCATATTCTCTGGTTTCTGAAAACTGATTTCTACCTCTGTCTGTTTTCAAGTGATACCGTCTGCGTGGAACATTCCTTTCCATCTCCCAACTCCCTAAGACCTGCCCAGCTCAGGAGCAGTGCCAATGCTTCTTAAACAGCAGAGCTTCAACAAAGAACGGAGATGTGGGGTCCCTCTTCCAGAAGCCCTCATTCTGTGGTCTTGGTGGGGGGGACTCTGCCCTAAAGTCCCATCACCTGCCTCTAATCACAGGCCTGCTCCAGCCCCTGGTCTCAAAAGCCCTTCTTTGACTCATGTACGGAACACTTAGCCACTGAGTATTTTCATAGGAAGCTGAGCCTCGTAGGTTAGAAGACATTCAAAATACACAATAGCTATAACAATGGACTCAAGCATACCAGCAACCGTGAAGACAGCACAGGACTGGACAACGTTCACTCTTGTACATGGGGTTGCCATGAGTTGAAGCCAATTTGATGGCAGTTAACAATAGGAGGCCTGGTTGCGCAGTGGTTAAGCACAGCTGCTAACCAAAAGGTCTGCGGTGCGAACCCACCAGCTGCTCCATGAGAGAAAGATGCGGCAGTCTGCTTCTATAAAAGTTGCAGCTTTGGAAATCCTATGGGGAAGTTCTGCTCTGTCCTGTAGGGTTAGTATGAGTTGGAATCTACTCCACAGCAATGGGTGTGGTTTTAGTTTGAACAACAATAACATTTTTATAGGTGCTGCACCTGGCCTGGCTCTCCCTCCCCTGACAGCGTACAGGTTCAGGGTGGCCCGTGATAAAGGAGAGGGGAGGAGTTGGCTGTAGCCAGTACGGAAGGCTTTCTCTCAGCTCCAAGGGAGTCCCTGCCCTGAGCAGATGGTGCCAGGTCACTTCTGCCCTTGAGGATTCTTGCTTCCCCCTTCTCTAGGCAGGGAACTCTTCCTGGGTGAGGATGTTTCATTCTTCATCTCTGCTCCCCATGCCTAGCCAACAAGGCCTGGAACAAGAAGGTCCTCATTAAATGCCTGCCATGGAATCATGTTTCACTTCTACTCCTTTCCTTCTTCCAAAGCTGCAGTAATTGTTCTCCTGGTTAGTCTTCCAGATTTGAGGTCTTACTTGGAAAACCTCTGGGTCTCCCCTGTTCTGTAGCAACAAGATGGCAGCTGCTGGCTTTTTTCTTCCTCTTTACTTCCCACACGGAGCACAGCAGGATGTTACACTGGAAGAGTGGTCTGAGGCCCCCAGATCCAGTGTTGTTATTAGGTGCCCTTGAGTCGGTTCCTACTCACAGAGACCCTATGCACAACAGAACGGAACACTACCTGGTACTGTGCCATCCTCACAGTTGCTGCTATATTTGCAATCATTGTTTCAGTCCATCTCATTGAGAGTCTTTGTCTTTTTCACTGTCCCTCTAATTTACCAAGCATGATGTCTTTCTCCAGGGAGTTGTCCCTCCTGATAACATATCCAAAGTACGTGAGATGGAGTCTTGCATTTCTGGCTTCTAAGGAGCATTCTGGCTATACTTCTTCTAAGACAGATTTGTTCATTCTTCTGGCAGTCCATGGTGTATTCAATATTCTTCAACAACACCATAATTGAAAGGCATCAATTCTTCTTCAGTGTTTCTTATTCACTGTCCAGTTTTCTCATGCATACGAGGCGGTTGAAAATACCATGGTTTGGGTCAGACACACCTTAGTCCTCAGAGTGACATCTTTGCTTTTTAACACTTTAAGGAGGTGTTTTGCAGCATATTCGCCCAATACAGTACATCTTTTTGTTTCTTGACTGCTGCTTCCACGTGTGTTGATTATGGATCCAAGTAAAATGAAGTCTTTGACAACTTCAACCTTTTCTCCATTTATCAGGATGTTGCTTATTGGCCCAGTTGTGAGGATTTTTGTTTTCTTTATGTTGAGATGTAATCCATACTGAAGGCTGTAGTCTTTGATCTTCTTCAGTAAGTGCTTCAAGTCCTCTTCACTTTCAGCAAGCAAGGTTGTATCATTTGCATATCGTAGGTTGTTAATGAATCTTCCTCCAATCCTGATGCCCTGTTCTTCTTCATATAATCCAGTTTCCTGGATTATTTGCTCAGCACACAGATTGAATAAGTATGGTGAAAGGATACACCTTGACACATACCTTTCCTGACTTTAAACCACACAGTATCGTCTTGTTCTGTATGAATGACTGCCTCTTGGTTTATGTACAGGTTTTCATGAGCAGAATTAAGTGTTCTGGAATACCCATTCTTTGCAATGTTATCCATAATTCGTTATGATCCACACAGTCAAATGCCTTTGCATAGTGATTAAAACACAGATCCAATAGATGCTGCAGTTAGAATGAACTGACTGGCAGCAACCCCAAACCAGGGATGACTGGTGACCTTCTTGTCCTAAATCACGGATATACACAGAACCAGTCACAGTTTCCTCCTCAGTAAGTCCTTAGGACCCGTGTGGGGTTGGAGCACCCTCGGTGGGCCCTGCAGAGCTTGAGGAAACACTTATGCCTGGTTTCAGGACTCAGGAAGCCTCTCACCTCCCAACATCTTCGCCCAAGCTGAGTGGGTCCGCTGAGAGACTGAGGTGTGTCCGCTGCAGTTGGGATCCCTGGGACTGGGGCTGGAGCTGCTGGTGCTACAGGAGAGAGGCATGGCTGGGAGGGGGGAGATGACGGATGGCCCAGCCATAGAGGGAGACCTGAGGACAGCCCCTGCTTGCAGAGGGACATGAAGCCATTCCTTAAATCACCCAGCAGGGATGCAGAGCCAGGACCACACCCAGGCAGGCTGGTGGCACCCATGCACACACGTCCAGTCTGTGCAGCCATATGGTAATCACTGACCCTCAGACCAGCCTCCTGACTTAGTCCAAAGCAGATGGTTTTAGGACAAGAAGAATCCAGAACAGATCTGCTGGATGAGTGTCAAATTTAAAGCCTACTTATTTCCATGGACAGGAGCCTAAGAAGATGAGAATCATACACTTGGGGTGATTGGAGCATAAAGGGACCTGGAGGGCAATACTTCCAACCCTCTTCTCTTTCCTCAGGAGAACGCTGAAGCCTCACTGTTCCCAGCATCAGGCAGGAGTTGAGCAGAGCTACGATTAAGGTCTTGCCCTCTTGACTCTCAACTAGAGTGCTCTTCCAGTACCCATGTTCCCTCAGAAGTAGTCAACTCCCCAGGGCTAATCCCCTGGGACATAGGATACAACCACACTGACATGTGACTATCTGGAGCATGGTCCAATCATGACCTCCCCATGTACAATGTGTGAGATAGAAAGATTTTGTTTGCAAGTGGCAAAAGCCTGACTTAACTAACTTGTGGCGAACTGGACATGATTTGAACGAGACAACAGAATTGCAATAACTTGAGCTTTCTCCAAGATCAAGGCACCTATCAAATCTATGAACTCTTTTTGCATTTGAAATACTTTTAATTAGTTAGGAAGCATTTATTATTAATGATTTTACTTAATTAGACGATTAAGTTAATTATATTAACATATGCATAATGATATATAATATATGATACATAATACCATACAAATATTATATATGTCTTAGGCTGGGTTCTCTAGAGAAGCAAAACCAGTAAAGCATATAAATATATACAGACAGAATGATTTATATCAAGGAAACAGCTCACAGGATTGTAGAGGCTGGACTGTCCCAAGTCCGCAGATCAGGATAGAGGCCTCTTCAGATTCACGCAGCTGCAGAAGCTGGCAAACCCAAGATTGGCAGGTCAGAGAACAGGGCTCCCGCTCATAGGCTGTAAAGATCGACAAATTCCAAGACTGGCAGGTAAGCTGCTAGCTCAAGTCCCAAGAACCGGATGTCAGATGACAAGAGGCAGCTGCAGGATCCAGAACAAGCCAGAAACCTCGGCAAGGCAAGCAGGAAGGAAGTAGGCAGAGGAGGGCAGACAGATGAAGGCTGAGGGGGCAGTGATCTGCCACAGGCCCCGTCCCCGCTGGTACCATTCAGCAGATTCCATCATGGGGATGATCACATATCAAATGTCAACAAGGAAGTGATCCCAGCATTATACAACTACCAAAACCCTTAGAATCATGGCCTAGCCGAGATGACACACAATCTTAACCATCACAATATATTATTAATTAATTATGCTATGTAAATTAATTATTATTAGTGTTTATACTTCAAAATTAGGATGTATAAAGCAAGGAACAACTTAAAGAGGATTTGTGTGAAGTCAGGAAAATGGAGCTTCAATCTCTTCAGTTTTCTTTATAAACTTCTTTAAATAAATCACTTGGCTTTTATTATACTGATCAAATGTAAATCTATGTATATACTTTTAGGTAAAAGCGAACTAACTAGAGCCTCAAAAGTATGTTTATATAGAGGGAGCTATAACAGAAGTAGGAGCCCTAGTGGTACAGTGATTAAAGTGCTTGGCTGCTAACTGAAAGGTTGGCAGTTCAAACCCACTAGTCACTCCTTGGGAGAAAGATGTGGCAGTCTGCTTCCGTAAAGATTACAGCCTTGGAAACCTTATGGGGCAGTTCTACTCTGTCCTATAGGGTCATTGTGAGTCGGAATCTACTCAACAGCAATGGGTATAATAGAAGCAGTGACTATCTTTTCTAAAATTTAAAGGAGATTTTTAAAGATTTTTTTCTTTTACTCCTGCCAACAACCATCGTCTTGAACCCTCACATGTGAACTATCGCGATTTTAAAAGAGAAGTAACCTAAAAGCACCAAAAAGAAGGTCATTTCCCCATCCAGTGTGGCTGTTTATTGTTTTTTTAGTGAAGTCAGTGGATGGAGGCGCCGAAGGTCAGCAACTTCCCATTGGATGAGCTCCTTCGACTTCAAACTCACAGGTCGTAAATGAGCCCCTCTTGTCAGTAGCCCTGGAATCAGCAACAGGCTCTGGGAGCCAAATCTGCCCTGGTCAGGGAGGTGAGAACAGAGAAAGGAAACTGGAGAGTGACTCAGCCTTCCTTCACTGCAACACCTTGCAGCAGACCTGCCTTCGCACCTCCGGCCTTGGACATCACCTTCCAGGGGAATGGCCCTAATACGGACATTTCATCCTGGGCAGAGAAATCGGGATTTACAGGGCCATGCCTTCCATGCCCAGCCTGCTGTATTTAACAAAGGTATCTGCTGTCCCCAGCAATGTGGTTTGTCTTCAGTATAGACCGAACGGGCTCTGGAAAACCGAAACCAGAGGTCCACGGGGCAGGGATGCCATGGGCTGTCAATCCTGGATTTCCCGGGTTCAAAGGCCACATGGTTAGTGCTCATCCAGGCTCACTCGTTTTAGCAAACACCTCAGATTCTTTAGCTTTGATTAGAAAAGGCATTTTGTTTCCTTTTTTGGGTGTTGTATTTTGCTTTCTGGGTCTGCTAAATACTTAATCCTTAACCCTAAGCAAAACTACAGGAAATACTCACCTTAGAGGTTGTGTGTTACATTTCTAAACCCACTTGATTATGTTTTGTGGAAATTTCCAGAGTGGGCAGGGGCTGTTAGACTCTCAGGCAAGTCTTTCTTCCATTGGCCCTTTTCCATCAAACATGACAGCCTGTCCTAAGCTAGGTTCTTAAGTCTGTGGTGATGGCACACATGGAGAAAGACCCCTCTGCATCCCCACCAGATTTCTTTGCTCTCACATTCTGCAGGAGGGGAGGCAGTCCTGACAGGGCATGCTTTGAGCAAGGGCATGCTCAAGAAAGCAGGATTCAGTACGCAAGACCGTGGGGAGGGGAGAGATTTAAAACTTGTAGTGCGACGACATCAGTCAGCTACGAGATGCGCATGCACAACAAAGCAGGCTTCATTGTTTTGCTGCCTTGAACATGTGCACTCAAATATTCCCACATGGCGCTCTCTGCAGTCTCTGCCTCCCTAGAGGTGGAGCCTTCTGGAAGGCTGTTCTCAGCCTACCCATGGCCTCTTCTCCTTCTGCACACGCTGCTCTCAGAAGCCCCTTTCATTGTTAGGTGCTATCAAGTTGGCTTCAACGCATGGTGACCTTAGGTATAACAGAACAAAACTTGTCTGGTCCTGCGCCAGCCTCACACTCGTTGCCGTTTGAGCCCGTTGCTGCAGCCACCGTGTCAGTCCTTCTCTTTTAGGGTCTCCGTCTTTTTCACTGACTCTCTGCTTTACCAAATTTGATGTCCTTTTCTAGTGATTGGACCCTCCTGATGACATAGCCAAAGTAAGCAGGAGGAAATCTCACCATCTTTGCTTCTAAGGAGCATGCTGGTCTACTTCCTCTAGGACAGATTTGTTCACTCTTTTGGCCCCTTACAGTCTCCTTATGACTGATTTGGGGGTGTAGCTGCTACTGCTAAAACCTCAGACCCTGTCCCACCCCCATGGGAACACCCATGGGAGCATCATAGGGAGGGCAGATCAGACCACTCCTTCCTTTGCTCTCTGTGTCCTCTTGCTTTGCTTTCTCTGCACATGGGCACATGGGCACACATCTCTTTCTGGGCACATGTGTCCTTCTGCCACCACTAAAGTGGGCCCATCTCCCAAGCCCACAATGTGTCCTCAGAGCTGTGAACTTCTGTCTCTTTCCCCTCCATCCAAACATGCTTGTCCTGTGCCCGTTGTTTTAGAGTCCTGCTCTGCACAAAACAATCTGCTAATGGAATCTACTGTGAGGTTATAATTCAGTGGCTAATAGGGACAGACTTAGGTTTTGTGGGGCCTAAATCTTTATAGGTGGCGAAGTGGTTAAGAGCTCAGGCTGCTAAACAAAAGGTCAGCAGTACAAATCCACCAGCTGCTCCTTGGAAACCCTGTGGGGCAGTTCTACTCTGT
Source organism: Trichechus manatus latirostris (assembly GCF_000243295.1). Taxonomy (NCBI): domain Eukaryota; kingdom Metazoa; phylum Chordata; class Mammalia; order Sirenia; family Trichechidae; genus Trichechus; species Trichechus manatus. The sequence continues at coordinate 6,371,329 of NW_004444008.1, forward strand.
CCTAAAAGGGGTCGCTATGAGTTGGAATCGACTTGATGGCACACAACAATCACAAAGCTTTATAACGTGAGGGACCATCTGAGAAAAAACAAAATTAGGCATGAATGCAAAATCTCAACCAGTTGCTGAGAGCCTTGGTGATTCCAGACGCTGTCTTCAGAGCTCTACTGGAACAATTGATCGGAAAGGCTTCATGGAAATAGCCCAGCTGGTGCCAGGCAACAGACGGCCAAGATATACGGCAACAAAAGTCTTGCTATCAGCTCTCTTGCTTTATAGAAAGCAGCATTTCCAGTTCAAGATTTGAAGGATCTCAAGGTCTGCACCAGGATTACCACCTGGCTTCCCTTCCCTGCCCACAGCTATGCTGGGATGCACATGAGAAGGACCCTGAGAAGGAAGTGACCAGCTTTGTCAGCATCTCTGAAAATCCATCTCTGTTGACAGGCAATGAGGCCTTCTGGGCTAAGTCCACCATCTCTGCTTTAGAACCGTGGCCCCATCTTCCACTTAATGACTGAATGGCCTCTGAAAAAGTTTTTACACTTTGGGTTTCCATTTTCTCTTCTGTAAGCTGGGGATACTGTGACTTGCTTCCTAGGTTTGTGGTAAGATAAATGTATGTAATTCCTTGGTCAGACCCAGTACTAAACACTCAATAAGTGGTTAATATTAGTTTGTTTGATCATTGTCATGGGTTGAATTATGTCCCCCAAAAAATGTGTGTATCAATTTAGCTGGGCCATGATTACCAGTATTATGTGATTGTCCTCCATTTTTTTATGGTAATTTTATGTTAAAGAGGATTAGGGTGGGATTGTATAATACCCTTACTAAGGTCACATCCCTGATCCAATGTAAAGGGAGTTTCCCTAGCGTGTGGCCTGCACCACCTTTTATCTTACAAGAGAATAAAGGAAAGGGAAGCAAGCAGAGAGTGAGGGACTTCATACCATCAAGAAAGCAGCACCAGGAGGAGAGCACATCCTTTGGACCCAGGGTCCCTGCACCTGAGAAGCTCCTTGACCAGGGGAAGATTGATGAGAAGGACCTTCCTCCAGAGCTGACAGAGAGAAAAAGCCTTCTCCTGGAGCTGACGCCCTAAATTTGGATTTTTAGCCTACTAGACTGTGAGAGAATAAATTTCTCTTTGTTAAAGCCATCCACTTGTGGTATTTCTGTTAGAGCAGTCCTAGATGACCAAGACAATTATATAAACACTCAGACAAATATCTCTCAGAACAAAGTTGTAGAGTTTCCAAAGTTTATCCATGGAGTCCTCCCAAAGAATTGATCTAACTTTAAAATAATAAAAAATAAAGCAACAACAGAAACAACAGCAAAGACACCTTTCAGGGGAAAATCTAACAATTAACCTTGATAAACAATGTAGTATAAAATAAACCATACGATATGGATTACATTGTGTCACCCCAAAAGATATGTTGAAGTCCTAACCCATATACTTGTGAATGTGACCTTGTTTGGGAAAACAAAGTCTTTCTTTGAGATATTATCAGTTAATTCATACTGGAGTAGGGTGGGTTCTACTCCTAATCCCTTCTGAATGGTGTCTTACAAAAGGGAGAACAGACATGGAGACAGAGTCACATAGTGGGAAGAGAGCACATGAGGATTGTCTCCAAGCCAAGGAATATGAAGAAACGCCCAGGGCTACAGAAGCTGAAAGAAACGAGGAAAGATCTTCCCCTAGAGTGAACCAAGAGAACATGTCACTGCCAGTGCCCTGAATTTGGACTTCTAGCTTCCAGAACTATGAGAAAATAAACTTCTGTTCTTTAAAGCCATTCACTGGTGGAATTTTGTTGAGGCAACTCTATTGCAACTGGGAAAAAAAACTTTTTTTTTAACTGTGTAGGTTCTTTAGAATTCCCAATTATTTTGAGTCACGCTTGGTCTACCTGAGGGCCCATTCCTACAGTTTGGCTCTTAACCACACCTGCCAAGCAGCACCACTTCTGGTTTCAGAATCTATCAGTCCCTTCCCAGCACTGACAGAGAGGGTGGGATTCACTTAGCCCAAATGTATATAAAGTTCAGGCTTAAAAAAATTGGTTATGTCCACAACTTGAACCAGAGATGCTGCTTTCTGTTATGCAAGCAAGTTGCCCATCCACCAACCTGAAACCAGCTATGTTTTACTAGTAGAGAGTCCCGGTGTAGCCACATGGTTTTGTCCCCTTAAAAAAAAGTTCGTAACCAGTTGCCGTCAAATTGACTCTGACTCACGGTGTCCCTGTGTGTGTCAGAGTAGAACTGTGCTCCATAGGGTTCCAATGGCTGATTTTTTGGAAGTAGATCATCAGGCTTTTCTTCTGAGGCATCTCTGGTGGACTTGAACCTCCAACCTTTTGTTCAGCAGCTGAGAGCGTTAACCATTTGCACCACCCAAGGACCCCCAAAAAAGTTATTCATATAAGGGTGTTAGCCCAGGCTCTGTCTAAGCCTATAAAGTGATTCAGCTGCTCTAACTGATTTGACGATTCAAATCAAAATCTTCAAAAGACAACTCAAAACATGCAACAATCTGAAATATTCATTCCCTAGCATGGTCCTTGATTTATTTTCTCCTTGGACAATCAGAGAATGTGGACATTTCATCTTGATGTGACTTGAAATAAATGATTTCATTAGTCAGGGTAATCAAAATATTAGTTTTGTCTAGACAGCTTGATTCTCCGGGTGACCTCTCATTTTCTTTAACGTGGTACTTCCCATGATCCTCCAGCTGCTCAGCGTCACACAGCTGCCCTCACTGTAGATAAGGTTGTGTTCACATGTCTGTTTCTTTTGTGACTTGCAGCAAGATAAGACATCACTTCATGCCTCCTTGGTGATGTTGTGCTTTATGATTGTGCATTTTGGGTTGGTTTATTCTGCTTTTAGGTGTGGGAATATTCCACGTCCAAAAAGTGAATCTCTGTTTCATGATTGTAGGCTGTTTGTCTTTTAAAGAATTTCTACAAGGATAGTTCATTGGGATTCTCAAAAGGGCCATGCACTCTATCCTCTATGAATTCTATGGTCTCCAGCTTGAGAAAAGTCTGAGAGTTTGACTTTGTTTCCCAGTCAGTGGCAAACTTAAAGTGGCAGCAACATGACGTCTTTCTGAAGTAAGTATCTCAAGTGTGTTGAAGTACATGATGAATGATTGTATTTTATATTCTACAAATAATTAAATAGAACACTACGGCCTGAAGTAAGAGGGCTTTAGAACCCCCCTACACCACCACCACTACCCCACAAATATACACATAAGTATATTCAGAACTACGATTGCTACTTCATTACTGAAGAATCAGATTTTTTATTAAAAATTGCACATCTAATGTAGAGGCTTTACAAATATTTTGCAATGTCTGTATAAAGAATGGCATAATTTTCCAGAATTTAGTAACACTGACCTTTAATTTATTATTACAAGAGTGATTGTGGAATTCAATGAAATGTTTTTCACAGAAGAGTCCAAATTAATCCTTGGCCTCAAATTTCTGATAATTGAGTAATTTAAACTTCTATAACCTTAACTTCCACGTTTTTTGACCATGTTAAAACAAAACAAAACCCATTGCCATTGAATCAATTCCGACTTACAGCGACCCTATAGGACAGACTAGAACTGCCCCAGAGGGTCTTCAAAGAGCAGCTGATGGATTCAAACTGCTGACCTTTTGGTTAGCAGCCAAGCTCTTAACCACTATTAAACAGAATAAAATCAATTTGTTATCAATATCAAATCTGGGGGATCCCATCACCCATCTGTCCATCCATTGGGCTATCCATTCGTTCATTTATCTATATATTTGCAAAAATTTGTGAGTTGTGTTCTCCATTCATTGCCAGATATCATGTAGGGAATTCCATCACGTGGCTGTCCGATACATCTCACCTTCACTCCTTCTGTAGGGTCAAAATGAACGTAGTGTGAGAAATTTGAGAGAAACATAGAAATAGAAGAACGGAAGGTGCTGTGGGGCAATTGTTTGGAGCCACCGTAGTGCCTTTGGACACTTCTTTAGGACCCATGTGGAAACGGACATCTGAGAAGGTTGTGACTAAGCTGGACTGACTCTGGGAGTCAGAGCACAATCTCAAGTGCAGTGTGTTTCTGCCCTGAACCGCTGGTGACTTCTCACCTTACTCGGGGTGTTGAGTGCTGAGGCCCATCAGACAATCCCTAGGCCTGAGGCAGGTCAGTCAGAGCAACTTATGTAACTGTTGAGGCCTGGATTTGCCAGGGAGGAAATAATTCTTATTGATGGCAAAGGCCTTATGAGAAAGTTACAGAGAGCCAGATACTGTTATCATGGTTGAAGTCAGAAGATAGATCAATAGTGTAACAAATTGACCCACTGACGAAATTCATGCCATCCACTTTGTAACCAAACCATGGTAATCAGATTAAGCATTTTATTTTCCCATAAAGAAAGAATAAATCAGTCTATGGGGTAAGTCCAATGCTAACTCACACATTGGTCCCCCAGAGAGTAATATTAATTTCTAATGTTAGGTTACTGTAATTCCTTTCGATGAAACAAAGATTTAAAATTAAAGGACTTACACATTTCTAGGCTTCACTGGGCAAGCATTTCTCCAGAGTAACTCAAGATGGAAAGTAATTTTTAAATAGCTGAGTCTAAGAATTTTTTTCCTAAATAAAGAAATATCGGAAATATTTAGAATTATAAGACCACGGAAAATACTGTAGTTTCACCATCCTATGATTGGTGAGAGGCATGGAGGGGACACTGGTGAGTCACCTCAACTGGGTACAGCCATGCCAGGTTGTGTTTATTTATTGAGAACTTAAAAGAAGTACAGAAATCTCTGGGATGGTCTTGATTTTACAAAGGATTAGATCAAATAGGAGTGGGGCTTTATCAAGCTGTCCAAAACCAATGTTTAGAACAGGATAAAGGAAGCGCAAAAATGCAACAAACTACCAGTCCCTTGGCTTTTTCATTAAGATGTTTATACCGGGTGGGACCACATCAAAATGTTTATCCTGGGTGGGATTGTGTTTCCTTTCTTTTGAAAGTGAAACATTGGCATTGGAGGAGGGCATACAGTTTTTAGGATGAAGCAATATCCATTCTTCAGACTCTGAGGAGAGGGGAAGGCTCCTGTCCACTCCCTCCTCAGCCTCTCACAGCCTAAGCACCTGCGTGGGTGAGGAAAGGCTATTCTGTGCCAGTTTTCATGGGAGAGTTATAGGTTAAAGTCCCAATGGTTAATGTGCTCAGCTAGTGTCATGGATTGAATTGTGTCCACCAAAAATATGTATATCAATTTGGGTGAGTCATGATTCCCAGTATTGTATGATTGTCCACCATTTTCTCATCTGATGTGATTTCTCTGTGTGTTGTAAATCCTATCACTATGATGTTAATGAGGTCTACAAGATTAGATTGTGTCTTAAGCCAGTCTCTTTTGAGATATAAAAGAGAGAAGCGAGCAGAGAGACCAGGGGATGTCATACCACCAAGAAAGCAGCACTGGGAGCAGAGCACGACCTTTCAACCAGTGGTTCCTCTGTGGAGAAGCTCCTAGACCAGGGGAAGATTGATGACAAGGGCCTTCCTCTAGAGCTAACAGAGAGAGAAAGCCTTCCCCTGGAGCTGGCGCCCTGAATTTGGACTTGTAGCCTACTAGACTATGAGAGAATAAATCTCTCTTTGTTAAAGCCATCTGCTTGTGGTATTTCTGTTACAGCAGCACTAGATAACTGAGACAGCTAGTAACTGAAAGTTTGGAGGTTCAAGTCCACCCAGAGGTGGCTTGGAATAAAGGCCTAGCAATCAGCTTCCCCAAAATCAGCCAGTGAAAACCGTATGGAGCACAGTTCTACTCTGACCTGGTTGGTCACCATGTGTTGGGGCTGAGTTGACAGCAACTGATTGCTTACATTTTAACCCTTTGGGCTGTTTTTAGCCCCCTATTGAGTTGGCAAGGAGACTTGCTCTGCCAGGCATTCACAGGCTGGGTCTGCGGCCCCTCGACTGAGCACACCACTCCTCTCCTCCCCAAGGGGAGACATACTGAGTAGGGGCCTGGATTTGGGCTTAGTCAGGCAACTCAGCTCTCAGTTCTACCTTTTTCTCACTGGATGGTCTTGGGCAAGTCCTCATATACTCTGTGCCTTGGTTTCCCCATCTGTCATAGACGGGGATGATAGGGCCCCTCCTCTACCTCACAGGATGTTTTAAAGATTAAATGAGACAATGCACATAAAATACCTTGTCCAGAGCTGTGTAGTTGTAACATTTAATAAAGAAAAAGTTGTTTCAACAAATGGTTCTGGAACAATTGGATTTCTGTATTCAAGAAAAATATTGGATATTGAATATACCATGGACTGCCAAAAGAACAAACAAATCTGTCTTGGAGGAAGTACAACCAGAATGCTCCCTAGAAGCAAGGATGACGAGACTATGTCTCACATACTTTGGACATGTTGTCAGGAGGGATCAGTCCCTGGAGAAGGACATCATGCTTGGTAGAAGGTCAGCGAAAAAGAGGAAAACCCTCAAGGAGATGGACTGACACGGTGGCTGCAACAATGGGCTCAAGCATAACGATTGTGAGCATGGCGCAGGACCGGGCAGCGGTTTGTTCTGTGGTGCGTGGGGTCGCTATGAATCAGAACTGACTTGACGGCACTTAACAACAATTACAACATGCAAAGAAAAGCAGACACAAAAAACGAATCTCACATCTTTAGAAACGAATTGGATCTTAGACCGAAAAAGGCTATTCAACTTGTGGAAGAAAACATATGAGGAAACCTGTGCAACCTGGGGTTAAACAAAAGGTTCATAGGTCCAACGCCAAAAGCATGCTTATAAAATACCAAAAAACCAAAAATTTGTTGCCGTCGGGTTGATTCCAACTCATAACAACCCAAAGGACAGAGTAGAACGGCCTCCAAAAGCTGTAATTTTTGTAGAAGCAGACAGCCACATCTTTCTTCTGCAGCCCTGCTGGTGGTTTTGAACCGCTGACCTTTTGGTTAGCAGCTGAGTGCTTAATCACTGCGCCACCAGGGCTGCATGCTTATAAAATAGAAATTGGTAAATTTGACTTTATCAAAATGGAAAAGTTCTGCTCTGTGAAAAATGCTGTTAAGAAAATGAAAAGACGAACCACGGATTGGGAGAAAATATTTGCAATTCCAGAGCCCTGATGGCGCAGTGGTTAAGAGCTCCACTGCTAACAAAAAAGTCAGCAGTTTGAATCCAGCTGCTCCTTGGAAACCCTATGGGACAGTTCTACTGTGTCCTGTAGGGTTGCTAGGAGTCGAAATCAACTTGAAGGCAACGGGTTTGGTTTGGTTTTGAATTTGAAACAGCAATATCTGATCAAGGACTTGTATCCAGAATAATCATAAATTGATAATGAAAAAATTACATGACAATAAAAATGGACAGAAGATTTGAAAAGAAACTTTCCTATTTATCTAAATGAAATGAACACTGATGTTTACACTTGAGCCTGTTACAAGGCCACCAGCCCTGGATACCCAGGCTGAGCACAGAGGCAGCCAGAGGCAGGAGAGCCAGCAGAGGATACAGGTGGAAGTGCAGCCTTGGATGCTGCTGGGTCACCATCTGCGGAAGAAGAAGAAGAAGTAGGTGGGGACATGGGGGAGACACTGTCAGAGGAGGGAAGCAGTACTGTGGGAGTCTGAACGCTAATCAGACTGTTACGGGTTGAATTATGTCCCCCCGCAAAAGATATGTTGAAGTTCTAACTCTTGCATCTGTGAATTATGATCTTGTTTGGAAATAGAGTTTTTCTTTGACAATATTATCAGTTAAGTTAATGAGGTCATACTGGAGTAGGATGGGTCTTAATTAAATATGACTGGTGTCTTATAACTCACTAACCCATTGCCATCGACTTGATTCTGACTCATAGCAACCTTATAGAACATGCTAGAAGTGCCCCATAGAGTTTCCAAGGAGCGCCTGGTGGATTTGAACTGCCGACTTTTGGAGCCCTGGTGATGCTGTGGTTAAGAGCTCAGCTGCTAACCAAAAGGTCGGCAGTTCGAATCCACCACCTGCTCCTTGGAAACCATATGGGGCAGTTTTGCTCTGTTCTCTAGGGTCGCGGTGAGTTGTAATCGACTTGATGGCAATGGGTTTGGTTTGGTTTTGGTGTCTTATAAAGCAGGAGGACAAACACAGTCATACACGGGGAAGGCATCTTATGAAGATGTGTCTACAAGCAGCAATAAAAATACCAAGGATTGTCAGGAGCCACCAGAAGCTAGCAGAGAGCATGGAACAGTTCCGCTCTCAGAACCTCCAGAAGGAATCAACATGGTCAAGGCCCTGGTTTGGATTTCTAGCCTCCAGAACTGTGAGACAATAAGTTCCTGTTCTTTAAGGCCACCCAGTTTGTGGTATTTTGTTGTGACAGCCTTAGGTCACTAAAACCCTTTGCTGTCAAGTTGATTCTGACTCCTAGCGACCCCATAGGACAGAGCAGAACTGCCCCATAGGGTTTCCAAGGAGCGGCTGGTGGATTTGAACTACCAACCTTTTGGTTAGCAGCTGAGCTGTTTACCACTGTACCACCAGGGCTTCGTGGCAGAGTTAAATTTGTCTTAGTCGGGGCTCTCCAGCAAAACAGAACCCTGACTAAGACAATGACTCAATATATAGCTCAGGAAGTTGGCAGTAAAGGAACTCTGAGTACTTGTAACTGGCCAATTTAAGTTTTCTCTGCCATCAGTAGTACTAGGGGCTCTTGTGGGAGTTTAGTTCAGCTATAAAGAAATAAAAAAGCCATATATATGTGTAATACATATACGTATATGTGTATGTATATATATACACCCATATATGTATATATGTATAAAACAAAATCTGAGTTGCCTTGTGTAAATTTCATGCCTGCTGCCCTCCCTCCCCATACTTTAATAGCACATCTGGAAATATCTGAAACTCAGAGGTATTCTTTCCAAAAAAATCATATTAATATGAAGCTAGGAAATCCCCTCCCCTTATACTTGACCTTGAGATCTAGCTTACAACTGCTTGGCAGGCATATCCTAATAGTGGAAATGGGTGCAATTAAACACTCATAGATAAACCATGAAGATAACATTGAAAAAGGCAATTCTGTCCTCTAGAGAAGCAGAGTGTCTTAAATGACCCTACTGCAATGGTCTTGCTTTTAAGCATTGTAATTCTTTTTCCGGATATAATCATACTCAGAACCCCAGTAGATAAAGCAGATTAATGGGGCCGGGCTGCGCCAGCATCCTCCTGGCTGATCTACAGCTGTAATCTCCAGGCCCTCGTGAGCAGTTTCCACCCACCACCTGTCTGTCAGTGTATCATACTGTGGTGGCTTGCATGTTACTGTGATGCTGGAAGATATGCCACCAGTATTTCAAATACCAGCAGGGTCACATAGAGTGGAAATATTTCAGCAGAGCTTTCAGACTAAGACAGATCAGGATGAAAGACCTGGCCATCTTCTTCTGAAAGTTAGCCAGTGAAAACACTATGGATCACAACAGGTCATTGTCTGATGTAGTGCTGGAAGACAAGGACCCTAGGTTGGAAAACCAAAACAAACCTGTTGCTGTCAAGTGGATTCTGACTCATAGTGACCCTAGGTTGGAAGTCACTCAGTATACACAGTGGCTACAACAATGGACTCGAGCATATCAACAACCATGAAGATGGTGCAGGACCAGACAATACTTCATTCTGTCATACACAAAGTTGCCATGAGATGAAGCCGTCTCACAGCAACTGGGGTGAAATGAGTTCCTTCATGTGGCCTTTTGCCTTGGTTCTTTGGAGAAACAGCTGGAGAGATTTTTCCCCCAAGCCTTGAGGGGTTAGCTTTGCCTTAGTTTTCTACTCCAGGTGGTTTGTTACTATTGTCCAGGTTGATTGCCATTTCCTGGGTGAGCTGTAAACAACTTGTGGTTTGATACTTTTTGTCTGGTCCTGGGCTGCAGCCTGCCCTGGAACTGGTATGCACTTTGCAGGGATTGGTCAATATACTATGCAAATTAAGTGACTATAGACTATGCTAATGAAGGTATTATAGTCTACTCTGCAAATGAAGTGTCTGTGGCCTACCGGGAGGGGATTGTTCAGTTCATGGCCCTGGTGAGGGCCATGCCTTGAGAATTTGTGTATATATGCAGGACTTTGTGTATGTATGTATGCAGCCAATCCCACAGAGGTTTTTCAGACAGAAAGCAGGGAGAAGCAGAAAGGAGAAAAAGCAAGAGAGAAGAGAGAAAAAGCAGAGAGAAGGGAGGTAAGGAACCTGCTGAAAGTGCTGTAACACGAGTCAAGGGCTGTAACACTGAAGACAGCGGCAGGCCCGGAAGGGGCCCTGCAGCAGAGTTGGTGGTGACAGACAGCAAGGCCAAGAGGAGCCTGTCCTGAGGGAGCCGAGAGGAGGCCTGACCTGAGGGGGCCGAGAGGAGCCTG
>NW_004444008.1:6383956-6385318 GCF_000243295.1 Trichechus manatus latirostris
CCTGAGGGGCCGAGAGGAGGCCTGACCTGAGAGGCTGAGAGGCACCCTGAATTCAGACTTCTAGCCTCCTAAACTGTGAGACAATAAATTTCTGTTCGTTAAAGCCATCCCATCCACTTATGGTATTTCTGTTATAGCAGCACTAGATAATATTTGTGTGTGTGTGTGTGTGTGTATACGTATATATATATATATATACATATACACATATATATATAAAACATTTCCCCATTTAACATTTTTTACGTACACAATTCAGTGACATTGATTACATTCATCCTATTGTGCAACCATCACCACTATCCATTTCCAAATTATTAAAACCACCATTTACAGAAACTTGGTGCTCCCTAAGCACTAACTCCCTCTCTCTCCCCCCCTCCCACTCCTGGTAACCACTAATAAACTTTGGTCTGTATATATTTGCCTGTTTCATATATGTGGGATCATATGGTATTCGTTCTTTTTTTTTTTTTGATTTAATTTTATTGTACTTTAAGTGAAAGTTAACAATTCAAGTTAGTTTCTCATACAAAAATTTATACATACATTGTTATGTGACCCTAATTTCTCTCCTTATACTGTGACAGCAGACTCCTCCTTTCCACCCCTGATTTCCCGTGTCCATTCAACCAGCTCCTGACCCCCTCTGCCTTCTCATCTCACCTCCGGACAGGAGCTGCTCATTTAGTCTCATGTATCTACTTGAACTAAGAAGCACACTCTTCGCAAGTATCATTTTATGTCCCATACTCCAGTCTAGTCTTTGACTGAAGAGTTGGTCTTGGGAATGGTTTTAGTGCTGGATTGACAGCGAGTCTGGGGGACATGCTCTCTGGGGTTCCTCCAGTCTCAGTCAGATCATTAAGTCTGGTCTTTTGACTAGAATTTGAGTTCTCCCTCCACTTTTCTCCTATTCCAATGGAGACTCTGTTGTGTTCCCCGTCAGGGCAGTCATTGGTGGTAGCCTACTACCATCTAGTTCTTCTGGTCTCAGGCTGTTGCAGCCACCGGTTTATGTGTCCCTTTCTGTCTCTTGGGCTAATGCTTTCCTTGTGACTTTGGTGTTCTTCATTCTCCTTTACTCCAGGTGGGTTGAGACCAGTTGATGCATCTTAGATTGCTGCTCACTAGCTTTTAAGACCCCAGATGCTACTCAGCAAAGTAGGATGCAGAACATTTTCTTAATAAACTTTGTTATGCCAGTTGACCTAGATGTCCCCTGAAAGCATGGTCCCTAGACCCCCGCCCCTGCTACTCTGTCCCTTGAAGTGTTTGATTGTATTCAGGAAACTTCTTAGCTTTGGTTTAGTCCAGTTGTGCTGACTTCCCTGTAGTGTGTGCTGTCCTTCCCTTCACCTA
>NW_004444008.1:6388390-6422201 GCF_000243295.1 Trichechus manatus latirostris
AATTTCTTTATTCCATCCTTGATTTCTTCTATAACCCAGTAGTTTTTGAGCAAGATGTTGTTCAGTTTCCATGCGTTTGGTTTTTTTCCTTGCTTTTTCTGTTGTTGATTTCTACTTTTATGGCTTTATGGTCAGAAAAGATGCTTTGTAATATCTTGATGCTTTGGATTTTGTTAAGGCTTGGTTTATGGCCTAATATGTGGTCTGTTCTGGAGAATGTTCCATGTGGGATGGAAAAGAAAGTATACTTGGATCCTGTTGGGTGGAGTGTTTAGTATATGTCTATGAGATCAAGTTGGCTGATTGTAACATTTAAATCTTCTGTATTTTATTGAGCTTCTTTCTGGATGTTCCGTCCTTCACCGAAAGTGGTCTGTTGAAGTCTCCTACTATTATTGTGGGGCTGTCTAACTCTCTTTTCAATGCTGTTAGAGTTTGTTTTATGTATTTTGGAGCCCTGTCATTGGGTGCATAAAGATTTATTATAGTTATGTCCTCCTGATGTATTAATCCTTTAATCATTATATAGTGTCCTTCCGTATCCTTTATGGTGCATTTTACTTTAAAGTCTATTTTTTTCAGAGATTAATATTGCCATGCTTGCTCTTTTTTGAGTGTTGCTTGCTTGATAGATTTTTTTCCATCATTTGAGTTTTAGTTTTTTTTTTCTTTAAGTCTTAGGTGTGTCTCTTGTAGGCAGCATATAGACGGATCATTTTTTTTTTTTTTAATCCATTCTTCCACTCTCTATTTCTTTATTGGTGCATTTAGTCCATTTACATTCAGTGTAATTATTGATAGGTATGATTTTAGTGTTGTCATTTTGATGTCTTTTTTTGTGTGTTGTTGGCAGTTTCTTTGTCCCACTTAATTTTCTGTGCTGAGTCATTTTTCTTTATGTATTTTCTTTTCATCTTTTTCATTGTTTTTGATTTTGTATTTGCTGAGCCTTTATGTTTTTCTTGTTTTTTATTTTGATATGTAGGTTTGTTAGCTTCCTTTGTGGTTACCTTAATATTTACCTCTATTTTTTTAAGTTTAAACCAGTCCTTTATTTCTTTATATCGTCTTGACTTCCTCTCCATAAGAAAAATCTATGTCTACGTTTTTTTAGTCCCTCTTTTTTGTTTTAATGTTGTCATCTTTTGCATATTGACGTCTCTGTTTCCCTATTTTCAGTGTTTTAGCTTTGATTTATTTTTGTGACTTCCATATCTGGATTGATAGCTGGTTGCTCTGTCCTGTGTTGTAGTCTTGGGTTGTTATCTGATGTTATTGATTTTCTAACTGGAGGACTCCCTTTAGTATTTCTTGTAATTTTGGTTTGTTTTTTGCAAATTCTCTAAGCTTCTGTTTATCTGGAAATGCCCTAATTTTGCCATCATATTTGAGAAAGACAGTTTTGGTGGATATATAATTCTTGCCTGGCAGTTTTTTCCTTCAAGGCTTTGTATATGTCATCTCATTGCCTTCTTGCCGCATGATTTCTTCTGAGTAGTCTGAGCTAATTCTTGTTGACTCTCCTTTGTAGATGACTTTTCATTTATTCCTAGCTGCTCTTAAAATTCTCTCTTTATTTTAGTTTGGCAAGTTTGATTATAATATGTCTTGGTGACTTTCTTTTGGGATCTACCTTATGTGGGGTTCGATGAGCATCTTGGATAGATATCTTCTCATCTTTTATGATATCAAAGAAGTTTTCTGTCAGCAAATCTTCAGCAATTCTCTCTGTATTTTCTGTTATCCCCCCTTTTCTGGTACTCCAATGACTTGTAGGTTATTCCTCTTGATAGAGTCCCACATAATTCTTAGGGTTTCTTTATTTTTTTTTTAATCCTTTTATCTGATTTTTCCTGAAATTAGTTGGTATCAAGTGCTTTATCTTCAGTCTCACTAATTCTGACTTCCATTTCCTCAATTCTGCTTCAATGACTTTCTGTTGAGTTGTCTAGTTCTGAAATTTTATTGTTAATCTTCTGGATTTCTGATTGCTGTCTCTCTATGTATTCTTGCTGCCTGTTAAATTTGTCATTTTGCTCTTCTCTAATCTTCTTAAGTTCCTATATTGCTTGATCTGTGTTTTGCCTAATTTCCTTTCTAATCTCTTGAAGAGTTCTCTATATTAATCTTTTGTATTCCGCCTCTGGTAATTCCAAGCAATTTTCTTCCTCTGGAAAATTTAATTATTTATTTTGGGAGCTTACTGAAGCCATCATGGTCTGCCTCTTTATCTGATTTGATATTGACTGTTGTCTCCAAGCCATCAATAAGTTATTATATTTATTTATTTTATGTTTGCTTACTGTGTCCTAGCTTCTTGTTTTGTTTTATTTTGTTATGTCCAGAAACGCTGCTCGTGTGAGCTAGTCCTATCACCAGCGTCCCTGAAGCTCCAACATCCTGTCACCAGGTATGTGAGCCCAGTATGTGAGCCCAGGAGTCCGCCCACTCCTCTTGTATGGATTCAGCTCAGGTTTTCAGGTAGTTGGCCACCAAGTGTGTCATGCAGGCTCTCACCTACCGTCTTAGACAGGTGTGAATGATTGGTGTAGGCACAGGCATCTGGCTGCAGCAGGGTGGTCACATGCTGAGCAAGGCAGGGTGCTGACAGCCACCCCCAAGTGTCCAGGAGGAAAGTGTGTCCCTGTTCCCTAGAGTGCATAGGTGGGTGGATTTTGCAGCCAGACTGTGAGCCCCCCAATGCTGTTGACTGTGAGGACTGGGGACACCACGTATTCTTGGGCCCCTGTCACAGATGGCTAGGTGGCATAGGTGTAGCCACCAGGCCTCAGGCCCCGATGTGGGTAGGTGAAGACCCTGCTTAATCGGCAGAGCAATGTCAAATATCACTAACTTGCCACTTCGCAGCTGAAACAGTTGAAGTCAGACTTCAGGTATATACCCTGTTGTACTGCAGTAATGAAAGCCTACACTGTTGAAATGGGCTCACACAAGTCTCTGCAGAGGGAAAGGCACTCAAAGTCCATGGACCCCTTATGCCTGTGCCTAGGCAAAGGATCTGTGCCTACCCTGAGTTCCTGGCTTAGGGGAGCCAGCAGATTATTTTTTCCACTCTTTTTAATTTGTTCTCTCTCCAAGGCCAGGAGAATGGTTCAGGGCTCCTGATGAGTCTTACTTCCAGCCAGGGAACTCAGCAGTCACTGAAGCCATCCAAGACCCAGTGAAGAGCAGAGAGTGGGGAGGTAAATGGGAGAGAGGTTTTTCCCTTAGGGGGGTGTTTTTGATCTGTGTAGTAGGCCAGATGCAAGTACTTATCTTTTGCCGATCAAGGGCTGCTTCTCACTGGTTCTGGATGGCCGAGTAGACTCTCTGCCACTGGGTCTTTCCCGATGTGGAAAATACCTCCCGAGCACTGCTGCTTGCATGCCTCACTGTGCATCAGGAGCTGATCTATCCCGAAGGGCTCAGGCTCTTGCCAGGTCAGGTCTGGCAACTCCTCGTTGCTTCTGAACCATCTCTCACTCCCCCTGCCACTTAGTCCGATTCCTCAACTGCTCCTAGATTGTCATATATAGTCGATTTACTTGTTTTTTTGGTCTTTGTTGTAAGCGGGACCACCAGATGCATCTGATTACTCTGCCATCTTTGCCCCGCCTCCAGTATTTGTTCTTTTGTGATTGTCTTATTTCAGTCTGCATAATGTTTTCAGTGTTTGTCCATGTTGTAGCATGCATCAGAACTTCATTTCTCTGAGTAATATTCCATTGTATGTGTGTACCACATTTTGTTCATTCATCTGTTGGTGGACATTTAGGTTGTGTCCACCTTTTGGCTATTGTGAACAGTGCTGCAGTGAACATTGGTGTATAGTTTTTAAGGAGCTTGTTTTTAATGTATACCGAGAGACTTCATGGTATATCAGTGATACCTTGTATATGGTGGCTCCTACCCAACAACTCTTAAGAATCAACTGTTGATTCTCATGGATGTCACTGCGCGTTTATCAAAGAGGGTGTTTGCTGTGAGGGTGGTGAACACTTTGGTCCTCACTCTTATTCCCCTCTGGTTTCCTGGTGCCTGCAGAAACAAAAGCACATCTCACAACTAATGAAATGAAATAAGTGCCAATGCATCTAATGACTCTATCTAATGCCAAACCACTAGTTATTCAATAAAAGCCAGTTTTCTTGGCATTTGATGGACCCAAAGAGTTTAAATCAAACCATTTTCAATGCACAGATGAGGCCAGTGAGAAAACTTTGTGCTAAAACAACAAATAAATAAAATGCTGTGTCAGCAAGGCTTGTCTTTCCCATTGCCCCTGACTTGAGCCAACACTACCAGGGCAACAGTAAATAATGCTCAACAAGCACTTCTGCATCCTGGGTCTGGGTCCAAGTGCTCCATGTGGATTGCTGCCACTGTTGTCAGCTAATCTCGAGTCAGCCTCTTACTCATGGTGACCCCATGCACAACGGAAAGAAATGAAGCCCGGTCCTGATCAGTTGCAGATCAGACTGTTGTGACCCATAGGATTTTCATTGACTGATTTTCAGCAGTAGATTGCCAGGCCATTCTTCCTAATCCATCCAAGTCTGGAAGCTAGCTGTTCAATGTCATAGCAACACACACGCCTCCACTGACAGACAAGTGGTAGCTGTGCATGAGGCACATTGGCAGGGAATGAACTCTGGTTTCCCGCATGGAAGGCAGGAATTCTACCATGGAACCACCACTGCCCTCATCAATGGATTAGCTCATTTAACTCCACAATGACCCCTTGGGGAGGGTACTCTCATGATGCCCACTTTGCAGATTATAGCAGCCCTGGGCCTGTTTGCTCTCAGGTCCCTCGCCATCCTTCCTCAGCTCTGCTCTCCCTCTCAGGGACTGAGTCAGCAAGCTCCTGGCCAGGTTCTGCTGAGGGAGGCACTGCTGGGGACTGGAGGCAGATGTCTCCCTGACTTCCCCACATGGGCCCAGCTTCTGCTGCAGGACCCAGCCCTGCCTCCTGTATGTCACTTCTTCCTTTTGTCCCAGAGGCCTCAGGGAAGCCCAGCTTCCTACAGTCTCCCAAGTCCTTGTTGTTGTTAGGTGCTGTCGAGTTGGCTCCGACTCATAGAGACCCTATGCAAAACAGAATGAAACACTGTCTGGTCCTTTGCCATCCTCACAATCATTGCTATGTTTGAGCCCGTTGTTACAGCCACTGTGTCAATCCATCTCGCTGAAAGTCTTCCCCTTTTTTGCTGACCTTCTACTTTACAAAGCATGATGTCCTTCTCCAGGGACTTGTCTCTCCTTATAACATGTCCAGAGTACATGAGACAAAGTTCTGCCATCCTTGCTTCTAAGGAGCATTCTGGCTGTACTCTTCCAAGACAGATTTGTTCATTCTTCTGGCAGTCCATGGTGTATTCAATATTCTTCACCAACACCATAATTTGAAGGCATCAATTCTTCTTTGGTCTTCCGTATTCATTGTCCAGCTTCGCATGCATATTAGGTGATTAAAAATATCATGGCTTGATTGGATGCTTTTCAGCCTCATCATTGCCTAGTAAGCAAGTCCTGGCATTAAATCCTCTTTGATTTTAAGCCCTCAGAATGGTTTCTATTATCATGGTTGGATGCTGTATGATACACAAATAGGTTAAGTAACTTGTCCAAGATTACAGAGCTTGGGTGCAGCAGGTCCATGATCCCAGGATATAATCCAGATATTATGTGGCTTTCTCCTCCTGGCTATGCTGTGCTGTACCTGGGAATAGTTTGGAGATGGAAGACCACCACACCAGTATTTCCCAAATCTTGTTCCTTGGCTAAGAGGTACCCCACATTCAACATCATTCATTCCACAAATATTTGTTGGGTGTCCAGTTTGTTCCAGCTCTCATCTAGGCTCCGAAGCAGTGACATTGGCCAAACAAAACCCTGCCCTGTGGGCCATGCATGGCCATGGTTTGTCCTGGGGAGGAGATGGGGGGGGGGTGTCCTTGGCCATGTAATTTTGAAAAATGCTGCATAATTTATTCCATTCATGGATATTCAATATGCCCACTAACATTTAGAGGCTTCCGTGATATATTCATTTAACTGTGTTTCTCATAGTGTTTCCTTTATTCATTTGATCTTGGGAATCCACTCTCCTGTCCTTATCTATCTCTCTCATCTATCTATCCATCTATTATCCATTTACCATCTATCTATCACCATCTATCTATCTATCTGTTTATCTATCTATCTCACCTATCTACCTATCTTTATTTTTGGTTTACAGAACATTTACCAATATCTTTGTTGGATCACTAGTCTGAGGAACACAGCCGGAGAACCTAGTGCTGTGAGCTGTACCATTACATACTGAGGTAGCGACAGTATAAGAAAGTAAACTAAAATGCCCCCTATGTTTGGATTGGGTTCTGCAATGACAAAGCTTTTTCACAGACATTATCCAATGCGATCCCCAAACTGCACAGGAGGAGGTGGATGGGGTGGAAATGACAGTGTCCCTGACAGCGGAGACATTGGTGCGCTGGAAGGCCTGGTTTGACTCTGATGGAGGAGGTGTCTGTGGCCTCAGTCCTAAAGCCCTCGTCAGGGCCCCTCTGAGGGAGGAAAAGAGTCACAGGTGGAGCTGCAGGTGAGAAGGCAGGTGTGGCAGCAGCACAGCCATTCTGGGGCTGAGGCTGGCATCCAGGTCCTCCAGGAGTGGAGGAATGATTCTAGAAAAGACTTGAGAGTAAACCATCCTAAAAACACATCAAACTTCCCCATAAAGTCACACAGAAGTGCCCTGCCTCTTTACATCAGCGGCCTCTGTGGTGCCTAGAAGGTTCACAGAACACTAATGACCCGTTAGGGAGGCTGACATTCACACAGGTGGGAATGGGCAGTGAGAGGAATGCCCGCTTGCGCAGTGGTGCTCAGCGACCTCCTCCATGCTCTCCTCCATCACTCGGTGTCAGCAGTGCCTGTTACTGCATGAGTGTTCTGCAGGGACGACCAGTCACTGGGCTGGTAGGAAGGATGGAGTGTGTATTTATTTAGAAGTGTTACCATCTGCTCAAACATTGAAAGTCAGCTCTTTTCTCTCTCTGTATATATATATTTTTGTAAACATTTACAGTCAAAGTAAAAACAAAATCTGTATTACACTTTATTTATTTATTTTTACTTTTTTTTTAAAAATATTTTATTATACTTCAGGTGAAGGCTTACAGAACAAATAGTTTCTCATGAGACAGTAGTACACATATTGTTTTATGACATTGGTTAACAACCCCACAACATGTCACCTCAACCCTCTAACTTCTCAACCTTTTTTTTTTTTTTAGTTAAAATACACATAGCCAAAGATAAACCATTTAAAAAATTTCTACATGCACAGTTCAGTGACATTGACTACGCTCTTTCAATTGTGCTGGTATTCTCACTTAAGATGAAGGCTTACAGAAGAAAAGAGTTTCTCATTTAACCGTTACTACAAATGTTGCCCTGTGACAATGGTTAACAATCTCACAACACATCAACAATATCCTTCCTCAACCTTGGGTTCCCTGTCACCAGCTTCCTTGTCCCCTTCTGCTTTCTGGCCCTTGTCACTGGACTACTGTACCTCGTTAGTCTCATTTGGTTTTACGGGGCTGTCCACTCCCAGGCTGAACAGTGAACCTCGGAGATAACTTCACCACTGAGCTAAAAGGGTGTCTGGGGGCCATACTTTCGGGGTTTCTCCAGTCTCCGTTAGGCCTGTAAATCTGGGTTTTTTTTTGTGAGTTAGAATTTTGTTCTACATCCTTCTCCAGCTCTGTCCAGAACCCTCTGTTGTGATCCGGGTCAGAGCAGTCAGTGGTGGTAGCCTGGCACCATCTAGCTGTACTGGACTCAGTCTGGTGGAGGCCTTGGTAGCTGTGGTCCATTAGTCCTTCGGACTTTCTTTCCTGTCTTTTTAATGCCCTCTAGCTTTCTTCATGTGTGATGTCCTTGATATCATTCCACAACTCATCTGGTCTTTGGTCATTAGTGTTCAATGTGTCAAATCTATTCTTGAGATGGTCTCTAAATTCAGGTGGGATATACTCAAGGTCGTACTTCGTTGTTGTTAGTTGCCATTTAATTGGCTCTGACTCATGGCAACCTCATGTATAACAGAATGAATTGTTGACCAGTTCTATGCCATCTTCATGATCATTGGCATGTTTGAATCAACTGCTATGGCTATTGTGTGGTGTGTTGCAACCTAGGGGATCATGCTTCATCATTATATTGGATAATATTCTGTTGTAACCTGTAGGTTTTCATTGGATAATTTTTGGGAGTAGATGGCTAGGCCTTTCTTTCTCGCCTGTCTTAGTCTGGAAACTCTGTGATACCTGTCCACCATAGGTGTCTCTGCTTTTATTTAACATACTGATGGCATAGCTTCCAGCATAATAACAACAAGCAAGACACCACAGTATGACAAACTGACAAATGAGTGGTAGATGTAGAACATAGCTGGTGTGCTCAGGTGAAACAGCTGTTTTGTAGTGTTTGTCTATTTCCATGGTGTAAATACTCCCACTATGGCCCATTTTAAGCTACCAGCGTGACATTTCCAAACACAGAGCTTGGAAGACATGCTCACAAGTGCTTGTGAACCAGTATAAGCCAGCTGTGGCACACCACTAATTCTGGCCTTTATTTCACATGGGCACTGTAGAAAGCCCCTTGTCCATGACCATGTGGTCTGTGATGGATGGGCAGCAGCGATTAAAGGAAGGAAAAGAATCAGAATCACTGTTGGGAGGGAAAAATGTTTTCATTCTTGGGGGAGAATAATAAGTTAGTGATTCCTTTTGGAGATAATGGAAAGAAATGGGTAACACTAAGGAATGGTTTGCAATGGCGTAACCAAAAAAGTAAAGAGAGTCAAAAACTGTGGGGGTTTGACTCAATGGCTGCTTTTGATATTACAAGGAAACATTGCAAATTAAATAAATGGTAACTTTGGGTGGAACACCAAGGTGCCTAGCTTGCTCCACCTTGGGGAAAGGTCCAGGAAGAGTTGGAAAGCGTTTGAGTCCTGTGAGAAAGAATCTGAATTTTAATTGAAAGTGTTAAATTGCATACCTGTACCTAGGGTTAATTGGACTTTGACTATGTTCAGAGGAAGTATGGATAGTAAATCCTTGACTGCATATGTCCCAACCTCTTCCCTGCTTACCTACTTCAACATCCCTGTCGACAGCGTCCTGGCTGGGAATGACAGAAGCTCATTGCCAGGGTTACCTGTGCAAAGTGGCTGTGCCTGAAGCTTGGTGTGGCAGCTGTGGTTGGGCGCTCTTCCTGCCAGAGTGGGCAGAATGGGGGTAATAATCCCCTGAAAGGGGTGGGCTTGGGGTGGGCTGGGCTGGGTCTTGGCTCAGATGGGAGTCCAGGTTCCCCAGGGTCATCATGAATGCCTGGCTCCTCTCCAACGCACTGGGCACAAGTACCCGGGAGCCTGCTATGTTATTTTCTGTATGTTTGAAGTATTTTACAATTAAAAGTAGAATGAGACAAAGGTAAACAAAAACCACAGCAGAGAAAATAGACACTGAGTGCACCGAGCTTTGGAAGAGGCTGAAGTTGGAGGGGCTGGAAACATGGATGTCTAGATGGGGCTGCCAGACTTAGAAGATCAGGAGAGGTGAGGGGATATGCAGGTCAGGAGAGCACAGGAGCACCTGCCAGAGAGTAAGAAGAACCACAGCAGAGAGTCTGATGCCTCGCAGAGCACTAGGCTCCATTTCTATTTGTTGTTGTTCGCTGCCGTGGAGTTGGCCCGGCTAATGGCGACCCCGCACACCACAAAACAAAATGCTGGACGGTTCTGTGCCATCCCTATGATCGGTTACAGATTGGACCATTGTGATCCAAAGGGTTTTCACTGGCTGATTTTTGGAAGTAGATTGCCAGGCCTCTCTTCCTAGTCTGTCTTAGTCTGGAAGTCCCTCTGAAACCTGTTTAGCATCATAGCTACACACAAGCCTCCACTGACAAAAGGGTGTTGGCTTTGCATGAGGTACAATGGCTGGAAATTGAACCCAGGTGTCCTATACAGGAGGTGGGAATTCTGCCCCTGAACAGCCAATGCTTCATTCCATTTCTGTGTGCAGGGCTCTTTAGGCAATCCTAAAATTTACATAGAAAGGAAAAGCCACTGAGACTTGCCATCCACTTCATTCTGTAAGGAGATTCCTTTAGGAGGGATTCCTGTTGATGCAATGTGCAAGTCCGTATTGCTAAGTCCCAAGAGTAATGCATACGCAGAGCCAGTGAGTGGTGTCTCCACAATAGAGACTGTGCTGGCTACATTTCCAGCAGAGACCTTGCCCTTGCCGTTGGAGAATTCTTCAGAGGGAGCTCTCATATGTCTGTCTGCAGGCACTGTAATCCCTAGGGGAGTGGGACTCCCCATCCAGGGTGAAGGATCTCCTGTGGGCCCAGGCAGAGATGAGTCATGGGAACAAACGTCATGTTTGTCGAGGGCCGTTTACTAGAATGGCAACGAAAGCATTCCATTGCTGAGACGGGGCCACCTGCATCCCCAAAATGACTTACCAGCCTGGCTTCAGCACCACGGAGAAGAGGTCAAGCCAACTCACAAAACTATTTACATGACCCTGCAGGAAGAAAGGGACCTGAGACATTTATAGCCGAGACAGAGATGTTTAGTGCTGATTTATAAATTTCACGGTCAGCCTGGCAGGTCCGTTTATCGCTTATCTTGACAAGCACCATAGCTTGTCGCTAGGAACTCAGAACTGGTTGTCTGAGAAAATTTAAGGGATCTGGGGATCGGAGCAGGGGCACAAAGAGGAACAAAGAAAAACCTACCACAAAGACAGTCATGAGCTGCTTTGGCACAGTGGTTTTTGCAATATTCCCCCTGGAAACTCTAAACGCAGCCATAAAGCAGAGCATCAGAGAAATTCATTCTACCCGTAAGGTTCCAGAGAACCTCAGAGAATCTCTCCCTCACAGATCATTGGGGTCTGCAAGCACCACGGCATTTCCTTCTCAACATCCTGCTCTTTTACTCTTCACTTACCCTCAGCCCCAAACTCTAGAGTTCCCTCCTTAAGGTCCCCTGTGACTCCAGCAAGGGCTCCACATCAGAGCTAAGATAGGAGCCTACTCCTTCATTTTCTGTGTGATGTTTTCAACTCTACTTATGTCGGAACTGCCCTATAATTGTTTTTCCTTTTAAATGTCTCCTAATACATTTTCTCCAGCTGCCCATTTAACGTATTGGATTTGCGTGTGAGTCCACCAAGGGTTAAACGTGGAGTGCATATGAGCCTCTGTAGACAATGAGGCCCCAACGTAGGGAGTCGACCCTTAGGGAGGGGGCGGCTGATGGAAGAACTCCTGTGATCCTCACACCTGTGCTCAAATTTATATTGTCATAGCTTTTCTCTTCTTCATGAGGTCCTTGAATAGGTCTTTGGATGGCTCAGGTGTCCATGGACTTTGACAACAAGGGGTTTAGGGTCCCTGCTTTAAAAATTATATTATCCTTTTCCCCTGAAAACCAAAAAAACAAACGTGTTGCCACTGAGGTGATTCTGACTCATAGTGACCCTATAGGACAGAGCAGAATTGCCTCATAGGGTTTCCAAGGAGCGCCTGGTGGACTCAAACTTGAGACCTTTTGGTTAGCAGCCAAACCCTTAGTCACTATGCCACCGGGTTTTCCTGGTCTTCTTCCCCTGAAGTCTTCTTAAAATCAAACAATAGTTTAGCTTAACTAGTAAAAACTGCCTGCCTTGAGCATTGAGCTCTTTTAAGAACTGTCTATGTGGACTCAAAGTGACAACAGCAACTTGAAAGATTAGACAGGAAACTTAGGGGCAGTGAGTTTATGTCAATGGGGGAGGAATAACTCAGAAAAGGAGGGTAAGAATGGTTGCATAACTCGAACGTAATCAGTGTCATTGAATTGTACATGTAGAAATGGTTGAATTGGTGTACGTTTGTATATTCTCAACAAAAACAACAACGAAATTGTACTGTCCAGTTGCCATGATGTGCCCTGAAACCTGGAGACTAACCCTGTTCTGCCTTTTATCCTTGTTCAATCACCGCAGGAAGCCCAAGCCCATCCTTCTAGCTGTGTCAGCCCCAATTTTAGGGTCCCTGTAAGTTTTACATGGGCAGAGTGCCTGATAAGGAAGATCCAGGTTCCTTTTAGAACACGGACAGAGAGACAAGACTTGGCTTCCATTCCTATTTTGCCATTCCCCCATGATGTTACCTTGTGTAAGTCTGCAGCTCTCAGTTGTCTGGTCTATAAAATAAATGGGTTGGATTCTATGTACTCTCTGTTCTCTTTTTAAGATCCTTTCACAGAACTCTGGCTCTTCCCAAACACAACAGTTCTATTTCAACTTTAAATAAAGTAAATTGTGCTTCACAAAGCTAACTGGATTATACCAAGTTGTCACAATTCTCATGGCCTCACTTTCTAAATGTATTGTGTGTGTGTGTGTGCTGTGCGCTCATGTGTGGTGTACCTGTTCATCCAGTTGTCTTCTCAGTCATACTGACAGTGACTCACACAGCTGGATTTTAACTTGGAAGTGTGGAAGCCGAATTGCTGCTTAAACTGTCCTAAAAAGGATCGGCTATGATGCAGCTTTGAAAAGAAAAATTTCTGTGTACCCAGATGACTGCCTGTCAGCTAACAGTCAATTCACCCAAAGGCAGTAGGAACTGCCCGGTCTCTTGGAGCAAATGACAGAGGAGAGATTGGTAGAAGCTAGAACATAGATTTGTGAAATCTTCCAGCTGACTTTAAAGAGAAGCTGTTTGACCTCCAACAGGATATGTTAAGGAGGAAAATAAAAGTTGACCAAGTAAGAAATATATATGAAGCCTTAGTATTCTTCACAAATGCTTCAAAGATTGTATTATCCAGTGCCACGATACGCCTTGAAACCTGTAGGCTGGTCCTTTTCTGCCTTTTATTCCTGTTCAATCACCATGGGAAGTCCAGGCCCATCCCCAGCCCTTGGCATCGTCCTTGGCTCCTCTCTTTCTGTCACACGCACATCCCATCCATCAGTGAGGCTCCTTGTCTCCACTGCCAGAACGTAGCCAAACTTGGCTTATTTCTCATAGCCTCCACCTCTACCACCCCGCAGCTGCCACCTCCCTTTTGGATTATTGCAATTGCCTCCTAACTGGTCTATCTGCCACCACCCTTCCTTCCTCCCCATCTCTTCTTATTCAGCATCCAGAAATATTTTTTCAACTCTCTCTTATTAACCTGTCCCCAGCCACTGCGCTCTGCTCTGCAGCCCACTTAGAGTCATGCGTACGGTGGCCTAGGAGGTGCCTCACAATACGTTGGCTCTGACTCAGCCCTCAACACCCCCTGCCTTGATGTTTCTCAACCTTCCAAGCAGGGTCCTGCTTCAGGGACTCTGCCCTGCTATTCTCTCTGGCCAGCTCTGGGATCAAGAACTTAGCTTTGGAGTCAGAAGGACTTGATTGTACCCTTGTTTTCCCGCTTAATTAGCCCTGTGATCTTGAGGCAATTACTTAAATTGGTTTTGAACTTTACTCAACTGTCAGTTGTTGTAGTTGTTAGGTGCCGTTGAGTTGGTTCCAACTCATAGCAACCCCGTGTACAACAGAACGAAACACTGCCCAGCCCTGCGCCATCCTCACAATTGTTTTTATTCTTGAGCCCATTGTTACAGCCACTGTGTCAATCCGTCTCATTGAGGGTCTTCCTCTTTTTTGCTGACCTTCTACTTTGCTAAGCATGATGTCCTTCAGGGACTGATCCCTCCTGATAACATGTCCAAAGTATATGAGATGTGGTCTCGCCATCCTTGCTTCTAAGGAGCATTCTGGCTGTACTTTTTCCAAGACAGATTTGTTCATTCTTTTGATAGTCCATAGATATTCAATATTCTTCCTCAACACTACAACTCAAAAGCGTCAATTCTTCTTTGGCCTTCCTTATTCATTGCCAGGCTTTCACATGAATATGAGGTGATTGAAATCACCATGGCTTGGATCAGGCACACCTTAGTCCTTAGAGTGGCATCTTTGCCTTTTAATACTCCAAAAAGGCCTTTTGCAGCAGATTTGCCCAATGCAATACATTCTTTGATTTCTTGACTGCTGCTTCCATGGGCGTTGATTGTGGATCCAAGTAAAATGAAATACTTGACAGCTTCAATCTTTTCTGTTTATCACGATGTTGCTTATTGGTTCAGTTGTGAGGATTTTTGTTTTCCTCATGTTTAAGTGTAATCTGTACTGAAGACTGTAGTCTTTCATCTTCGTCAGTAAATACTTCAAGTCCTATTCACTTTCAGCAAGCAAGGTTGTGCCATCTGCATAACACAGGTGGTTAAGGAGACTTCCTCCAATCCTGATACCCCATTCATCTTTGTAGAGTCCAGCTTCTCAGATTATTTGCTCAGCTCAGAGATTGAATAACTGTGGTGAAAGGATACAACCCTGACGCACACCTTTCCTGACTTTGAACCACGCGGTGTTCCCTTGTTCTGTTCGAACAACTGCCTCTTAATCTATGTACGGCTTCCTCATGAGCACAACTAAGTGTTCCGGAATTCCCATTCTTCACAATGTTATCCGTAATTTATTATGATCCACATAGTCAGATGCCTTTGTGTAGTCAATAAAACATGGGTAAACATCTTTCTGGTATTCTCTGCTTTCAGCCAGGATCCGCCTGACATCGGCAATGATGGAAGAGGCTGCGTAGGCCCAGCTCCTATTAGTTACTCCCCATTGCTAACCGCCACATTGTCTCGTGATTTTTCCCTCCCGTTCTAGTCCCTTCAAAAAGGTTTAAGATTCACCGATGGTCCTCCCTGGAGGGTGGAAAACAAGTGATAATGATATAAGAATGAAAAACCAAACAAAGCACCCATCTTGTGACAAGAAGAAGCAGGATGTCGCCAGATAATCCGCAAAGATGTCACCAGATACCCTCTAAGAATACCAGTAGAAGGTTAACTCATCTAAGACATCATCACCACAAGGGGAAACTACCACAAAAGACCCATAATCCTGTCCCTATAGAAGACTTCAGCTGATCTCCAGTGGGGGAGATGGGTATTTTGGAGGAATCTATTCCCCTCCATCTCCTATATATCGATATATAATAAACATCTTGCTGCTCACCTCACCCCTGTCTCAGAATTGGCTATTGCGGCAGGCGGCTCCAATCTGCATTACTGCGGTAACAATGATATCCCTGGTTCTGAGTCCTCTTCTGAATCTGGCTTGAATTTCCTGTTGATAGATTGCTGCACCACTTTTGAATGGTCTTCAGCAAAATTTTACTTGCATGTGATATTAATGATATTGTTTGATAATTTCCACATTGGGTAAGATCACCTTTCTTGAGAATAGGCATGAATATGGATCTCTTCCAGTCAGTTGGCCAGGTTGCTGTCTTCCAAATTTCTTGGCATAGACGAGTGAGCACTTCTAGCGCTGCATGTGTTTGTTGAAATATCTCAGTTGATATTCTGTCAATTCTTGGAACCTTGTTTCTTGCCAATGCCTTCAGTGCAGCTTGGATTTTTCCTTAAGTACCATGGGTTCCTGATCATATGCTACCTCCTGGAATGGTTCAAAGTCGACCAATTCTTTTTTGTATAGTGACTCTGTGTGTTCCTTCCATCTTCTTTTGATGCTTCCTGCATCATTTAATATTTTCCCCGTAGAATCCTTCAATATTGCAACTGAAGCTTGAATTTTTTCTTCAGTTCTTTCAGCTTGAGAAATTCCAAGTATGTTCTGCTGTAAATTACAGTGCTAATAATATTTTATAAATTTTGGAATCCAGCACTTCGTCTGACTCAGAGTCAGAGGTCTGTTAATAATAAATTTTATTATTACATTTAGTATGCCTTTGACAATTCCTGTGCCCTAAATATCACAATGAAATAAATATTATTGTCCAAAGTATAAAAGAATCTTTACATAATCAATTTTCCTAGTTCTTCCTTTCCTGAAGGAAATGAGGACAATCTTTATTCAGATATTTTGGAGACCTTTGCCATTTTCTGTCCACATATTCTGAGTTCCGCCCATGTTCTTGATTTCTACCTACCTTTTATAAAGGTGGAGCCCTGGTGGCGCAGCCACTAAGAGCTCGGCTGCTAACCAAAAGGTCGGTAGCTTGAATCCACGAACCACTCCTTGGAAACTCTATGGGGCAGTTCTACCCTGTCCTATAGGGTCGCTATGAGTTGGAACTGACTCCACAGCAACAGGTTTGGGTTTGGTTTGCATAAAGGTAGGAGCCCTGGTGGCACAGCAGTTAAAGCACTTGTCTGCCAACCAAAAGGTCGGTGGTTTGAACCCACCAGCCACTCCGCAGGAGAAAGATGCGGCAGTTGGCTTCCTCAGATTACAGCATTGGAAACCCTGTGGGGCAGATCTGTGCCATCCTATAGGGTCACTATGAATCGGAATGGACTCCACGGCAGTGGGTTTGCACAAAGGTCACCTAGCACATTTCACTTTTAAATTATTTGGTTGATATTAGCCATACTTTTGGTC
Source organism: Trichechus manatus latirostris (assembly GCF_000243295.1). Taxonomy (NCBI): domain Eukaryota; kingdom Metazoa; phylum Chordata; class Mammalia; order Sirenia; family Trichechidae; genus Trichechus; species Trichechus manatus. The sequence goes on from NW_004444008.1 coordinate 6,404,936, forward strand.
AGAGTGTGGTGGATCTGGAAGGACACTAGCACCAGGAAGGGGTTTATCATTCGTATGATCTCAAGTCTTCAGAGCAAAGACTGAGCATGCTGACCAAAAGGAAGCCTCATGGGTAGGGAGTGGATAGGTCTGCAGGGACCAGTGTAAGAAGGAGGAATATCTACTCTCATGTTATGGATTGCAATGGATTGAATTGTGTTCCTCCAAATGTATATGTTGGAATCCTAACCCCTATACCTGTGGATGTAATCCTATTTGGAAAGTGTTTTCTTTTTTATGTTAATGAGACCATATTGGCATAGGATGTGTTTAAAACCTAATGACTTCTGAGTTATAAGAAGCAGTGTAGACACCGAGACAAGCGAGCACAAACAAAGGGAAGATAATTGCCATGTGAAGATCTCCAAGGAAGCTAGGAAGGCTGTGGCTGCAGAAGCTGAAGGAGACAAGGATCTTCCCCCAGAGCAGACAGAGAGAGAGCCTTCCCCTAGAGCAGACGCCCTGAATTTGGACTTTCAGCCTCCAGAATTGTGTGAAAATAAATTTCTGTTCTTCAGCGCCACCCACTTGTGGTATTTCTGTTACAGCAGCACTGGGAAACTAAGACAGACATTAACTAAGTGAATTGCAAAATGCAGCAGCTGCAAATGAACATAAGCTACGATTGTGAGTTCTGAGCTGACGGCTGAATGTATTTGAGACAGTTACCACCATGGTGTGTGTGTGCGTGCATGCGTGTGTGTGTTTAAAATTAGTTTCTTTTCTTTACCACTGACAATGAGTTGGTGAGGAGGGGTGGGGGAGGATGGATTTGTGAAGTGCAAAGTGTAAGTGAAAGCCAGGCTTTTGGCTTTCACTGCTACCCCCCCAGGCTTGGCCACAGAAAGCCAAAGCAAACACAAGCCAGGAATCCCTGTGCATTAATGAGGAACTCTGGACTCCCGGGAAGATGTGATAAAATCTGTGCAAATGTGAGGCTTTAAGGCTGTTTGTTGTCTAGGAAAAAACAATGCTTGGATTTTTCCAGGGCAGGATGTGTGGGTTGAATGGCCTTTTATTTTATTATTATTTTTTTAATTTCCTGAATATGTAAGCAACAGTTGTGAGCCCCCAGGCCTGGGGTGGAGGTAGAGTTGCAGCCATCTCCGAACCGCTCAGACAATTATGCAGTGCAGCCAAGGAAGGAGGCCGCACCTGTATGGAGGCAGGGCATTCACGTGGGAACAGAGCTGGGCTCAGTGTCTAGGAGAGAGCAAACTCCAACAAAACCAGTTGCTTCTGAGTTGGAATCGACTCAGTGGCCTCCTGTGTGTCAGAGCAGAACTGTGCCCTGTAAGGTTTTCCAGTGGATGATTTTTCAGAAGCATATCACGAGACCTTTCTCTCGAGGAGCTTCTGGGTGGACTTGAACCTCCAACCTTTTGGTTAGGAGCTGAGCACATTCACCATTTGTACTTCCCGGGGTCTCCAGGAGAGAGGGAAGGACAGGTCAATTTCGTGCTGAGGGCTAGGACATTCTGACTAATTATGTCTGTGGCTGGAGAATGTTTTCTGTCTGCAGCCAGGGTTGGATCTAAGCTAGAGAGCCCTTGTTCTGTAGGAATGATGGGCACTTAGAGTTTCAGATTTGTGCAGCAAGGACTAGGAAGAAAGGGCCTCGAGGGGCTGGAGTGTGGATGTGGAATAATTCAAGGAGGATCTAGAAAAGATTGTTTAGTCCTTTTAAACAGTTTCCAAATTCACCAAGAGACATAGAGCATAATAATGACCATCTTTGGTCTGTTGACCTGAGAAGTTCACACAGTCTAGGTCACTTAACAGCTACACACTTGTAAAATGGTGAACATTTGTGTCACGTTACAGTTGACCCCAGCAGTGGGCAGTTTTGCTGGAAAAAGAGAGGAGAAAGAAGAAGTTTAACTGAAGAAGAATGATTGGAGGGTCGACAGGCATCAGAAAGCACTAGAAGGCTTCAAAAAGCTTGGAGCCTCCATCATCCCTGGCCAACAATCACAGTCAATTAAATCACATGTGAAAAATGCAAATCCTAAGAAACACACTGGAGACGGAATCAGGACTCTCCCTGAAAGGTATCATTGAACTCTTCCCTTTTCACCTTAAGTATTGGTTGATTGTCTTTATCATGTCAGGCATCAATCTCTTACCAGTACGCGTTGTCTTCGAGTCAACTCTGACTCATGGTGACCTTATGTATGTTAGAGTGGAACTGTGCTCCCTAGGGTTTTCATTGGCTAATTTTTAAGAAGTACATCACCAGGACTTTCTTCTGAGAGACTTCTTTGGGTGGACTCAAACTCTCCACCTCTTGTTTAGCAGCTGAGCGTGTTAACCATTTGCACCACCCAGGAATTCCTTTTAATCTCTTAAAACTGAAACCAAACCAGTTGCCACTGAGGCGATTCCGACTCATAGCGACCCTATAGACAGAGTAGAACTACCCAATAGGGTTTCCAAGGAGCAGCTGGTGGATTCGAACTGCTGACCTGTTAGTTAGCAGCTGAGCTTTTAAACACTGCGCCACCTGGGCTCCTTTAATCTCTTAGGATTACTAAAAGAGAATGAAATGACTCTTGTTTTCTACAGTACTTTTCCTTCTTTTCTTGTCCTCTTTGAAGAGTTTAGACTATCACTGGAGTCATCAAACAAAAAAGAGAAAAAGACTCTTAGAATAAAACAGGCGTAAATTTTCATGACTTTGTATTAGGCAAGAGTTTCTTAGATATGACACTGAAAACACAAGGAACAAGAGAAAAAAGATTAAGTTGGACTTCATCAGAATTTACATCTTTTGTGCTTCAAAGGACACTATAAAGAATTGGAGAAGATATTTAAAAATCATGTCTGATAAGGAACTTGTATCCACAAGATATAAGGAACACTTACAAATCAACCATAAACAGATATTGTTGTTGTTAGGTGCCGTTGAGTCAGTTCAGACTCATAGCGATACCACGTACAACAGAAAGAAAAACTGCCCGGTCCTGCTTCATCCTCATGATGGTTATTATGCTTAAGCCCATTGTTGCAGCCACTGTGTCAGTCCATCCCTTTGAGGGCTTTCTTCTTTTTTGCTGACCGTCAAGTTTACCAAGCATGAAGTCCTTCTCCAGGGAGTGGTCCCTCCGGATAACATGCCCAAAGTATGTGAGAATAACCCAATTAATGAATGAACAGAGAACTTGCATAGACATTTGTCCAAAGTAAACATACAAATGATCAATAAGCATATGAAAAGATGCAAAACATCATTAGTCATTGAAGAAATGCAAATCAAAACCACAAAGAGATACCACTTCACACCTACTGGCATGACTATAATAAAAAAAAGACCAGTAATAACAAGGGTTGGTGAGGATGTGGATAAATTAGAGCCCTCAGACAATGCCGGTGGGAATGTAAAATTGTACATCCCATTTGGAAAACAGTTTGGCAGTTCCTCAAAATGTTCAACATAGAGTTACCCAGCAATTCTGCTCCTAGGTATAAACCCGCGAGAAATTAAAACATATGTCCACTCAAAAACTTGTACACCAATGCTCACAGCGGCATTATTCAGAAGAGCCCAAAAGTGGAAACAATGTAAATGTCCATCAACAGATGGATGGATAAACAGAATGTGATAGATTCATACAATGGAGTATTACTCAGCCATAAAGAGAAATGAAGTCCTCATGCACGCTACGGCATGGATAAACCTTGAAAACATTATGCTGAGCAAACGAAGTCAGATACAGAAGGCCGCTACTGTTGATTCCATTTGTGTGAAATGCCCAGAATACGCAAATTCATAGAGACAGAAACTATATTAGTGGTTGCCAGGGGCTGGGGGGCTGACTGCTAATGGTGTAGAGGTTCTTTTGGGGATGGTAAAATTAAATAGTGGTGAGGGCTGCACAATGTTTTGATTACACTAAAAACCACTGAATGGTACACACGAAAAGGCTAAGTTTTACAGGTACTTGAATTATATCTCAATTTTAAAAAAGCAAAAGAAGAAAAAGGCATTGTACACGTATAACCATTTGTGAATTCGATGGTAGAGTCATATTTAAAGAACAAAGCTGTGGATTACCAATCAAATATTTTGGCCAAAAAATGTATACATTTTGGGGGGTATCATGGATAATGAATGGATGTATGTGATTCAGCTAAACCATTCTAGCACCCTCCAGTGGCTTGTTGTTGATAGGTGCCATCAAGTCGGTTCTGACTCATAGCGACCCTGTGTACAACAGATTGCCCAGTGGCTTGGTGGACAAGAGTTCAGTGAGGCAGTGCACAGAATGACAGGTTGGCTTGGATGGGCTCCCAGGGACCTTAATGGAAGACCAGGAGAACCTTACCCAGCCGCGAGCTGCAGATACAGCCTCAGGTGGGGGTTCTGGGACCTACCGCTCAATCGCAGCCTTCGATCAGTCAGATAGCAAACAAACAGACTCAACAAGGAGGGGAAGCACCCCTCTCCTCCTGCCTAATAAAAACAACCCTCCATTAGCAGGTTTGGCTTGTTGTGGCTGCCTCCGCCATTTGAATGAATCCACGGTGGGCTTCTGAATGGTTCTGCCATGCCGCTCACTGTGAAGATACTTAGAGTCGCAGGATGACAGCCTGGTCTGTTAATTCCTAATGCTGCTCTGAGATTTCAAACTCAGCTCTCAGTTCTGCTCTAGGCCTAGCATTCCTCCATATAAACTCCCCACCGGTTGTAAGGGCTGGATACATGGGCCATGTTAGTGGTTGAGGGCCCCGTGGCAGTGAGCACAGAGCTGGACTACGTTTGGGCCTCTAGGGCTGAAGAAACCCCACATGGGCTGCTGGTAGGATGCAGAGGGGAAGAGGTGCAGGCTGTAAACCTCCATCTGAAAGCAACTGGTTGTTCAGATACTTAAAGAGAAATCAATCAGAATCCATTAGGAAGAATGAAAGGGAGGGGTGATCTGCTAGCTGTCTGGGGACGAGAGGGAGTCCTGTGCCTCGTGACGGTTGAGTAACGGTGAAATGAGTAATGCTAAGAGGAAACAAATGTATGGAGGATTCCACAAACACGGGGTGCCGGGGGGACAGAATGTGGTGGGAGTGGGTGGGAGGTCTGGGAAAAAGCACACTAATGCTTAGGATCATCTTTCTGGGTATTCCCTCATTGCTAATCACCATCTCCTTGCAATGTCTCATCATAGTAAACTTTGCCTAAGTGAACTGGTAGATTAATTGCTTTCCTCTGTTATTTGCCTTCGAGAGTCTGTCCTAGCTCCCTCACCTCCCTAGCTGTGGGATTGGCTCTCCAGAGTCCCATGCGGTTTTCTTCTGGCCCCTAATCCTACTGGGGGAGAGGGAGGTGCCAGGATGAAGCTGCCAAGCTTGATCAACTTAACCACAAATTGTCTTAATACAAGTTGAAGAGGCAAAATGAAGATTATTTCATAAACTTGGACTATTTAGAGAGTCCATGTGGACAATTCGGGATGAATCATAAAACAGTAATTAAAACAAAAAGGGGCCTGGCCCTAAGCATGGTTTAATATCTTTGAGAAGAAAAGAAACATACATGGTAGTAGGTCTGCCTTTGAGTTCTAACCTCTGTCCTGGGAAGGGGCTTATGAGAATGTCCCAGGGAAAGTGAAGTGGACATCTGGACCATTTTTTTCCCCCAGGTCCTGAATTTGCCAAGTCAAGGAGGGGCTGAGGGGGCACAGGCACCCTTGAGGTGGGTGGAGGCTTGTTGTGCCCATGGAAGCCATGGCTGTCAGAGATCCCATGGTGGTGGGAAGAGGGGCAGCTGTTCAGAGCACATTCTTGCACCACCTTCCCTGTCTCCACATGTGAGCATGGCCGAGACAGGCTATGGCAGCTGTAGATGGTTCTAGGCTGTACTTCCCAGACCCAAGAATCTCTGGCTGTCTCTGCTTGCTGAAGCTGATTCTTCCTTGACATCTTAGAAAAGAGTGATGATTATTACTCTTCTAATGGATTGCTCCATAAAGAGAGAATTAAAATTTACTCTCACCAAGTCTAGTGTATTGGAGACCCTCAGTCTGGGTGTGGCTGTTATAAATAACACTGCTCTAGGCGTTCACATGCAAGTTTTTGTGTGAACGTGTTCTTTTGGGTATATACTTGGAATGTAGTTTCTGGGTTGTATGGTAATCCTATGTTTAACTTTGTGAGGAGCCATTGAACTGTTTTCCAAAGCAGCTGCAACATTTTACATTCCTTCCAGTAATGTTTGAGTGTCAAATTTCTTCACATCCTCACCAGCACTTGTTATTTTCCATTTTTTTAATTGTAGCCATCCCAGAGAGTGTGAAGTGGTATACCATTGTGATGTTGGTTGGCATTTATCTAATGACCAATGATGTTGATCATCTGTTCATGTACTAATTGGCCATTTGTATGTCTTATTTGGATAACTGTCTATGAGTCCTTTGTATACGTTTTAATTGGGTTATTTGCTTTTTTTTTAATGTTGAGTTGTAAGAGTTCTTTATATATTCTGGATATTAGACCCTTATCAGATATATGATTTGAAAATGTTTCCCCCATTCTGTGGGTTCTTTTCACTTTCTTGATTGTGTCATTTGATATACATACGTTTATAATTTTGATGAAGTCCAATTTATCTGCTTTTTCTTTGTGCTTTTGGTGTCATATCTGCACAACCATTGCCTAATATTCAAAGGTCACACAAATTTATAGCTTCTAAGAGTTTTATAGTTTTGGCTCTTACATTTAGGTCTTTGATGCATTTTTGAGTTAATTTTTATATATGGTGTGAGGGGTTCAACTTCATTCTTTTGCATGTGGCTATCCAGTTGCCTCAGTACCATTTATTGAAAAGACCACATTGAATTGTCTTGGCTAAAGTTTTATAGTACATAAAAATTGAAATCTATTGTCTGACTTACCTTTCTTCTAATTTCAAATTCCCTTAGAGTCATTTCTGGTGGTCTTCACCGATCAGTATCTCCTACAATTTTTGTTGATTTTAAATATCATGTACAAAATGATCTGAAAATAGACACAACTGCTGAGTGTTTAAAAAAATTCTCAAGTGAGTCCTTTGTAAGGAAATACCTATTTTCCAGTGACTGTATGCCTTGTGCATGTGATACCACTCCTGGAATGCCTGGGTCTCCTCTTTACCATTTAAGACTCAATTTTAATCTCCCTTTCCATGGCCAGATCATCCTAGGTCTCCTCTGTTCCTCCATAAAGCTTCTATACTTGGTCTTTTGCTTGATTCTATCGTAGCAATTTTGTAAATTACTTATTTACATTTCTGTCTCCCCCTTTGCCCTGAACAGATGAAAACTGAGACCCTCAGGCTGGAAGTGTGGGCCTGGGTTCAGGTGAAATCTATATCAGGAATGTGTTCTTATTCCGTTAGCAGGGCAGCCTGGCAGTATCTCTCCCTGGGGTGATGCCCACCCCCAGGGAATGTATGTGGGGATATAGTGTTAAAAATAATCAAAATTCACCAAAACTTGAATATAAGGCTTATTCTGAGCAGTTATTCTATAGCATATAGGGAGACCATTTTGATTCCAGAAAAAGCAGATGGCTCAAAGAAGTAGGTACAATGGAGCTTATAAAGAGAAGCCAACCAAAACCAAACCCGTTGCCATCAAGTCGATTCTGACATATAGCGACCCTATAGGACAGAGTGGAACTGCCCGATAGGGTTTCCAAGGAGCAGCTGGTGGATTTGAACTACTGATCTTGTGGTTAACAGCTCAGTTCTTAACCACTGCACTGCCATGGCTCCGTAAAGAGAAGAGGAGGGAGAAATACAGAAGATCAACCATTGGCTAATCTTAACATGATTGATTGAGCCATGCCCTCCCCCTGTTACTGGGATCAGTGGATATCAGTTCACAAGACAGTCTCCTCACCTCCACCCAGCCACTTCTTTTGAGATTCAAATTTAGTAAGCCTGGCTTCCAATAAGAAAGAAAGGATTTGCAACTTCCAGTGAAAGAAAAGCTGCTGGTGAATTAATTTTGGTCAGGGATTTCTTCACAGTGAATGTTTGGTTTTGGGAGTAAGAAAACGCCCAAATAAAAGCAAGGTATCTTGTATCAATTTATCTGTTTGACAGTAGGAGTGTATGGGGTGTTCTTGTCTGTCACACTGAGGGAGGACACATCTGGCACTCTGGCATTTAATGTGTGTCCCCCAAAATACGTGATGTCAACCCTAACCCCTGTACCTGTGGTTATCATTGCATTTGGGAATGGATTTTCTTCGTTATGTTAATGAGACAGTATTAGTGTAGGGTGTGTCTTAAATCAATCCCTTTCGAGATATAAAAGAGCAGATTAACAAGGAGGCACAACAGAGTTGAAGGAAGATAGATGCCACAGCGCACGAGAAAATAGAAACTGGAAGGAGACAAAGACCTTCCCCCAGAGCCAACGGAGACAGAAAGCCTTCCCCTAGAGCCGGCATCCTGAATTCAGACTTGTAGCTTCCTAAACAGTGAGAAAATTAATTTCTGTTTCTTAAAGCCACACGCTTGTGGTATTTCTGTTATAGTAGCACTAGATGACTAAGACAAGCAATAGTCATCCCATAATTGGCAGGACAGTCTTCCACAGTGAAGAATTAGCCTGCCTTCAGTGTAATGTAGTGCCTCCTTTGGGAAACCCTGACTCCTAATGGAAAATTTATTATCAGTTTAAAGAAAAATCCCAGAATTTTAAAGCCACCAGTCATATAATCAATGCAGGTGAATTAGTATTCTCAGAAAATAGGAGGCGGATTTGTGGTCAGTCCAGCAGGCTATCTGTGATGGATGGGTGAAGACTGTTCAACTCCCCACCCTTCTTTCTCTGGTACCATTTTCCCAGGGACACAGGGAATCAGAGGATGGCTCATCTTGTCGTATTTATGTTCTCTACCTCCAATAATTTACTCCTTAGTTTCTCTTCCAGTTGGCCCATTCCTAGCTCAGCCCTTCACCACCCCTGGTCTCAGTGCAGCTGGTCCTACCGATGGTATACAGCTCAGCTTCCTGAAAGATCTGGCCCTCGCTCAATGACTGGCAAAGTCTCTGCTTGTCCTCTGGAATCGGTTTCTGCTCTGCCTCCAGGGCTTGTCAGATAAAGTTAATCGATGAATTGGATTGAATGCATTTATCTAAATGCCTACTAAATGTTATGGATTGAATTGTGGTCCCCCCAAAATACGTGTTGAAATCCTAACTCTTGTACCTATAAATATGACCCAGTTTGGAAATAGGGGTTTTCTCTTATTATGTTAATGAGGTCACACCAGAGTAGGGTGGGTCCTCAACGTAATCACTTGTGAATTATGAAAAGAGCAAAATAGATGCAGAGACACACACACTAGGAAGACAGACACCAAAAAGTGCCAAAGATCACCAGCAGACCCCAGAAACTAGGAGAGAGGTCCACAGAAGGACTAGACATGGCCCAGACCCGATTTGGACTTTTAGCCTCCAGAACAGTGAGAAAATACATTTCTGTTCTTTAAAGCCGCCCTCTTGTGGTGTTCGGTTGTGACAGCACCAGAAGACTAAGACATGAAACCACTAATATTTTTAGCCTTTGTGATTTTGGGGACAACTTTGTCTAGCCTCATGGTTTTATGGGACATGCGAAAGCTTGAAGGGCTCCAAGGAATTAGGGTGGGTAGTTGTTGTTGTTGTTAGGTGCCATTGGTTCTGACTCGTAGTGACCCTACGTACAGCAGAACAAAACACTGTCCAGTCCTGCGCCATCCTCACAATTATTGTTATGCTTGAGCCCATTGTTGCAGCCACTGTGTCAATCCATCTCATTGAGGGTCTTCCTATTTTTGCTGACCCTCTACTTTACAAAGCATGATGTCCTTCTCCAGAGACGGGTCCCTCCTGATAACATGAGAATGGGTAAAAGGGAGAAAAACCAAGAGAAGGAGGAATCAGAGCATATTCCTGGAGAGGTTTCTGGAATGACGGATCTTGGGTATGTGGTCTTAGAAACCACAAGCTTTGTGGTCCTGATGGTCAAGGCAGATCTGCTGGCTCCTGAGGAACGTGTGCACACTTGCCTCTGAAGACCAGCTGCGTCTTGATCTGAGACACCGCAAAGATGATTCTGGTGATTAAAAACAAAGCATGACTCCAGGATAGAGATTTCTGGTGCACAGTGCCTTAAGGTGAACCCCAGGGAAAGTAGGATTTTTCTTTACTAGAAACCCTCTCTCTGTTAGGGAGGAATGCTTACTCAGTGCCTTCTTGGGCTCACTGTTCACTTAGCCCGGGTTTGTAAATTGTTATGGCTGAGGAGGAGAAAAGAAAAGGTATCTTCGAAGATTAGCTGTGTTTTGGCTTGTCAGATTTAAGGAGCTCTGAGATATGTGCACCGTTTACTTTTTTAAATGGTAATTAATCATGACTGAGTCATAGGCGACTCTATCATAACATCTTATATTTTATAGAGCTTCAACTTTTCAAAGCATTTTTACTCCTTTATGTAATTGCTTTTCCTTGTGTTCATAAGGCACCCATTTTATAGAGAAAGCCATATCGCAGCACCCCAGCTCCCCACGGCTAAACGGCAGTGGACTCCTACACGGACATGATGAGTTGGTGATTCTGGGAGACACCCAGGGAGACAGGTCTTGAGGGTTGATTGAAGAGAGAGGTGAAAAGATTCTGTGCCCGAAGACCAAGTGGGGGGCAGTGGGGAGGGTGGGCACAGGGGACACAGGGGGCCCATGGGGTTGGCTGAAGCTTTGCGGGGCAGGCACAGTGTTGGAGACCTGGCTACAGAGGAAATGAGGTGGGAAGGATTGGGGAGAGCCACTGAAATCAGCACGGGGCTTTATTCTTCTACATCTTTGACTCAATTGGATTTAAATTAGGCAAAGATATTAAAGCAAGCTTAGCTGCCAAAATCATAATGTTCTAAGGTGGAAATTTGGAAAACACTCTGAAAAATTATTTGGGGTCATTGTAGAAACATCATTCCTCTAACTCAGAGTCAAAGAAGGGAGCTTATCTTCTACAGGACCTTGGAAACCACCAGGGTCACAGATATTTTCCTGTTTTGGAGCCTGCACAGAGAGGTCCATACAACACCTTGAGTAAGTACATCCAAATGGTGACGTTTTCCACATACAGCCTGTTCCCCAGCTCTTCATCTCAACCATTTCTCAAATAAACCTGAGCCCAGGGTAGCAGTGAGTGTAGGGGAAAGGTTGCTGAACAAAACAGTATCTGGAAGTGGTCAGAAGATCCAGAATACACTGTCATCCTGCCCCGTGGAGTGTGAGTGTTGATATCCTCAGTGCTATCCAAGACTCCCTAAGAAGGTTCTGAAGGAGTGGGAAGCTGTGGTCGTTAAAGAAGTCTTGCGGGTGAGTACACTCCGTCCTCAATTTCTTTAACTCTTGGCTCACCACAAAGGCATGTTGGAGATGCAGAGAGCCATTGCCCTGGGGCCAGCCTCCCAGAGGACCCCGCCATGGCCTGACACCTTGCGTCTGCACAGGAAGCATTGTACGACCTACACATAGAAGAGAGCGACTGATGTGAACAATGCTGACCGCGGGCTTACAGATTCTATCCTCGCTGTCCAGAGGCACTAGAGAAGGAGTGACACTGGGATGGTGCTTTCTATTTCCTTACTGTGGTTTCACTTTTTCCAGAATTGAGAGGAATGCCACTTTTTGTAGGCGGTGCTGACATGTTGTACCCTCAGGTAAAATATTAGTGGAACCCAAACGACTGTGCACGCAGGTTGTTCTGTGATGACAAAACTTCCGCCAACTGGTACGCCTAGGAGCTTAAGACGTGGTGGTCGTGGTGGTGGTGTTAGTTGCTATAGTGTCGACTCTAACTTACGTTGACCCCATGAGTGACATAACAAAACGTTGCCTGGTCTTGCACCATCTTCACAATTGTTGTCCTCCAGTCCATCGTTGCAGTCACTGTGTATTTTGACTGCCTTCCAACCTTGGGGGCTCATTTTCCAGCACTATATCGGACAATATTCTGTTGAGATACATAGGGATTTATTGGCTAAGTTTTGGGAGTAGGCCACCAGGGCTTTCTTCTTAGTCTGTCTTAGTCTGGAAGCTCTGTTGAAACCTGTTCACCATGGGTGACCCTGTTGGTATTAGAAATACTAGGGGCCTAGCTTCCAGCATCACAGCAACATGCAAGCCGACACTGACAGATGGGTGGTGGCCTTAAACGTACGTCACCACAAATCATTGAAAACAGCATAAGTTCTCTTTTTTTCCTTCCTTCTTTATTTTTTATGCTTCATCCTTCATTTCCATTTACCAAGGGCTTAATTGGGGCAAAGATGAATATACATCTGTTTGAAAAAACAGAAAAGGAAACAAATATAAGAAAAAAAATTATCCATTTTGAGCTTGAGGAAAGAGGATATGGAAAAGAACTTGATTTTTTTTTTTGCAAATCTTACAATGTCACCCCACCCCCTGCCACACACATGTACAGGTGAATGAGTGTGTGTGTGTATGAGAGAGACAGAGAAAGAGAGAGAGAGACTTTGTGCAGTGTGTTAGAGGAGGGAGATTTAGGACACCTAAAGGTCTGGGAGGAGCCCTGGGGGTGCAATGGTTAAGTACTCAGCTGCTAACCGGAAGGTCAGGGGTTCGAACTCACCAAACGCTCTGAGGGAGAAAGATGTGGCAGTTCACTTCTGAAAAGATTAAGCCTTGGAAACCCTATGGGGGAAGTTCTACTCTGTCCTATAGGGTTGCTGTGAGTCAGAATTGACTTGATGGCAAAGGGTTTTGTTTACAGGTCTTGGAGTAAGCTTAAAGCGTACCGAAGTGTGACAAAGTAAGGCATGTTCCAGAGCTGTTACACTCACTCGAAAATGAGGGAATTGAGTTAAATCTGCACAAATAACTGGTCCATGTCCCCTCAGGCACTGGACCCAGAGGTAATAATCAGATGTTTAGATGTGCCCCCACTACAGAAGACAAATAGACACAGCAACTCCATCCACATTTGTAGTAGGCCACCTTCAGAGGACAGCTTTTAGGCCTCCAAGTCCCCAGGGGAAGCATGGTTTTCTGCTTGAATGAGAAGAGGGAGCTAACAGCCCACCATGCATGATTCCCAAGGGTTAAATGAACCAGAGGAGTCAGAGCTGGGGAATGATGGAGATGGATGTGGTGAGCACATTCATCTTGACGGTGTTGAGCTCGGCTGTCTTGGGGAGATCAGCCTACTACCTCGGCCTCTGGAAAGAGGATAGTGACCACCAGATGTGCAAGCAAAGCAGACAGACATGTGTATCCTGGCCCTGCACACACTCCAGGCCGTCCACCTGGCAGGGCTGATCGGGGCTGGGCTCCCACCAGTGTCCAGCAGCCACTTGACTCTTAGCCTCAGGGCACAATGGTGTTGCTGAGTCTCTGTCCAGACTCCAGATAACAGCTCCCCCATAATTTTCAAACCAACCACATGCTCCTTGTCTTAGCTATCTAGTGCTGCTATAGCAGAAATACCACAAGTGGATGGCTTTAACAAAGAGAAATTTATTCTCTCACAGTCTAGGAGGCTAGAAGTCCAAATTCCAGGCACCAGCTCTAGGGGAAGGCTTTCTCTCTGTCAGTTCTGGAGGAAGGTCTTTGTCATCAATCTTCCTCTGGTCTAGGAGCTTCTCCATGCAGGGACCCTAGGTCCAAAGGATGTGCTGTGATCCCGGTGCTGCTTTCTTGGTGGTATAAGGTCCCCGTGTCTCTCTGCTCGATTCTCTCTTTTATATCTCAAAAGAGATTGGTTTAAGACAAAATCTAATCTTGTAGATTGAGTCCTGCCTCATTAACATAACTGCCACTAACCCCATCTCATTAACATCATAGAGACAGGATTTACAACACGTAGGAAAATCACATCAGATGACAAAATGGTGGACAATCACACAGTACTGGGAACCGTGGCCTAGCCAAACTGATAGATATTTGGGGGGTACACAGTTCAATTCATGACATTCCTTGTGGGTGTCAGCCTCCAGCTGGGTAGTCAGCAGCCTGGGCCAACTGTGAAGACCATCAAGGGCAGAAGAACTCTCCATCCCTGTGAGGCATGGCTTGGATGCTGGTGCTGCAGGGGGAGCACTGGCTGGCTCTGTGCAAACCCAGGGTGATGAGGGGAGCCAGGTGGCTGTCAGGCACGTTGGGCAGACATGGGGACTGGGTCAAGCTCCCGGTGTGGACCACTGGCAGGAAGAGTCTCAGCATTCACTGCCTTAGGTCTCCTTCTCTGCCAGGTGTATAGGTAGCCCTGGACATCCTGATCTCGACTGTACCCACCTGGTTTCTCAGAATTACAGGTGGTTTCTGCTCTGACTGTGATCTCAAGTCTGTGAATATAAGCATAAGGATTTCAAAAGGCATCCCAGAATGATTCTTAAATATTCCCCAGAGACCTCTTTATCTGGCTTCCAAAATAGAGAGGAAGAACTTTCTCTCTACTTAGCTATGGTCCATGGACTGAGTGAGCTTCTGTTTCAAAGTGGTCTCATGAATTTCAGTAAAAAAAATAAAAATAAACCAATTGCCACTGAGTCAACTCTGATTCATGGCGACCCCATGTGTGTCAGAGTAGAATGGTGGTCCATAGGGTTTTCAGTGGCTGATTTTTTGGAAGTATCTTGCCAGGCCTTTCTTCTGAGATGCCTCTGGGTTCGAACCTCCAGTCTTTCAGTTAGCAGCTGAGTACGTTAACTGTTTGTACCACCCATGGTCTACTTTCAGTAAAAATCATTTTAATAGTAACCAAAATGGGAAGCCTAGCATCTTAGAATTTTTTAAGAACTTTAGGGATCTAATTACTATTATAGACAATTAGACCAACAACCAGTGAGGTGAAATGACTTGTCCAAGGTCACACAGGGAGTTAATATAACAACCGCCACCCTGTAGGATGCTCAAGGGGAGGGACTATGTCTTAGGTGATTGGAACACTGAAGCAAGCACAGTGGCTGGCACATAGTAGGTGCCTTAGATGGAATTATTATTCCCAGTTATTATTCCCTACCATGCGTGTGTACTACACACCCCACTGTGGCCATCTGCCTCTCTGTAGAAGTTCACTTCCCTGTACCATTGACATTGGGTTGACCAAGTGCCTGGCTCTGGCAAGTAGGGTGTGGGAGCTGGTGAGAGTGTGCTGCTTCTGAGCAGAGGCACTACGAAGCAGCTAGCATTTCCAGGAGCTTCTTACTTACCCTGTTCCCTCCCGTGTGCCCTGGGTGGGCACTGTTCTTCAGCCTAGAATTGGGACTAAAGGAAAAGACAGGGCAGGGTGGCTTCCCGGCCTTGAGGAACTGACCCCACGGGTGAAGAGACCAGACTAGGCCTCGGTCCTATCAGAGGCATAAGTTTCACTGCCCAGCACTTAATAAAGGCCTGAACTGGACTGTAGTCTGAGTTCCCAAATGCTATTTGGAATTACAAAGATGAGGAACTCACAGGGTATTCAGGGGGAGGGTGGGGTAAGGTGTATTTTCATAAGAGCGCAGAGAAGGTTCTGGAGTGTTGGGGAGATTTTCTTCACTTTTTGAACTCTTTCTGTTGACCTTCTTTGTTGAGATTGCTGTGTTTAAGCTGCCATTGTTTTCAGCTTAGAGAGCATGTGGGGGGTTGGATGTAGCAGGCAGGCAGGGTGACTACTGAGTGGGTTTATCTGGATGGTGCTTGTTCTCCCTCACCTCCTCAGCCTCAGCTCTGTTTTGTCTGGGCTCCTTGCCTCAGTCTGGAATTTCTGGGGGCTGCGCTGAGTCCAACGTGTATTGTGGTTCTGGCCAGCATAGACAGCCTTTGCCCTGGTTTGCCCTGGGCGCTTGGTGAGATCACCTCTGCCCCACCCCCTGTGGTTTGAGCAGCACCTGCAGGAATTCCTGGGAAGCCTGTGTAACTGAGAACAAAGGCTTTCTGTGGAGCTTGTCATTGCCTCTGAAGGTAACTGAGAAACAAGCAAATAAAAAAAAAAAAAATGCCATAAAAAGTCCACTGTGGCAGGTGAAGCCCGGGTCTTACAACACCAGATAGTGCATCTGAATGTCAACATATAAATCAGCCCATGTGCTACTAGGATTATAAACACATCGTGTGTCTCTCCATCTGCCCAGCCCCCTTTTCCACCCTCTGAGAACACAGGGTGGAATCATGCAAAGATTCATCAGAATTCAGCTCAACAAAGACCCCTGGAGGTCCAGAGCCAGGAGAACCATCTCCTAATTAGCTGTAGTTTCAGAGCATTGGTGCCCTGTGATGGGGGGATACCGTATTTTTACTCATACACAAACTGCGCAACCCCCCTGAGCATTATTTTCATAAGCTCGCTATACCAATATTTTTTTGCACGTTAATGACTTCAAATTCAATTTTTTTTTCTTTCTGCCCAGTGGATTTAATGTTAACAGGATAAAACTGATCTCATGGAAACTTCATTTAAGGTAGGTATTTTCCTAAACAAAATGCAACCAATGGTGAACTGAATGGCCTCGTGATGGAAATGGGACGCCATATTGAAACCAAAGAGTATGAAGGCATGAGGAGTTAGAAATTTGTAAGTAAGAAATGATCCTAGGCCTAAAACTGCAACAACAAGATGTTTATATTTTATTGCTTTCACAAATCTTAAACTGAAACATAATTTTTTTATAGTTTTCTATTTTTATTTTTTTATTGTTTATTGTTGTAGTTTAAATGAAGTTTACATTTCAAGTTAGTCTCCCATGCAAAAATTTATACATACTTTGTTATGTGACCCTAACTGCTCTCCCCATACTGTGACAGCACACTCCTCCTTTCCATGCCTGATTACCCATGTCCATTGAACGAGCTTCTGGCTCCGTCTGCATTCCCATCTCACCTCTGGACAGAAGCTGCCCGTTTAGTCTCTTGTATCTGCTTGAGCTAAGAGGCATATTCCTCACGAGTATCACTTTATGTCCCACAGTCCAGTCCAATCCCTGTCTGAAGAGTTGGCCTCAGAAATTGTTTTAGTTCTGGACTGATAGGGAATCCCGGGGCCATGCTTTCTGGGGTTCCACCAGTCTCATTCAGATCATTAAGTCTGGTCTTCTTAGTAGAATTTGAAGTCCTGCACCTCACCTTTCTCCTGCTCCATCAGGGACTCGCTGTTGTGTTCCCTGTCAGCGCGGTCATTGGTGGTAGCCGGGCACCATCTAGTTCTTCTGGTCTCAGGCTGATGAAGTCTCTGGTTTATGTGGCCCTTTCTGTCTCTTGG
>NW_004444008.1:6422425-6423890 GCF_000243295.1 Trichechus manatus latirostris
CTAGATGTCCCCTGAAAGCATGTTCCCCAGACCCCTACCCCTGCTACTCTGTCCCTCAAAGTGTTTGATTGTATTCAGGAAACTTCTTAGCTTTGGTTTAGTCCAGTTGTGCTGACTTCCCCTGCAGTGTGTGCTGTCCTTCCCTTCACCGAAGATACTTCTTATCTACTATCTAGTTAGTAAATAACCCTCACCCTCCCTCCCCACCCTTGTAACCGTCAAGGAATGTTTTCTCTGTGTTTAAACCTTTTCTTGAGTTCTTATAATAGTGGTCTTATACAATATTTGTCCTTCTGTGACTGACTAAATTCTCTCAGCATAATGCCCTCCAGATTCCTCCATGTTATATTTCACGGCTTCATTGTTGTTCTTTATCCTTGTGTAGTATTCCATTGTGTGGATATACCATAATTTGTTTATCCTTTCATCCATTGATGGGCATCTAGGTTATTTCCATCTTTTTGCTATTGTGAACAGTACTGCAGTGGACATGGGTGTGCATATATCTCTTCGTATGATGGCTCTTATTTCTCTAGGATGTATTTCAAGGAGTGGGATAGCTGGATTGTATGGTACTTCTATTTCTAGCTTTTTAAGGAAGCGTCAAATTGATTTCCAAAGTGGTTGTACCATTTTGCGTTTCCACCAACAGTGTATAAGTGTCCCAGTCTCTCCACAACCTCTCCAGCATTTATTATTTTGTGTTTTTTGAATTAATGCTAGCCTTGTTGGGGTGAGATGATATATTATTGTAGTTTTGATCTGCATTTCTCTAATGGCTAATGATCGTGAGCATTTCTTCATGTGTCTGTTAGCCGCCTGAATGTCTTCTTTGGTGAAGTGCCTGGTCATATCCTTCGCCCATTTCTTAAATGTGTTATTTGTCTTTTTGTTGTTGAGATTTTGCAGTGTCTTATAGATTTTAGAGATTAGATGCTGATCGGATTTGCCATAGCCAAAATTTTTTTCTCAGTCTGTAGGTTGTCTTTTTACTTTTTTGGTGAAGTGTTTTGATGAGCCTAAGTGTTTGATTTTTAGGAGCTCGCATTTATCTAGCCTCTCTTCTGGTGCTTGTGCATTGTTACCTATGGTTTGTATTCTGTTTATGCCATGTATTAGGGCTCCTAGCGTTGTCCCTATGTTTTCTTCCATGATCTTTTATTGTATTCGATTTTATATTTAAGTCTTTGATCCATTTTGAGTTAGTTTTTGTGCATCGTGTGATGTATGGGTCTTATTTCATTTTTTTGCAGATGGATATCCAGTTATGCCAGCATTGTTTGTTAAAGAGACTGTCTTTTCCACAATTAACGGACTTTGGGCCTTTGTCAAATATCAGCTGCTCATAGGTGGATAAATTTATGTCTAGATTCTCAATTCTGTTCCATTGGTCTATGTATCTGTTGTTGTACCACTACCAGGCTGTATTGACTACTGTGGCGGTATAATAGGTTCTAAAATCAGG